>NC_133458.1:7500-352500 GCF_048565385.1 Saimiri boliviensis | reverse complement strand
TGGCTCTCAACTGAGCAGGGCACCTGCAGGTCCTCTCCTGAGCCTGGAGCCAGGACTCGGGTGGGAGCTAAGCCTGTCACTCATCCTCTGCAAGGTGCAGCCCCTTTTCCTTCCTACAGGACATCAGTGTTGACCAATCCAAAGAAGATGCTTAAATAAAACTCAGAAAACTAAGCCAGTAAGTCATTCTATGAAGTACAGATTCTCTCACAGGTTCTTCATCCTTTCTGACTTCTCACTCCTGAGACACTTGGGGCAGATGTAGAAGGATATGAAATGCCTGAGATGGCAACCTACAGAGAGATCAGGGAGGTGCAGAGATGCCCGGGAGGGGCAGAGAGGCGCTCCAGGTACAGAGAGGCCAGGAAGATGCAAAGAAAGGTTGGTGGGGGCGGGGGGGGGGCGCGGGCGCCACACTCTTGCCCACTTGCCAGACAAAGAATACCTGAAGGCCTCCCTTAGGGCTTCAGTGCTTCTCAGCGACTATTCCAAGCCCCATGAGCCTACATCATCCGCCACTCAGGGCTGCGCTGATGCCCCTTTAAAGACTCAGAACTGCACCTGGACCTACATCTGTGCTAGAGGGGGCTGAGCTGCTGCCCTGGGTCTGGCTACAATAGCACCATGCAGAACTGGCAGGTGGGCACCAGGAGCAACTGGAAACATGGAGAGCAAGTCAAGGGAGAAAAGCCAGCAAACAGCTGTCAGAGCTGCCTCCCGGGCGCTGAGCAAGGGGCATGAGCAGGAGCTGCTCATGGAAGGCTGTCACCCCGTGGTGAGTCCTCTTGCCTCTCGCCCAGCTCTCTGCTTCCTTTGTTCCCCTCTATGCAGACAGTTGGCTCATTGCCTCCTGGAGGGGATGGGGACAGGAAATGCCAGAAGCACCTAATCCTCACAGCTTTCCCCAAGCACCAGCGGTGAAGTCCAGCCCAGGTGGGAGAGGGATAAAGTCTAGCTCGGGTTGGGAGACGGCTTGCATCCCAGGTGCTCACTCTGCAGGGCAGGAGTTTGCATTCTGGTGTTTGCCAATGTGGAAACCACCAGGCTGCTGGGTGCTTTCTGGAAGCCTCAGAACCACGCCATTGACTAGGAAAAGCTGGAGTTCATGCCAATTCACTCCAGATCTCTGGGAGAATGGATGTAGCCCAAGCTGATCAGTAGAAATGCTACTGACCGGAGGGGCAGTTCTTCAAGGTCAGGTCCTCTAAAGTGACATAGGTTCTAACTTGGGGGTGGCCAATGATGCTGACACAAGCATGGTCCCCACCTTTAGACTGCTCTGCTGGCAACTTGGGGTGAGGAAATAAAAAATCTTCCTTTCAGAATCTGCTTTTCCTTTCCCCAATCTCTGTTCTAATACTTTGCTTTAACACTTCAACGTTATTACTTCCCAGCGTCTTTACCCTTTAACCTCTGTCCAAGATAAAAGCAAATTCTCCACAGCACTCCAAAATATTAGGCTTTCTGTTTCCAGATGTTTTTTATGTTTTCTATTTTTCTAAATAGATTTCTTCACATTATGAAAATCTGAATCACTCACAAAAATAATCAAAACCTTCTGCAAGGATTCAGCCAAGAGATATTTGCAGCACCACATATGGAGCATGCCCTGGACACAGAGAAGGAGACTGGAACCCCAGAGAAACCGCAAATTCCAGGCAGCATCAAACCTGTGAGGCAACAAGGATGTCGGGGGAGTGGGTTCAGTAAACTAGGTGCATCCTGGGGCCTCTCTCCTGAGCATGGAAGCTCTGGGTCCACACTTTCCCACTTCCCAGAACCTTCCAGAGCATGTTCTCTGGGGTTCACAGACCAACTCAGCAGGAGGAGGGGAGCTTCCTTTATAACCCCCTTGCCTTCCCTCCCCTCTCACGCCCTTTTTCATGCTTTGGTTTCCATTTGGCTCCTGTGTCCCCTGGTTCTTTCCCTGCAGTTGCCCTGCTCTCTGGGGTTTGGCTGAAGGTAGGTAATGCCCTCCTGCTCCCTAAGACGGGCACTCACCCCAATGTGCCACAGCTGTTCCCTGACCCCCAGAGTAGCAGGAGTGGCCTGAAGGAAAATGATGTTCCTGCTTCTTGGATGGAAAAAATGGACGCTCAGACGCAAACAACCTGGGAGAGCGAAGGAACTCAACCCACAGACAGTACCTGCTTTGCTGTAAAAATTGCTGAAGACTTTTGGGCAGGGCACCGTGACTGTCTCTCCCACATTGGCAGGCCGCCAGCAAGTGATGTTGTCCCAGACGCCACTGCAGGCTGGAAAGGAGAGAAGCAGAATGAGGCAGGCGCAAGGTGACAGAAGTGTCACAAATGGAAAGCCATTACTGAGATAACTGCCTCACAAACTCCTTTGCTGTGAAACACACACCAACACAATTATTGAGACTATAGTTAGCTTGTGGATTCATCTCAATTAGCTTTGGAGGAATAATCACATGGTGACAGAAAGCATTTGAGTAATTCAATCTATACTATGTACTTTCTGAATTTTTAATATTTCTTGTGATCAGCATTTCCCAGTGTGATGAAATGGGCACCACTGGGTATTAGCGTAAGTCTTGGAGACTTGGGCCAGTGGGGGAGGAATACTCCCGGGGAAAGTATGGTTGTGCTTCTGGGGAATCTGACATCACTGATTATTTGCAAACTGAAGTATTTGGTAAGAGTTTGGTCCTCTCAAGATGCCTTATTAGCAACAAAATCTTAGGTTACCTTAATGGAGTTATCAAATAATTTGCATAATGCATAGCTTAAACATTTTTAGACCTCGTATTTGGTCTTAACCACTTGGTGAAGGTAAGTCATAAAAATATTGCATTATCTTCCAGATGCAAAGCACTAAGTTTCGAAGCATTTAATAATTTTCCAATATTGCGCTATTGCACAACAACAACAGAATCCGTTTAAACCCAGGACTTTTTCTTACATGTCCATGGTATTTATACTATATTTGAGACCTTTAAAATTTTATCTTTTACTTACACCTCAATATTGGAAAAGCAATGTGCTAGCCTAGGTAAAAACCAACAGACAAACTCTCAGACACATGCCACCCAGACTTGTGCAATAACTGCAGGAATACACTCACGGAGAACACAGAGCTTTGGTGTGAACACAGAAGTGTTTTACTTTCAAGAATACAGAAACATCTCTGAAAAGCTGGGCACGAGATAAGTTTTGCAGATGAAAATACTTTCTAAGTACTTTCAATAAAAGTGAAAATATATTTATTATAAAATAAAATTACATATGAATATTTAATAGATCCATAAATTTATATTACATTAATGTTAACATATTTAAAGAAAATGTTGGTTTTCTTTTAGAATGTTCAAAACAAGTGAACATTTTAAAGGCATCACTAGAAACTCCAGATGTGCCTTGGGCTCACCAGGCATGAGCCCCCATGTAAGGGTGCTTAGAGTCTAAGTTGTAGAGTGATTTAAGTGCTAAGCTCGTAAACCAAGCACCTCTAATGCTGGTGTATAGGGGAGGTGGTGGAGAGGTATCAGGATAGAGTTCCCAGCAGAGAGTGAACAAGGTGGAGAGGAAAGTGAAGATGTCTAGGCCTCCAGTGAAGACTCTGCACATGATCAGCAAAGTTTTGTGCCTCTCCTATAAAACAGCAAGCTCTGACAGTTTTGTGGCTGGTTATTTTGAAGGTTCAACTCTTCACCACAAAATGACAAATTTCTGCCTTGACGATAGTAACAATTATATAATATTGTTATTTTAAAATAATAGGCTGGGTGTGGTGACTCATATTTGTAATCCCAACACTTTGGCAGGTCAAGGCAGGAGGATCCCTTGAGCCCAAGACTTTGAGACCAGCCTGGACAACACAGCAAGACTCTGTCTCTACAGAAAATATTTTAAAATTAGCTGGAGGTAGCAGTGCAGGCCTGCAGTTCCAGCTTCTCAGGAGGCTGAAGTGGAGAAGGTCAGGAGAACGAGTGCACTCCATTAACAGATTTAGGCTTCAGAAGATGGATAATAAGGAACTTTTGTGAGCTAAAAGAACATGTTCTAACCCAATGTAAAGAAACTAAGAACTTTGAAAAAAGGTTTGATGAAATGCTAATGAGAATAGACAATTTAGAAACAAAAATAAGTGAATTAATGGAACTGAAGAATACAATATGAGAACTTTGCAAAGTATGCACAGGTTTTAACAGTCGAATTGATCAAGCAGAAGAAAGGATATCAGAGGTTGAAGACCTACTTAATGAAATGAAACGAGAAGACAAGATTCGAGAAGAAAGAGTAAAAAGGAATGAGCAAAGTCTCCAAGAAATATGGAACTATGTGAAAAGACCTAATTTACAACTGATAGGTGTACCTGAATGTCTTGAAGAGAATTAATCCAAGTTGGAAAATATTCTTCAGGATATTATTCAGGAAAACTTTCCTAACCTAGTAAGGCAGGACAATACTCAACTCCAGGTAATACAGAGAACACCACAAAGATATTCCTCAAGTAGAGCAACTCCAAGACACATAATCACTAGATTCACTAGGGTTGAAATAAAGGAGAAAATTCTGAGGGCAGCTAGAGAGAAAGGTCAGGTTACCCATAAAGGGAAGCCGATCAGACTTACAGCAGACCTCGCAGCAGAAACCCTGCAATCTAGAAGAGAGTGGGGCTCAATATTCAATATCCTCAAAGAAAAGAATTTTCAACCCAGAATCTCATATCCAGCCAAACTAAGCTTCATAAATGAAGGAAAAATAAAAATTTTCACCAACAAACAAGCACTCAGAGATTTTATCACCACTAGGCCTTCTTTGCAAGACCTTCTGAAAGAAGCACTACAAACAGAAAGGAACAACCAGTATCAGTCATCCCAAAAATTTACCAAAACGTAAAGCGTGTCTCCATAATGAAGGATTTACGTCAACTAATGGGCAAAATAGCCAGCTAGTATTAAATTACAATATTGAACTCACAAATATTAACATTAATCTTAAATTTAAATGGATTAAATGCCCCAATTAAAGACACAGACAAGCAAATGGAATAAAAAGTTAAAATCTATTGGTACGTTGTATCCAGATCTAACTCACGAGGACACACAAAGACTCAAAATAAAGGGATGGAGGAAGATTTACCAATTAAATGGAGAGGAAAAAAAAAATAGGAGTTGTAACTTTTGTCTCAGACGAAATAGACTTTAATAGTAACAAAGACCAAAAGAAACAAAGAAGGACATAAAACGGTAAAAGGATCATGCAACAACAGGAGTTAATGATCATAAATATATATGTACCCAATATAGGAGTGCCCAGATACATAAGACAAGTTCTTACTGACTTATAAAGAGATCTGGACTCCTGCACAATAATAGCGGGAGATTTTGACATCGCATTGTTAATATTCAATGGATCACTCAGATAGAAAATTAATAGGGACATCTATGATTTGAATTTAGACCTGGAATAAGTAAACTCAGGGAATATTTATAGAATTCTCCACCCCAGGTCCACAGAACATACATTTTTCACAGTATCATATTATACCTATTCTGAAAGTGACTACATAACTGGAAGTACATTACTCTTCAGTATTTGCATGGCATCTCACAGACTTAAATAAAATATTGGTTGGCTGTTTGTTTGTTATTTTCTTCCCTTATTCCTTCCTGTCTCTGTTAAGTACAAAAAGAAAAAAGAAAATAAAAGAAATAAGAGGAAAGAAAGAGAGAGAAATGAAGGAAGGGAGGGAGGAAGAGGGGAGGGAAGGGAATAAGAAAGAGAAAGAAAGAGCAAATATTATTAGACATGGTTAAACACAATTGTACAACTGAGGAGCCAGGTTGGGTACTTGCAATCCGTTATTATTCAACAACGCGTCATAAATTTCAGCTAAAACAGCAGATAAAAGAAAACGAACTGAGGTATAAATTGGTAAAAAGCAGAGAAAAAACCCTAGAACTGGACTTTCTGTGTAGCAACCACTAGCCTCATGTGGCCATTTAAATGAAAGCTAATTAAAATGAAATGCAGTTAAAGGTTTGGTTTCTCAGTTGCAACCAACACATTTAAACTCCACACTGGAACACGGCTGGTAGCCATCACACCGGCACTTCCACTACCATGGGAAATTCTACTGGACAGCAATGTTTAGGGCCAGAGTTAGACAAATGCAATGTAAATCCAGCAAATGTGTCTCACCAATCAAGAAGCAAAAAGAGAAAAGAGCGATGATACCCATCAGTTTGCACACCGAGGCAGAAGCTCAGAGGAGCCACTTCTCTGGGTCATTGCTCTTCAGCTTAAAAGTCCCATATAAATAATCCAAAATATCCATGAATCAATATAAATGAGGAAGTTATTTCACATATCACCCCAATCTTCATCTTTCAAAACCTGGCAGAGGGGTGGAGAAGGAGCCTTCTCTGATAATCAGCAGCCCTTCCTCCAAAGTGATAGCCTGGACTTGGTGGGCAAGCCTGGCTGAAACAGGACTGCAATCTGTCTGCTTTGGACGTTTCACCTTAATTAGAACACAGCAAGGTGTGTCACCACTAGCGCTTAGAATGCATCACCAAAGCCCCCGAGCTCAGGTTTGCTGGCTGGGTCACCCTTGGCCTTTGAGGGTCATGCCCCTGACGTGCTGCCTGGAACCTCCAAGCTCAGGGCACTGGGAGTGGAGTGCACTCAGGCTGGCAAAGCTGGTGTCCAAGCTGCCCGACACCCTATAGCTGCCCTTCTCACCTCTGATTCTGCTGCTGCTTCCAGTCTTTCCTGAGCACACAAGTCAGCTTCCTGGAGCCACATGCTTCCTTTCATATGATACCAGCTTAGGCTACGTTTAGCTAAGTAGTCAGGCAGCAGGTGGGAGGCATCGATTTGTTTGTAAACAGCGAGGTCTCCCAGGGCTACTGTGAGCTCCTTCTATCCCATACACACCAGCTCCACCCATTGGACGTGGGATCTTGTCCCCACCCTGCTATGTGGCCTTGTGACCTGTGATGACCACTCAGACTGACAGGCTCTGCTTCCTTCTGGAAGGTAGTCATCTTGGAAGGGTTAGAGCAGTTGGTGGGAACCCTGGCTAGAGAGGCTGCAGGGAGAAGTGAGGCTTAGGCACCTGCTGAGTGTAGGGAAGGAACGGCCCAGGGGATGTGGGCAGAACCTTCCGGGCCGACCTCAGAGCCCTGGGAGGGGCCAACTAATTTTGAAGCCAAATTTCAGGAAATTTGTGCCATAGCCACACATAACTAACCAGGAGCAAACCTTCCTGGGAAGCACACAGCTGGCGGAGCAGTCACATGGGCCCTCTAGGGTGCCCCACACCGGGTTGGTGCTGGCATGGTCAGTGCCAGCGTGGTTGGTGCGTTCAGGGAAGCAAGTGGGCAGTGACAGGTGCTCAGTCACAGGGGCCGGTCAGGAGGCTGGAAGCCTCCAGGCAATGAGTGACTTTTTGATGTAGACTGCCACTGGTGACTTCCTAACTTTTTGCCTGAAAATCAGCTTCGTCTCCCAAAAACAACATTCTAGACTAAATGGTTTAGAAAAACTGATCTGGCGATGGTGCAGCCTCCCAACATTTCTGAGGCTTTTCAGTATTTTCAGTGGAATACACAGGGTTTGGGAAAGGCTTCGGCTAGAACAGGTTCTTATCAGTATGCTGGGAATTCCTCCAGGTGCAATTCTGAGGAACACAGCAGTAACTCATTTATGTAACACCTTCCAGCCAAACGGGAGAGTGCATCCAGTGGGCAGGAACCTGCAGGAACCTGCAATCTCATCGTATCAGAGGCTATGTTCTCTCCAAAGGCTCCCTAGGAAGACCTGGCTCTTACAGATGACATTAAAAGTGTTATTTTGAGTTGTGGATTTGGATTTATTTTCTCATTATTTCAATTTCAATGACATAAACATCAATTAAATATCAAGAGACTCTCACACGACATGCTTCCCTTTATCTAGGAAATGACTTTTACAAATATTCCATTTTGTCCTCCCAGCAGCTCCCTGAGTGAGGTGAGAGCCCCTGTCCTCACAGTGGGGAGGGGACCAGGTTCACAGAGGGGAGGAAACGTGCTCCGAGCCACAGGATGGAGTGTGGGAGCTGGCCCAGCAGGTTGGGCTCCTGGGTCACTGCCCTTTCCCTAGAAAGTCACCTGCTGTCCCAAACCTCATGGGACTTGCTTTATCACCAGTGTATACCACACAAGCTTCCTGCGACTTAATCTCTCCACGGTTTTGTAATTATAAAAGCACTGGTCATGGAGCCAAAGGGTAGGTATGTGGGTCTAGGATCCTCTTGAAGCCTCTGGCGTGAATGGAGATGAACCCCTTTGCATGGCCTGTGAACAGATGGGGTAACAGTGAGCATGTCACCCATGGTGCGGTACCACGCAAAGGCAATGCAGGGCATCATGTTGGAGGTGGGGGCTGCACCTGCTCTCCTGAGACATGGACACAGAGAGGTACAACTGCAGCCGTCACCTGCATCACGCTTGCTGCGGCTCATGCTCTCTTTGGACAACGGGCAGCTCTGGGAGGTGGTGCCCTAGATCTTCCCATGTTTTCTCCACACCCTCCTTCCATCTCAGAGTCACCTGCCCCTAAACCGCATGCAACTCCACAGAGAGCGGCAGCCGAGGGTGGGTGGCCCGGGAGGCCTAGCTCATGGGAGGCCGTCCTGCTGCTGTCATCAGTGACCACCAAGTGTCAGCAGGACCGGGACAAGGGGCATGAGGGCTGGAGCTGCTCCATCCCTATAGGGCTGGGAGCAGCTCTAGGAACTAGCAAGTAGGGAAAGAAGAGCTGAGAAGCGAAGCCTCCTGAGATTGGCCATTGGCTTAGATCACAGCTTGCCTCCAATACATTTAGGAGCAAATATTTTCAATCACATCCTCCATTCAAGAAAGCTTGATTTATGTCTCAAGTGACAGCCACAAAACTTCCCCCAGAATCTGGGCAGAGCAGGAAGCCTAGCTGGTTCTCACAGGAAGCTCAGAGAGTTTGGGGCCATCACAGTCATTGAACACTCCTCTTTCATGGCAAATAACGGGCTGAGGGATGAGACTCTCTTTTTCTGCAAGGGGGGCTGCTGAAGTCCTTGTGACCACTCCTTCCAAAGGTGGGTGTTTAATACCAGCCACGTGTCTGAGTGGCTGAGTTCTCTGCAATCCTCACCACTTCTGCCCCAAATGGTAAGAGCCAGGATTCTTTCTGGAGGCAGCCACGAGGAAAAGGCCTGCAGGAGGAGTTCCGATTGACTGGTGTGATGGAGTGTGCTGCTGGATACCATTTTCTGTGCCTCGGAGCTGCAGGTGAAAGCAGTCCGCCCAGTCCATCTCGGGGAACGAGCTTAAAACATGGGTCCCGATGCAGCAAGACCAAGGCGGGAGAACAGCATAATCAGCATCCCACCTCCCTTGCCTCCTGATTCTGCCTCTTTGCAGTGCTTCCAGATTCAGTGGGTTTCTACCGTGGATAAGCAGATGGAGCGAAAGGAAGAGAGAAACAGAAACGTAGTCGCCATTCAATGGCAGGCGTGAGCCCAGCTCCGCTGGCCCTTCTCTTCCAGCCCAGACGGAGATGCATGATCAGGTCCAAGTTCTTTTATTATAGAAAGTGACTGTTTTTTCTTACCTTAAGAGAAACCAGAACAATAGCACTTCTTGTACCCTGGTAATTCTATGTATAAAATCTGCTGTGACCAGAACAACATGGCTCCCATGGTCACTTGGCACCAGTGCACAGAGCTACTCCTGGATGCTGTCACCGGCACAGGCTCTGCTGTCCTGAGTGCACAGAACCGAGGCCCAGGTGTGCTGCACAGCACTCTGTGCACTCCTGCAGACCCACACTTCAGAGGAAAGTCCCCAGCAAGATCCCACATTTTGGATGTGGACATCTGAGGATGTGGGAGCAGAGTCGGGTGGAGGCAGGGCAGAGGGTGACTGGACACCCCTCCTAAAATGCAGCGCTGGGTCCCTCCAGGCTGTGGCAGAACCTCCCTGCCTGATACTCATGGACTGCACACCCGCCCCCTGCCGGAAGCCCCACTCCTCCCAAACTGCTGTCAGTACCCACACCCCAGGGGTTCTCATTTAATTTGCCTGGAGAGTGTTTTTATTTTTTCAAGATTCTTCATGGTTCCAAGCATACCCCGGGCCGAGGCCCAGCCTTGGAATGTGGAGGCTGGAATGGGGTCACTGTGCAGCGTGGTCCCTAGTCATCCATTTAAACAGGCCCCCAGCAATTCTGACAATGGGCTACAGCTCCCCAGGTGGAGACAGGAGATAGGAAGGATGGGGTCAGGCACGCAGGGGTCAGGCACAGCTCCTGGATGCCCCTGAGCATGCTGCTAACCCTAGGCCTCAGTTTGCTCTTCTGCAGAATGGATATGACAGCAGGCAGGAGGTGATCACAAGTACTGCAAGGCAGAGCTGGGTGCAAGGCAGTAGCACTCAGAGCTCCTGCAGGACGACACATGGCCTGTGTCTCCAGACTCGGACTCATGCTTGCTGCTCCCCCTGTACCTTCAGGAGCCCAGACACAGATGCCCAGAACAGCCTGCTGCACAGGGGGCTGTGGAGGCAGCGGTGTGACGCAGAGGCCAAGGCAAACCCCTCCCCAACGCTCTGACATGGGAACTTGTTCATCACCAGAAGCCCAAGGGCAGGGGGCACCACCAGTCCCATCTCCCACATGTGTAGTGCCTGAGGTGAAGCAGCCAGCGGGTGCCTCTCCCCAGCCCCCACACAGCATCCTCCAGGGTGGGGTAGTGTTGGCAGGAGGGCCTGGCCTCAGGAAGCGCACCTGGCAAGGCACGCCCACTCAGAGCCTTCCAGAGACCCATGAAGCCTGGTGGGTGTGGCTGGAAGAAATGCCTGTCCCCCTTGGAGAGGGGACAGCATGCTGGGGCCACCCCCAGCTCTGAGCTTGTTTCTGGTGGCATCTCCCATCGTGGGCCGTTGACTTCTGCAAGGGTGTCTCCTGAGCTTCCTGCACCTGCTGGGGGTCATTGTGGCCTACCTGGGTGGGATACGGGCAGGGACAGGGAGGCCCTCTCACCACAGCTGTGCCTATGTTCTGTATTTTGGTCTGGGGTGGTTCATGCCAAACTAATTACCCAACATCCCTGAATGGGAAAAAATGTGTTTTTCTCACTGCATTTGTCATCCTCCTCATCTGTCTCTTAAATAGGGAGCAGCCTTCTACCAGGGAGAAAAGCAGGCACAGGTGCCTGGTGCAGAAGGTCGTCCAGGAGGCAGCAAAGCAGGGCTGGATGGCCCCACCTGAAGTGTCACCAAGGAGGAGCTGCCCACTGTACCTGGACCCCTCCCAGGTCACGAAGGCAGGGACAGAGGGGTCACCACCAAGTCCAGTCACACCAGGCTGTCCTGGGCTACCAGGATTCTTTTACAGGAAACAGCCTAGAACTTTTCATTTCTAAGGTGACAATACACATGGCTCACTTAAATATTTCTTTAAGATTCCAAACATTTTTCCAGGTGTAAATTTTCAAATTAGGAAGGTAATCTCTGCCCGCTGGGAGCATGTTCCAACACAACACAGCACAGGCAGAAGAGTGAAGGCCTCACGTTGGCACCACTGTGTAGCAACAGGCTAGTGTGCAGCCTGGCAGCAGGTGCAGCTGTGCAGGCCCCATCTCTGTGTTCCCCCCGGCACCCTATTTATGCTGGCTAAGAGGCTGGGCCTTGTCGCTTCTCACCTCTGTGGGCAGGTGCCTTTGTCCCTAGTATTTCTGGCCACTCTGAAAATGCATTTTCTAACCACCCTAGTCTAAGATATGATTTGGTTTCCTCATTTAATATGTTTAGCTCCAAATTTTAACATTTAAGCTTGGACTTCAACAGGGGCCACCCAGCCCGACTTTGTCATCTCCTGGCCAACCCTCTGTACCAGGCACCCTTGCCTGATTTTTAAGCTTGGACTTAAAGTTTGCAGCTAAATGTATTAAATAAGCTTTGGGGCAGAAACCTGCATGGGAAGAGAGGAAGCCTCTCCCTCTCATGCCCAGGGCGTGAGGTGCTGGAGGGCAGGGTGGGAGACTGCCCCTGGCGTTGTGGGGCTCCTGCTGACCCAATCGGGAGACCTGGGTGGTCATCTCCCTCCTTCCAGGCTGCTGTTCTGGTTCCTCCTTCCTCATCCTGCTGGGCAGACTCTAACATGCCCCCAGGCCAGCTCCCTCTGCACAGAGGTGGCTCCCAGGGCTCCATTTTCCTAGGGGGGGTTTTCCTGCAGGTCTTCTCCCTCCACAGGGGAAGGAGGCGGTTATGGCGTTCTGAGAGCAGAAGTCACTATCAGGACACCACTTCTGAGTCCAGCAACATCAGGGACTTGCTTGGGAAGAGGACCCTGCCTGCTTAAGGCCATAATGAATCTGAGACTCCAGGAGTTCATTTTGACACTGTTACATGCTTAGGTGCATGTGCATGCGATACACAGAAGTTACATATGATTTCTTTTTACAAAAATAGGATATTATACATATGGAAATCGTCCTTGCTTTCCCACTTATCATGAATATCATGCATATTTTCATGCTGTTCATATACAACACCATCATTTTTAAGGCTGTATAATATTCCACAGCACAGTTAAATGCCCCATTTGTAATCATCAATATCCACTATATTTATGATATAAACAAATGGCAATAAAATAATTGTCTGATAGGAAATCTAATTATTCAGTGTTTAATAAGGGCCAAAAATGCTTGAACTTTTATCCTGTCATTTTAAAAGGAATTGTGGTTCTTTCCCAATCAATGAGGAAAGCCCTTCTTTACTGCAAATGCTAATTAATAATGTGTGGAGAATAATTAAAATTTGAAAAGTCAACATGGTTAACCTCCAAAGACAACTGATTGGGTACGAAACATTGACAGATACTAAAGCTGACATAAAAAGTTGTTGAACCAGAGCTCACGCCACTGTGCTAGCAACCTCACAGGTGACTCGCCAGCCCCATTTTGACTCCCTGTGAAGGGAAAGAGAATGCTTTTCTGTATGGAGTTCTGGAGGTCACTTCCTGATCAAGTGACAAAGAACATAACAGGAGATCAAGGGCACGATGGGCAGCAGGATTGTGTGCTGGGAGATGCACCAGCACGTTCACAGCGTCCCCAGATGTCTTCCTCCCAAAGTCTTGGACCCGAATCTAATCAAGCCTTTAGCACTAAATTCTAGTTCAAAAGACCCACAGAGAACAGAGGAAGAATTCAACACCAAAAGCAAATGCTGTGACAGAATGTGGGCTGGTTAGGGGACAGACCTGCCTGTTAAAATGCCTTGTCAGGAGGCTCAGGCCCAAGTGTCTTGGACCTCTAAGAGTCACAGATCTGTAGCTGCACTCACACTGTTCCCCAAAATATGCCCTCTAGAATCTGTAAACACAGTCGGAGAAAATGCGGCAAAATGCTGCTCAATCCGGGCTGTGGAATGCGAGAGTATTCCGCATATCCTTCCAACACCACGATTGCAAAAACTTTCAAACATTCAGAAAGAAGACAGCATTTCCATGTTGGAAAACTGCTTATTAAGGTGAGAATGAAGTCCAGGATTCCTTTACCTGCAGAGTTCGGCCTGGCCCTAGAAAAGCAGGAGCGCATGGAATCCTGAGTCCTTGAGTGAGCAAGGCACCTGGGGAGGCTGTGAAGGGAAGCTGCTGGCTCCTCCCATGGAGGCCCTGAGGTCATGCACCAAAGGCCACACAAACAGAACAGAGGCAGTGCCTGGCTGGTGGCAGAGAGGAGGCTGCAAGGGGCAAGTGTGCTCCCATCGGAATCTCTCTTTGGGGTCTGGAAGTCATCTCCTGAGCCACCTGCTCCCCAGGGAAGAGACTGAACTGGATAAAAACAGGCCCAACAACAAAGCAGAGTGGACACTCTCACCTCACTTTCTGCCACGGGGTGGGTCTGGAGGGTGCTGACAGTGTTTCTGAGTCCCTGCCACTAACGAGAAAGCACAGGGTCACATACAGGTGCAGGGCACACCTGTGGGCCTTTGTGTCTTCTCCGGAAAAACAACTGCTGAGCAAGGAGGTTTCCATATGAGCTCTAAAATGCAGATGTAACAGAATTTCTAGAAAAACCAACTATTTTCATTTTGCCCATCAAAGCCATTGATCGTCTGTGACTATTATCAG
This sequence comes from Saimiri boliviensis, assembly GCF_048565385.1. Classification (NCBI taxonomy): domain Eukaryota; kingdom Metazoa; phylum Chordata; class Mammalia; order Primates; family Cebidae; genus Saimiri; species Saimiri boliviensis. The sequence goes on along the minus strand of NC_133458.1, from coordinate 338,368 downwards.
TTTAAAGGACTAACAGCTTGATGGAGTGATTAACTGGTTGAACTGGGAATATCTTTTTTTTTTTAACTTTTATTTTAAGTTCTAGGGTACATAGGCAGATTTGTTACATAGGTAAACTCATGTCATGGGCGTTTGTTTTACAGACTATTTCATCGCCCAGGTATTAAACCTAGTATTCAAGTTATCTTTTCTGCTCCTCTCCCTCCAACGGGGGAAGATCCCAGTGTTGGCCAAGTATGGTGGCTCATGCCTGTAATGCCAGGACTTTGAGAGGCTCAGGTGGGCAGATCACTAGGTCAAGAGATTGAGACCATCCTGGCCAACATGGTAAAACCCCGTCTCTACCCAAAATACAACAATTAGCTGGGCATGGTGGTGGGTGCCTGAGGTTCCAGCTACTCAGGAGGCTGAGGCAGGAGAATCGCTTGAACCGAGGAGGTGGAGTTTGCAGTGAGTCGAGATCACACTATTGCACTCCAGCCTGATGACAGAGCAAGATTCCATCTCAAAAAAAAAGAAAAGAAAAGAAAAGAAAAAGACCCCCGTGTCTGTTTCCTTCTTTGCGTTCATGAGTTCTCATTATTTCATGAAATCTTTGTCCATTCCTATGTTCAGGATGGTATTGCCTAGGTTGTCTTACAGGGCTTTTATAGTTTGGGGTTTTCCATTGAAGTCTTTAATCCATCTTGAGTTGATTTTTGTATATGGTGTAAGGAAGGAGTCCAGCTTCAATCTTCCACATATGACTACACAGTTATCTTAGTACCATTTATTGAATAGGGAGTCTTTTCTCTATGGCTTATTTTTGTCAGCTTTGTTGAAGATCAGATGGTCATAGGTGTGCAGCCTTATTTCTGGGTTCTCTCTTCTGTTTAATTGGTCTATGTGCCTGTTTTTGTACCACTACCATGCTGTTTTGGTTATGGTAGCCCTGTAGTATAGTCTGAGGTACGGTAATGTGATTCCTCCAGCTTTCTTCTTTTTGCTTAGGATTGCCTTAGCTATTTGGGCTCTTTTTTTGGTCCCATATGAATTTTAACTTAGTTTTTTTCTAGTTCTATGAAGAATGCCATTAGTTGTTTAATAGGAATAGCACTGAATCTGTACATTGCTTTGGGCAGTATGGCCATTTTAATGATATTGATTCTTCCTGTCCATGAGCATGGGATGTTTTCCCATTTGCTTTGTGTCATCTCTGATTACTTTGAGCAGTGTTTTCTAATTCTCACTGTAAATATCTTTTACCTCCCTGGTTAGCTGTATTTCTAAGTATTTTATTCATTTTTTGGCAATTGTAAATGGGACTGCCTTTCCTGGTTTGGCTTTTAGTTTGGCTGTTGTTGGTGTATAGGGATGCTAGTAATTTCTGTATGTGAATTTTGTATCCTAAAACTTTGCTAAAGCTGTTTATCAGATGAAGGAGCTTTTGTGGTGAGACTGTGAGGTTTTCTAGATACAGAACGTTGTCTGCAAATGGGCATAGGTTGACTTCCTCTCTTCCTATTTGGATGCGCCTTATTTTTTCTTTGGCCTGATAGCTCTGACTAGGACTTCCAATAGCATGTTAAATAGGAGTGGTGAGAGAGGGCATCTGAAAATCATTTTTAAAAAAATGCTTTGTCCTCTGTGAACCATGGCCATTTGCTCTGACCTGAATCATCCCAGACCAGACAAACTGACCCCTACTTGCTGACCTTGCAAAGCCAATTGGCATCCATGCCAACAGGGAGGACACAGGCTTTCCTGCAGTGTAAGATATTCTTGGCCAGTCCACACGGTCCCTGGGTGAGGAGGACACCAGGAACTGTGGTTCTTTCCTCACTTTAGGCTGGACCTGTGGATGCCCAGGCCTGGAAAGGCCACAGAGCTGGTCCAGGGCAGCCCAACCCTCTGGTTACTCTCAGAGTCTGGGAAATCAGCACCTCCTACAGCAGCTGCCCACCTCGGTTCACTAGAAAATTCTCCAGTATGTCCTAGGGCCCAAATCGGCCTACTTGTGATTTTTACCCCGGCCCTAGTTCTGCTTTCTGGGGCCTTCAAGGGGCCACTGCAGTTATGACAAGCTGCAGTTTGGCATGATTTCCATCCCTGCCTTACTTTGACTTTCTACTCAGAGACCCTTCAAAATAACACCATTCCTGGATACCTGGTGTCAGCCTGGACACTCAGGGCCATCACTTCCCAGCTGCCCTGCTGGCCATGCAGAGCATGGACCCCACAGTGTCCACGACCAGAGCTCAGGGGCTCGTAGTTGAGAGGTGGATGTTTTCGCAGAGCCAATGCCAGTGATCCTGCCCGCCCCATCAGGGAGCAGCAGTACAGAGACCCTCAGTGTTCTAGTAGCTGCATTCCAGAACTTTCTTGCCTTAGTGTTTATGGTAAACAAAGCTCCAGTGTGAAGCTGATGAAACAATGCAGGAAGCTAGATGTGACATCACCCAGGTCCAGATTTCACAACCCTGTGGGACATGAACTTGAGGGGTCTAGTAAACAAATCTTCCACTACATCTGGAGATTCTGAAACGGTAGCCCACACTGCCAGGCTCCTCAAATCTCTCTGTCAGTGACATCTTTGAATGCTGCCTGTTCGGGTGACCAATTACAAAATATCCTGTTACTCTCAGTCCTACAGAATCCCAGTTATTCTAACACACACTGATTATACAAATCTACCAAATGACAGATTTTCTTTCTTTTTGTTCTAAAGATGCACATTTACATCATTTCTTCTTAAAATATTTGCAACTGAGATAAGGAAAGCTACATCTATGCATTCGCTAAGCTGGGTATGATGCCAAATGCCATTTTAGAAATGCTGCAATTAAGAACGATGACAATAATTGCTTTTGGCAGAAACAGAGAGGGAAGAGCCTTTGGAGGGAAATACCCAAAGCAATTACCTGTCAAAACTAATAAAAGGAGCATACCCTGGAAAGCATGGAGTACAGATATGAGAATGTGCTCTTCTCAGGAGACAATCGGCGGAGGTGTCAGATGACCACATGCTGGGAAGGGCGTTAGCTGCAGCCAAGAGCTGAGAGACTGCAGAGATGATCAGAGAAGGGGCTCTGGGTGCAACAGTGACCCAACCGTCCACAGAGGCAGAAACTAGGCAATACACCGTCCAACCAATAGGCTGCTCTTGATGACTTAGCACAGTTTTTAGACAAGCTCCTTATACTTGGCAGTAATGAGCATTCATTTCTCCGGCAAATGTTTACTGAGCATCTGCGGCACTGCCAGGCACCGTACTATGGCAGGATCACCTGCCACTGTCTGGGGCTCCCTGACCAGGGCTCTTCCTGCCAGAAAGGACAGCAAAGTTTAGCCCTGCAAACACAGCCTCAATGTGGAGATTTTTCTCCTGGCATCCCCCTGGCTGGGAAGTGTCTGCTCCTGGTCCCTAAGAGAAACAGCTAAGCAGGAGGAGAGAGTGCCCAGCAGCAGAGCAAGGTCTCCAAATGCGTTTAGAATGCTGCAGAGAATATTTTACAGCGAGCCAGATTTTTTTCATTCGACTCAGATACACTGACATTCTGTCTAATGAGCGTGCTGCACGCATCCCACCCTCAACAGCCAGATGGTGAGCTACAGATTGTGTGTTGGGGAACACCATCTCCTGGAACACTGCCCTTAGATGGCACCTGGAAACTGGCTCGCAGCTGAATTCTGAATTTGAGAAACAGCAGTTTGATGATGGGTTGGGGTTCAGGTGGGCTCCACAGGCAGGGGGCACATTCTGGTACCTGAATGAACATTAAACCCACAACTCCAACCCCAGAAATAACCAAAACAAGAAAATAAACGGGTTGGTTTTTCAAAGTAACGTATATAAAGTCCAGACAGAACCTTTGTATTTTTAAGAATGCGCTGAATCCAATAAAACCCAAACATCTAAGTGTGCTCCAGATTGAGCCTTGAGTCAGTCCAATACATGTGGTTGGGATCCCTGCCCAGCCATCGCTGCCTAAAGAGAAAGAATCATTGCAAACACCTCGAAGATGAGAGTCTCACCCACGCCTGCAGCGTTCTCGGGCTCTCAGCTTCACAGCGAAGGGGCACTGAGTACATACGGGGATCAGGAAATCAGAAGTGTGTGCTAAATCGTCTGCAAAATGCCTAAGATGTTTGCTGTTATTACCTTCAGAGACAACCAGTGCTTCCTTCCACATCAAATATTCTCAAACCCTTCCCCTGAACTCCTGCCATTCAGGATGCTGCTGGGGCCGCAGGGGCTCTAGAGCTAGGGCCATGCGAGGCCTGCCTTGGAGAGGGTGAACGTTCAAGGCCTCAGAGCATGGGGAGTTCTGCCATGCTATTCCAAGGACAATCTTCCATAGATTATGATCAGGACTTGAGTCACTTCCCGGATCATCCCAGAACACACATCCACAGTGCCAGGACGAGCCACCTACACCCACCTTGCAGCAGGACCCGACTGGGGTCTCGGCAGGAATGGAGCCAGGTGAGGACACCTGGTACTGGTCTCTCCTTCAGGCTGCTGCTGCCTCTGCCCCTGCAGGATGTGACAGGGGGCCACCACCCCAGCTTAGTCAGGGCCAGCAGCTGTGTCCAGGGCCCATAGGCCAGCCGGTCATGGTGTGAGCAGCTGCCGGGCCTGGGATGTCTGCCCCATCCATACCCTGGACCCAGCTCTTATGACCTCACAGCCCAACCCTCCCCCAACCCGACTGCCCTGGAGTGGTTCTGAGCCTGCAGTGGCCTCCTTGTGCCTCTGTTCACACCAGGACTTCCCTTCCGTCCCCCAGATGACTGAGGTCCTGACAACTAAGTAGAAACCTCTGCACTGCTCTGGCCACTCCCCTTCTGCCTCCAGGTCTCCCACCTGCGTGCTGGGACCCCTTCGCCCTCTTTCCAGCAGCCTAGGCAGTCCCCACCGGAGGCACTTTCCTTGCCTCTGACCCTGCCTTCTTTGTTCTCCGTGAAATTTCTGGGGGGTGGGGGGTATGCACTGCTGTCCTGCGGCCTGGCTCTGGCTCCTTGGATCTTCAGAGGCGGCTCCTGGAGCTGCCCTTCCCACACTTGCCACAGGACATCTTTATCTCCCACCTGGAGAAACTCCATCAGTGAGTTTCCTCACTTCCAGGAATGCCCTGATTCCTTCCAGAAATGACTGCTCTGTGGACCTTCTTGAAACACAGCTCACGCACAAATCCCACCTCTCAGGAGCCTTCAGTGGTCTCAGCTCTGCAGGTTGGGCATGCTCCTGCTCACCTCCCTCAAGTACACCCTCCTCTCCTCCCTGTAGCTAAGCTCAGACCTGACATAGGCTTCTTCCACCTGCTACACGCCAAAGCCCACCACCCTTCAAGCTCCATGGCAAAGCCAGCCTGAGCCCCAGTGTAAATACACCCTCTCTCTCCTGTGAGCTCCCACAGCACATTCTGGTGCCAGGAGACAATGGTCCTGGGGGCAATGGCATGCCTGTGTGCAGCTGTAAGAAGAATCCATCACCACCCACCTGGGGGGACAGGGCCAGGTGACCAGCTTCACACTCTGTCCCCTCAAACTGGCCTCTGTTCTTCCCTCATGAAACTGCCTTCACAAAAATTATAACAGTGAGACAATGATGGCAGTGAAAGAGATCTGATTAACCACCCCCGCCATCTTGCCTCTAGAAGCCCTCAATTATTCCTGGGCTTAGGTCAAGCTAACTCTTGGAGACTTTTAGGTTATGGTTTAAGTGATAAGAGCCCTTCCCCCAAAACTCAACCACCTTTGTAAAGCTGAGAGACCACCAGGCTAGGGGAAGGAGAGGAGCCTGAATTCTGCTAAGGCACAGATACGAATTATTGCCAACCATTATTCTGGACGTCATAAGATAGGCAACTTTCCCAATTACTCCTGCAGATGACATCACTATTGTGGAACCTAAGATTTGCCTTTTGAATTGTCTTTTCAGGGTTTTTGCATGTCTGACACCACAGCTCCAACTGGACCCACCAACCACTCCTGTAGCCCCACCCAGAAGCGATTCAGCCCACAGAGGACCATTTCTTACACCCCTATGATGGTACCCCAACAAGTCAGCAGCAAGCCCCATTGCCTAGTCCCCCATATCCCGAACCATCTTTGAAAAACCCTAGCCTCTGAGCCTTTGATGAGGCTGAATTGAGTAACAACTCTGTCTCCCACCCATGGCCAGCATCATGTCAATTAAATTCTTTCTTTACTGAAATGATGTGAATTGATTTTGTTTATGCAGTGGGCAGGACGAACCCATCGGGTGGTTATGTTCTCCACTGGCAAGGAAAGAGCTACAGGTAAGTTACAGTTCCTTTGGAAAGCTCTGTTAGTAATCTGGGATGGAGGAAGTTTGCCTTGAAATTAACTGTTAATTCTGAGCTACAGAAGCACAGCCAACAGCAGGATACTTAAGTGGCTGCAGACATCTGAGCTTGCTCTGGACATGGCTGCCAAGGCCCAGTCCCCTCTTCCAGACAGAACACGCTGCCTCTGACCAGTCCATCTGTACACAGAAAGGCAGAGAATGGGGTGGTCTGTGCCAGGGCTGTGATAGGGGAGACTCTGGCCAGTGGAATGAGGAGGGGGTCATCAAATGTTAGAAAGAAGAACGTGGGGCCCTGCCCTCAAACTTCAAAGAATCAACATACACCAGAGAAGAGAAAACGCTGATTCCACAAAGTGGATGGTGAACACACGGAAAACCTTATTTCCAGTGTAAAGGCAAATAGAAAAATCTCAGGACTCCCAAACTCTTTACGCCAAAGGTAAAGTTAAGGATGGAGGTGAGTCACTCAAAACCCTCTTCCAAATGAACTGCTGTGACCAGCATCGTGTATCAGCCCTCAAAAGGCAAATGGCCTCAGGTGTCTCTGAATGACGACCCTCAGGGATCACTCGTAAATGAATTATTTACTGGCCTCTCATAAACAAAGACAATCCAATTATTGACTTTAGGTCTGCAACCTAAGGCTAGCTCCTAAGACCAAATTCTGTTCCATTCCACACTGAATATGTTACAAGCTTGTTTTCCCAGGAGCAGGATGACAAGATGAGATCAGTCATTTCCTCCACCTACCCAGAGATACCTGCACAACTGATGCTTCCTTTACCCTCTTTTTTCCCTTCAAACGTTCATCTGGTCTGACGTAAAACACAGATTCTCTGAGTAATAACTACAGTCTCAGCATGTAGGCATTTGTCTTACTACCTCCTTACCCCTCTCCTGACAGGACTTTGCTGCTTTAAGGAAAAGTAAAAACACTAACCCTACTGAAGACCTCTTCAGAAAAAATAGTCACAGGTGTGTCTGTGACTCACGTTTTTTTCCAGATGTGCTGTAAAGCTGGCTTAATAAACCTCTTCATTGAAATCCATGCCTCAATTACTCATTTTGGTTTTGTTGGAAGTGGCTTAAGTTTTCAAAGTCAGTTAAAATGGAGACAACACTTGAAAAATCCCTGAGCAGACACAACCAGTCAGGTCTCAAATAACCTCAACTTTGATTGATTTGCAGATATAAGCGAAACTTGAGCCATTTCTTGTAAATTCCCATGTTAAAGAAGAATAGAACATAAGCTCAACAATCAGAAGTAGCCAACGAACTTTTAATAGCCATATCAACGTGGGACTTTCCAATGGGACTCAACAAATAAGGCATCTGTGCAAGTGTAACCAAGCCAGCACTCTTGGCTTTACTTCTGTGTTGCCTGTATATAAAAGCCTGAGGCATTGCCTCAGGGGAGTTCCTGAACCACCTCTGGTTTGGAGTTGCCCAATTCATGAATTGTTGCTTGCCCAAATGAACTCTTGAAACATGTTGCTGTGCCTCAGTTTACCTTTTTGACAGTCCAGTGTCAGAAGTGGATCTGAAGGAGACCCTTGATGACCCCCAGGAGCAGCAAGTAACCAGGCGCGGGCAGCCTCCGGGCCACTGTGCTCACTGCTCTCTAGCTGCATTTGGTGGCCACAGGGTAAGTCCCTCTAGGAGGTCTAGCTCCACAACTTGCATCCTGAGCTCTCCGACTCCATGGGAGCAACTTTTATTCCAGAGGTCAGCCTGGGTCTGACAGAGACTGCACTGGAACCTGGATTGGGATCCAGAGGCAAACTGGGTGTTCTACAGGAACTGGCCTGGGTCCAGTTGGAGATCTCAGGTAAGAAAAATGTGAGAAAAACAAGGAATTGTGGGTTCATCAGAATCCATGGAGTCTGGGACACCCCATCTGGAACTCCAGGTAATTTTATGTTCAGAAACTACAGACCCAGAGCCCGTGCCTTTCTAGAGAAATGGGTGCAGCTCAGGAGGATGGCTGAGATACAGGGGCCACAGTGGGAAGTTTATTCCAGATGAAATCATTCACCTATGGGCACATTGAAGAAAAGGAATCCTGAGTGCCTACAAAACCATGCAATACATTTTTCGATTGGTATACAGATTGATTTTAGACAGAACGACTCCAAAATTATAGCCTCTCCAAGGGAATTTCTACAGCATACTAATATTATTTTGAATCTACTAATATTTGATTTCTTACCTTTTTCATGTGAAGAGTCTGAAAACCAACTTTCTTACAAATTAAATCCTCAGCTGAGCCTGGGGCCTCTGTAACAACTAACTCAGATTTTGACCTTGCTCACACCCCTGAGCTTTTATAAAAGCAAGGGGAGAAGGACTCCTCAACAGACAGGTGTCTCCTGGCCACTCCGTAAACACGGCCTGCAGTACCAACAATACTGACCCCGACAACATGCAACTCTGCATGACTCCTTTCTGGGAAAACTTACTGTCCTTTGTCCCTGCCTTAGAGTTGTTGAAAGCTTTAAAATGCAGCATCAGGGAAATGACTCATCAGAAGGGAGAAGAAATGGGAACATTATAAAAAAAAAAAAACTGGCAAATGGAAAATCTTAAAAGTCCTTTTCATATGTATTAACAAAAGGCTTTGGCCATCCGAACAGGTAACTTTATCTGCCAAGAGTACAATTTGGACCGACCGGTGAGTTTTATATTATTGTACCTGGCACAGGGCTACAATTAGAGAACAGAGCCAGCAATCTCTGCATCTGTCTGTTTGGTTATTACATCCACATATATGTATGTTATTTACATGTTACAGCATTCTACCTCTGGATGCTATTATTAGAAATAATGTGAAAAGAGCTCTGCTTTACCGGCCTAGAAAAAATTAGGTACTTGTATAAATTCAATATTTTGTCAGAAAAAAAGGAACCCAGTGGTTTTAAGTTCATATGACTTGAATAATCTTTAATAAATAAGAATATTGATGATTTAGTAGAAATGAACATTCTACCTAGCTGAGCTAGTCAAATAAGCTCATTATTCCTGTTAAAAAATTTGTCAACAAGAAAAATAACCTGAGATGACAGATAGTTTGATATTATGTGTCTGTTTAAAAACAGTTTCCAAAATATTTTTGAAAACTTGAAACTCTGAAATTACACTGTTAAATTAAATGATATTTACTACATATCTAGATCATGCCCAAATAAAATAAACTACTAAAACACTAATTCCTAAAAAGAAGTTTAAACTTAATTATTTTTGGCGTATTATGGAGGAGCTGGAGCTGCCTGGGTCTGCCCGTAAGCGTGTCCCGTGCTGCGGAGGCACATGCCACTTAATAACTACGGCATCATGTACTTCCTAATTTACAGTGGATATGAATGTCACTAAGGATTAAGAATTTGAATTAACATGTGCAATTAAAACTACTAGAAATAAAGATGAAAGCTAACAATTGTATATGAAAAATGTACAGAGAAAGTAGGATGTGTTTTTAGTAAGGAAAAGTATACAAGGTCTGTATTTTAAGAAAAAAGAGAATAATGTTATCTTAAAGCAAGATGACTGATTATTCTAGCAAAAAATGAAGAAAATGAGTAAGGCAAAAACTGAGTGGGTATACACAGTTGTAGGAGTCTGACAAAAGAAATTTTATGTGTGGCCAAACTACTAAGATTAGAATTTTGTTTGTACGTTTTTTTTAAAGCTTAGTAAAGTACTGACACAAAGTTTATTTTGCCTCTGTTAATAGGAAATATTTTCTTAAATATTGGTCTTCTCTTACTTATGAAAGATTTTTTTTTTCATTTTAAGAAAATGGCCGAGAAAACGATAATTTTGTATTTTGTCAGGATAACTTGAGTCTTTGATTAGTTAAGAAAAGTGAGTCTTTAATATTAAAAAAGGTCCAACTGCAGTGACTTGCACCTGTAATCTCAGCACTTTGGGAGGCTGAGGCAGGCAGATCACTTGAGGAGTTCAAGACCAGCCTGGCCAACATGGTGAAACCCCATCTCTACCAAAAATACAAAAAATTATTTGGGCATGGCAGCACATGCCAGTAATCCCAGCTACTTGGGAGGCTGAGGCAGGAGAATCACTTGAACCCAGGAGGCGAAGGTTGCAGTGAGGTGAGATTGTACCTCTGTAGTCCAGTCTGGGCGACAGAGTGAGACTCCATCTTAAAAAATAAATAAAATAAAATAATAAAATAAAAATAATATATAAAAAAGAAAGTTCTTTTTTACAATCTGGTATCTATTCCATAAAAGCCTGCTGAAAAATGTTAATAAATGAGAGAAGGCTGGGCACAGTGGCTCAGGCCTGTAATTCCAGCACTTTGGGAGATCAGGGCGGTGGATCACCTGAGGTCAGGAGTTTGAAACTAACCTGGCCAACATGGCAAAACCCTGTGTCTACTAAAAATAAAAAAATAAATTAGCCAGGCGTGGTGGCAGGCGCCTGTAATCCCAGCTACTTGTGAGGCTGAGGCAGGAGAATTGCTTGAACCTGGGAGGCAGAGGTTGCATTGAGCCAAGATCACACCATTGCACTCCAGTCTGGGCAACAAGTGAAACTCTATCTCAGAAAATAAATAAATAAATAAATGAAATGATCAACCAGTGCATCAGCAAACGTCAGCAAGATGGTTTCATTTCCATTCATCCCATGACATGAGACAACCCTCAAGCATACAGGCCCTGGCCATGAAGCCTTTGGAGCATCACTGGAACTGGTTATTGACCCAGAAAACGCTACAAATCCTTGCCATCAAAGAGGTTCAATCCACGTCCCCTTCAGGAAGAGCTGCAGTCTGCTCAAGTGTCTAAGTTTGCCTCTGTTGCTTATAAGAACATACCTGAAACTGGGTAAGCTGTAAAGAAAAGGCATTTATTTCTTACAGTTACGAGCCTGGAGAAGTCCAGGGTTGAGTGGCCACAGTGGTGAGGGCTTTCTTGCTGGTGGGGACTCTTCAGGGTCCCCAGGTGGTACAGGGCATGAGGTAGTGAGGGGCCGAGCGTGTCGACCCAGGTCTCTCTACCTCTTTTCATAAAGCCACCAGCTCCCATGAAAATTCATTAACCCACTAGTCTATTAGTGGATTAAACCTTATGAGGGTGGAGCCTTTATGACCCAATCAAATATTCAAGGCCCATTTCTTGGGCCTGCATCTGAACCCACTCAAGCTGGTGTGGGGCTGAATGACTCCCTGGGACCTCTGGCCCCTGGCGTCCAATGTGGCTCACACACAGATCACCCACTGAGGAGGAGCCCCTGTGAACAGTTTAAATGTGCTGACCTGGCTTTTGGTGAGGGTGCCTCAGGAGGCGTCTCCAACCTGGGGATAAGCTACGGTCCAGGTACTATGCAGAGAGCCATCAGATGGCTCTGGCTCCCTCAAAATATATTTTTTAAATGTATTGTTTACAAGCTTTAAGAAAGTAGAATGTTTTATATAAATCTGCATTTATGAAAACATGAGGCTGGGCAATTTGGGACCTGGAGGTGAGGAGGGCTGTCGAGGCCCCCAGGCCCGCAGGGAACCAGGTAATCCTAAAAGCCCATCTCTCCTTAGGACTACTTTTCCTAACTTGGATTTTTCACTGGGAAGAACAACCCTCCGTGGCCACACAGCTGCTTCTGCTGTGGCGCCCTGGCTGCCTCATCCATCCACATCTCCTCGGCCGCATCCGCCTTTCACAGGAGAGACTCTCCCCATGGTTTCAGCCAAGTTACTTTATTTGCCTTTCTCTGGACAGAGTTCAACCAGACAATGTGGAAGATGTGGCCAGAACTATGCATGCACCACAGAATCACATATCTTCAAAGCCAGAAGCAGCCCTAGAGGCAGGGCCGCATATTTCAGACTGGGAAATGGTGGCTCAGAGGGGAATGGGAAACGGGGACACCTGTTTAGTGACGATCTACAGCCCTACATCCCGCGTGGAGACCACTGGCTGCCTGTGGCTCCTGAACCTTGAAATGGGGTCCACGTTGTGTTGTGCTGTAAGCACAAAAAGCACACCGGACTTCTAAGACTTAGCATAAAATAAGAATGTAAAATTGATAATTTTAGGTTGATTATATGTCAAAATATTAAAGATTCAGATTTATTCAGGTAAACAAAGGATACTATTAAAATTAATCTCTCATGCTTCTTTTTACTTATTGTAATGTGGCTTGCATTCTATTTCTGCTGGGCAGGGCTATTCTTGAATAAAGCCTACCATCTGAGGCCTTCTACAGGACACCAGACTGTTTGAACACAGATTTAATTTCTTTCTTGAAGAGGAGAAAATCATGACAAAGAGCAGAGAAAGCTGACGGACAAAGGCCTTGCTACTATTTATAGGCCGGGTGCTATCCCAGGGCACAGAGTCTATAAACAGGTTGTTAGCAGGCTGGGTCTGGGGCATGATGGCGCAGCATGCCTCTGTCAAACCGGAGAAGACAGTGTTCACCGCAGGCCCATCTTCAGCACAACAAAAGACTCATTTTTCTGTTTGCTTTCTGCCAAGTATCCACCATCCTCGACCAGATCAACATCATCTGTGCTATAACTAAGAATTTAAAAGCAGTAATTCAGATAAATGCTTATCCCCTGGAAAACTGGAGCTGCTTCTGTAAAGCATAACAAAGCCTTTGAAGAAATTGTTTTAGTAACTGTCGCTATCATCTCAAACCATGGAAACTGTTACTGTTAAGGATTCAGGTTTTCTAAGGTGTGTGAAGACCCTACCTATCCAACACTCCTTGAGTTTTAGCTCCGGTAGTTCAGTAACAAGCAATGGGAAGTGACCTTTCTTTCTTTCTTTCTTTTTTAAGATGCAGGTGGTGACCCTGAACCACAGCTGAGTGTGCATATTCCCCGGTTAGAATGCCACTGGAGTTCTTTCTCACAAGCTCTCTGCCTTACCTTTGGATTTTTCTGTTTGAGACCTCAGAAGCTCTGCACATTTTGTTTCTTCCTCCTGTATTTCCAGATGAAATCGGCATTCTGGGTGAATGCTGTTCACCTGTTCAAGGTTAAAAGAAATATTAATAACTAAAAATTCCACAATAAGAGGAAAAGCAAGCAAAACTTCTACAAAAACACCCAAAAACCTCACAGTTTTAAACCACTTCCAAACTAAAATTCATTTAAAACCAATCACCTTCATTTTTCTGGCTTTTCTTAAACTTCACTATTTACTTTGTAAAGGTATTTTACAACAAGCACAAAATCTAATAGATTTTTTTTTTCTGAGCAGGAAAATAAATTTGCTAACATAATACCTTGCATGTTGCTCAGTACTAATTTGGAAGCAATAGAGCCCTTTACTCCACGAATCCCTGGACACCCGGGTCCTCCGTTTCACAGCCTTTGGTTTGGTTTAAGTGGATGGATGCCTGTGGACTGTGCAGCTTTCTTCAGACAGCCGCCACCAGGCAGAGAGCTGGAGAGAAGGGCTTTCTGTTCAAATACTTTGGTACACTTTCAAAGCTTAACCCTATAACTACAGATAAAACTGCAGTCATTTTGACTAGAATTTGCAGTGGAAGAGATTTTCAAGATCAGCAAGATGAGGAGGGAGGCAGAGGTGGGGGAGTCACATCATTGTGGCCTCAGGAAAAAAAGGGGGGATTTCCAGGCCGGCTCCATCAGGGGAGCCCAAGATGCTGCAAAGATGGTAATCAAGCTGCCTGCGACCGCGAGAAGACAGAACCGCATAACGATTCCTCTCAGAAGGCGCGGTTTCTACCAAGATCAACTGGCTCGCATTTCACGCCCACCCCGAGTCAGCACCAGGCCTGCCAAGCAGCCCTGGGGACTTAAGAAGGGCTCTACCCGCCCATCCTTCTGGTCTTGATCTTCCCCCTCCCCCGCACCGACTAAAATTCTACTCGTACTAAAGAAATAACTAAGGAGAGTCATACTCTTGGGTGTATTATGGCCATGGCTGTCCAGTTACCTTACGACTGAAATGGTCAGTGAGAGTCCCAACCACGAACACAATTTCCTAAAGAATTAAGGGGGAAACAACGCTGGACCTTTTGCCGCCTTTGGCCCCATTCAAAAGAGCAAGCCTAGCTTGCTTCTAGCTCATGACTGAAGCAGCAGCAGGCCAGACTCTGGGCTCCAGGTCCTCTGTTTTCATGCAGGGAAAGTCAGTGGCTTAAATTTCAGAATTAAGGAAATTATATTGACGTAAAAAGAAAAAAACTCTGTAAAGGTATAAATGACATTACAATACCTGATGCTCCTGGAAAATGCAGAGCAATCACTCCTCTGAGGACATTTTAGCAACGATAAAGGATGCAACGATAAATCACCTTGATAAGGACTCGCTCCGTAAAGCGCCCACCCTGGAGTGGGAAAGCCTGGCTGCGCCTCTGCACAAGGCCAGGGAGTGCAGCTCGTGCCCCGCCGAGCACCGGGTCCCCGGAAACAACCGCGTCCTGTTGGCGGCGGCAGAGGGGGCAGAGGGGCCGCGTGTCCATCCAGACCCACCTTGGCCGCGACGCCAGCAAAACCGCGCGCACTGCAAACCCGCTGCGGTCTCCAACAGGAAAGCAAGAAACAAGCCTCGGATGTTCTTTCTTTCTTTTTTGTAAAGGTTCACAGAGTGAGTAATTCAGAACGCCGTGTGTGAAGGCACTCATTCAACAAACTTATGCGCAGTTATCTCCTCCCGTGCTCTTGGGAAGAAAAGCAACTATTTCCAAAAGGAAACTTTGCCTAGCCAACACCACGTCCCCCCCGACGCTAAAACACAGACCAGTAAGTACAGGGAGGTAGCCGAGGATCTGCCGCCAACGCCAACCCCGATCCCCGCGAAACGCTCAGGTGCCCGAAGCTCCGAGCTCCCGGGACGGCCCTGAACGAGCTCATCGTGGACGCGTCCAGGAAGAAACGTCCCGTTTCCAGCAAACCCCGAAATGCAGGGCGCAGGGAGAGGCGAAGGCAGCCTCCCAACCCGGGTCCCACAGCCTGGCCGGGCCGGAGCTCAGCGGACCCCGAGCGACCCCACTCCCTCTCCCGGACCTCGGACCCGGCACCCCGGGCAGGCAAGGGGCGTCCCCACCCCCGCGCCAGGACCCGGGAGGAAGGCGAAGCCCGGCGGGAGGAGCGCCCTTCTCAGAAGGGGAGCCCCGGCTTGGGGTGCAGGGCGCGGGGATCGCAGGCGCACTCACGGGGGCGAGCAGCCAGCAGGTCAGCAGCGCGGGCGGCAGCAGCGCCCGCATCCCGAGCTCAGCTTGTCGGGGTCACCCAGCGCCGGCCGCCTCCGTCCGGAGTCCCCGCGGCTCCGCCGCCTCCAGGATGGGCTGGCCCCGAGTCCGCGGAGACCGCGGCCCCCAGCACCCCAGGATCCGGCCGCCGAAGCCCGCGCGCGTTCCGCAGCTGCAGCGGGGAGTCCCGAGCGCGTGGGCCGCCCCTCACCCGGCGCTGGAGCGCCCGCCACGCCCGCCGGCCCCCGCCCCGCCCCGCGCCCTGTCCCCGCCCCGCGCTCCCGTCCACGATCCCGGCTCCCTCCTCCCCGAGACCCCCGCTCCGCGCTCCTCTCCCGGCCGCGCCTCCCGGGTTCTGCGGGCGGAAGGGCGGGGAAGGGGATGCTGGGTGCGCGCCCGGCCCGGGGTGGAAAGAACCCGGCAGAGCGGCCGCGCGGGGCGCGGAAGGAGGACCCGGCCAGGTGTGCGCGCTCGGAAGGAGCGAGGCCTTTGCCGCTCGTTGCCTGCACCTGCCTCGCTAAATAACTGCAGTAGCCCGAGAAAGCGCCCAGAAACCCGTCCAGGGTGGGTGCGCTGTCTCTGTAGCCAGTGGGGCAGCGTTGAGACGTCTGAAAACGGAGAACATTAGAGTGCGTTTCGGTGGGGACCGGGGAACAGCCTCAGCGGAGGAAGTCAGGTTGGACAGAAAGCTGCAGAAAAACGCAGAGGGAGGGGCAGGGGCGCCCCGACCTCAGCGCGGCTGCTGGTTTGTGTCCCGCGTTCGCAGCGCGGGGAGTCGTCCTCTCCCCGCACACGCAGCGCCGGGTGGGGAGCGCGGGGCGGGACTCACGCGGGGCCGCCGGGGCCGCCTCCCGAGGAGCCCGCAGGGCCAGCCCAGGAGAGCAGCCGTTCCCCAGCAAGGGGAAGGCACTGGAAATGAGAGACGAAAGCTAATTTTGTGTTGTTTTTTTATTTGGAAATAATTTCAAACGTACACAAAAATTAGAAGAATAAGAATAGTACAAAGAACTCCTTTTACCCTTTATCTGGATTCAGTCATTAACATCGACCTCGTTGGGCTTATTTGCTTCTCTCTGATACCCCGTATTCACAGATACCGATTTTTCTATCATCTGATGTTTATCATCCACATCATCTGTCATCTGCCTATCATCTATCCATCACGCACCTATCATGTACCTACTTAAAATCATTATCTACCTATTACCTATCACCTACCTGTCACCTATTATCTATCGTCTATTCATCTGTTATGTACCTATCATCTATTATTCGCCTATCATTTGTCATCTACTTATCATCTAGCTGTAACCTTTCATCTACCTGTTTATCATCTATCATCTGTCATTTATCTATGATCTATCTGTCATGTACCAATCACCTACAATCTACCTATCATCTGTTTAACATCTATAACTACCATCTACCTATTTGTTATCTGCCTCTACCTGTCATTTATCTATGATGTATCCATGTATCATGTACCTTTACATCATCTATCATCTTCCTATCTATGGTCTGTGATCTATCATCTATCTATTATCTGTCATCTATCATCCATCTATCTGTCATTTATCTGGGATCTGTCATATCTGTGATCTGTCTGCCTGTCATCTGTCCTTTACCTGTTATCTCTCCGGCTTCATCCACGTGTATCTAATGGGAAACGGATGGAGAGGGAGACCTGGGCCTCAGGCGACTGCTTGGCTTATGAAGAAAGCTTGTGCCGCTGGGTTCCTTCCATAAATGCATCTTCTCCTCCCGGTTCCACCCTGGGAAAGCCATAAACTTGGAGCTACTTGTGCATTGGAGGGGAGTGTGAGTGTGTGAGGGAGTGAGAGTGTGTGGCCGAGTGTGGGGTATGGAGCCTTTCCCGCAGATGGGACATCTTGGGGAGAAGAGCTGAGAGCACTTATTGTGCCAGGAGTTTAGGGGATGGTGGTGGGGAGACAGGGCCAGTCCTGGAGGCTCTGATGCAGTGGAAGGCATACACACTGGGAGTAACGTTCACCCTACAAAACAGAATGCATCACAAGAGGCTCCTCCTGTTCCGACTGCTCCTAACCTGCTCAGAATTCCCACAGACACTGGGATGGCTCGTACTTACGTGTGTCAAAGATCACTCCAACTCTGTTGGACAAATGCCCTCTCCTTCAGGATGGTGTACACTTCCTCCTCCCAGAGCCCCTGTGTCCTCAGGGCAGAGAAGGCTCCCTTTCCCGGCCTCTGCTGGTGCCTGACTCCCAGCGCTGTGGTCTTTGGTCTGGGCCTCAGGCGTGGTCCGCCCCTGACTGAGCTCATGCCTGGGTTCTGCCTCCTGCTCCCACCAGGGTCTCTTCTCCCCATAACCAGGTCTGTTTGTGCCACGCCTTCTTTCCCTTGCACCTCCACCTGCCTCTGTCCTGGGGCATTCTGGAGGGGCTGGGCCCCCTGAGGTGCTTTTCAGTTTCTCTTCCTGCCCCCTGGACACCCCCTCCAAGGTCACCCACTTCCCTGCTGCTTCCCACACTGGCAGCTGCCCTGGCTTTTCCAGGCTGAGCTCTGATGGGAGAATCAAATCTCTGGCAGAAACTGGCGGAAACTGGCAGCTACTTGTGTGTTTTCCTCATGAAGCAGAAGCTTGAAACCCAGTGACACATCAGGGGGAAGACTTCGGGCTTCATGATTAGAACAGAGTGAAAGATGCACCCGTTTAATCACTTTAAAAAAGGCGCCATGCTAGTACTGCATGCTTTTCCAAAAAGAAGAACGACGCTTCGCAGAAACACGACTCTCTGAGATCCTTCTGGTGTCTCTGCCACATCCAGATGAGTTCTAGAGACCACATTTGCCTATATAAAGGAGATGGGCACTCCAGAGGACGATGCTGACCTCAGGTGTGCCCCAGCCAGGCCGTTTTTAGCTTGTGCTGTGAAGAAACTCATCATTTGCCTGTGTCCCTCTTTTTGTATCCTTTAAAACCTAAATATTAGACTGAAAAACATTGCTTTCTTCACCCTCTTAATAAAAAGCCCAGGATGTTGGAAAACATCATCAGCTTTAATCTTTTTTTTTTTTTTTTCACTCCAAGCTGTGGAATTTTGAGGAGGAACCTCAGGGGTCCGGGAGCTGCTGGAAGAACACCTTGGACGGTTTGTCCAAGAGCTGGCCACACACCAGCACATGGCACAGCCCTGGCCGGGTCCCCCCTCCCACCCCAGGATGGTGGGACTCACAGAGGCAGGCTGCCGGCCTCTGCCTTCTGACCGTGAGCAGTTCTTCCAGGAGGTGTCTCTTTCTCCTCTCCTGGGGCCCTGACTGTTGCCATCTTCCAGTTTCTCAGATCAGCCAGACTCAGAGTTCTCTAAATTCCCCTTTACAAGGAGGTGTTGCCATTTTCTTAGAGAACCATTCAGGGCTTAATATAATTAATATAATGTGATACAATATTTAGAGAGATTATTTGGTGTCTGCCCCTCCACTGACTGCTCAGCATTGGGGATTTGCACAGTTTCCTGTTTGTGGACGAGCAAGTGGGCAGATGTGTGAGTGACTCCCGGTTACACTCACTCCAGTCTGGGAGGCTTCGGCCAGCGGCTGCCAAGACAGCAGGCCGCTCCCTGAGCACTCGCCCTCGAGCCCAGCCCAGAGCTCACGCTTTGCTCCACAGGCTGGGAGCAGGCCAGCAGGGCTGCCCTCCAGACCCTGCCCCTCTGCCGGGGCCTCCTCGTTTTCTGGGTTGTGCTCTTCTCTCCGATTCCCTTTCAAAGGAGAAGCAAACGGTGTTAAATTGCTAGCACTTGTGCGTGAATTGGTAAACCAGAATGTTCTTTTTTAAGAGGTGAGGCCCAGGTGGGGCCTGGTGCGAGAAGGGAGAAGTCTGTCAGCTGAGCCTCCCCAGCCATCATCTGCAGCATTAGCCACGAATTTGTCATGTGCCACAATTCTGAGGGTGTGGGGGATCCAGGGAGCATGGGGAAGGGGAGAAAGGGTGAAAGGAGGGTCCTGGGAGTGACAGGGAGACCCTGCAGGGCCGAGAGGCCCATGATTCCAGGCCAGAGGGTCCTGGATCTTCAGAGAGAAGCAGAGTCCGGTTTGACAGCCATGTCACCTTTCCAAGTGGCTTGCTTTTTAGGGAGAAGAGAAGAAAACAAACATTAAATGAACAAAATAGAGAACTATTTTTAGCTGCATATGAAGCAGAAATAGAAATCTAATTGAAGAGTAAATTGGCGAATGAGACTAAGTTTAAAAGTTTGCTTAGAAATGAACAGGAAAGGATAATTAATGACTCACAGGGCCTTTTAAATAATTAACAATGTTCTCCTGGGAGTAATTAAAGCATCACATGAAAGTGAGGGATTTTCTATGTCTAATTGTTCTCAGTTACTATTTTTACCCACAAAAACCAGAGTTTTTACAATATCAAGAAGTTTTGTCCTCGTATTTTCATTAAAATACTGATTTTTTTGTTCTTAATCTTTTTTCCCATTTTCTACCCTGTTTAACTAGGTCCTTTCCCCGATTCTGAATGCCCTTTGGAAGGGGATGGGATAGGCAGATGAGGGTGGGCGGATGGTGGAGATATTCCCTCAACAAAAGAGTTTTCAAAATGTTATTTACTGCAATTACTAGGCAATGCTTTCCCAAGACATAACACCAACAGTGGCTAATTCACATCCGCCTCACTGGCATCAGCACCTGCACCTTTCCCAGTGGCCCGGTGTGAGGAGCAGGGTCTTCACCTTTATTTTCAACCTCTGGGTAATCAAAAGAGCCCTGGGCACCCAGAGGCCCAGGTGTGCAGCTCGGCCGGGAGGTGTTATCTGATTTGTGCAGGACACAAATCTCTGCATTTGTAAGAGGAACCCACTGAACGCTGGTAGACTATTTCAGTGACCCCTAGCACTCTCAACCGCAAACTAAGTGACATTTAAAAGTAAATTTTAGATTCATTTTCTTATTCATTTGGAGTCTTTAATAAAACCTACATTATGAGGCGTTTTACCTCCTATCCCCCTATGCTGTCAAAACCAGAAATAAAACCACTTACAGTTTCTTTTTTTGTGTCTTTAGAAGACAGAAGCCCTGGAATGTTTGCACAACTGGAATCAGGAGCACTCCTGTGGTCAGGGCTGTGTCTTGCCTGCACTGTGGGATTCCGTCCTCACCCCAGAGGATCGGTTCCTCATCTGAAGGAGAAAGGTATTACAGTGACGGCTCACTCATCAAAAGATTACTTTTCCAGGAAAGTTGCTGTCTAAACATTGCCAAGACCTGGGACATGTGTAACAGCCCAGTCCTAGGAAAGCCAGGAGGAGTCTGCTGTCTGACAGGGAGGGCTTAAAGGCCCCACCGCCCGGAGCTGAGGTCAGGCTTAGACCCTGAGCCTGGCCACCTCCGGCAGTGGGGCCCTGTCTCTTCCAAAGGCTGTGTGACCTGCTGACCACGTGGCTGCCCTGATCACCCCCATTCCTCAGTCCTTTCAGACTCCACAGACGTGCCTGGAATTCCATCATCACAGATGGAGCATCTAGCCCAGGGCTGTGGTCAGCGTTTCAGCGCACTTGCCTCTGCAGAGGGGAGCCCTTCCCATGGGAGAACAGAGGGCAGTGGGGTGGGGAAATGAGGGCGAATGAGCCACAAAAAAGGGGGGCCAGGGATAGAGATTCTCAGGGTAAATTTGTCAACCTCAGAATTTTTCTGTGACTTTACTTTCAATGGAGCTCAGTTTCATGAAAGGTACTTGTTACTTCTGAAGTCTTTAATAGAATAATGCATACCCGTGGAAATATATTTTTCCATTTAACTTTTTCTGTAATCTCTATTTATATTAAATGTGATAAATATGGATGTATTTTAGAGCACGTGTACTGTGCCGGGGACCAAGCCAGTTACCAGGAACTCTGAATAACTTCCTGTCTTGGGGGCACTGACACTGGGGACCAGCAGAACGTTCTAGGAAAAGCCATCACAGTGTGTTAGTCAGAGTTCTCCAGAGCCAGAGCCACAGGACAGGGTGCAGATATGGGCATGTGAGAGGGGGTTTACTGGGGGAGTAAACTGGCTCTCACAGTTACAGAGGCTGCCGCGTCTGCCGGCTGGAGCGCCTGGGAGGCTGGTGGTGCAATTCAGTCCAAAGGCCCAGGAGCCGAGGGTCCCATGGTGTAATTCTCAGTCCTAGGCTGAGGGCCTGGGAGTCCGGGGGCTACCAGGGCAAATCCCCAAGCTCTGGGGTCCAAAGGCCGGAGAGCCTGGACCTCTGACACCCATGGGCAGAAGCAGTGTCCCGGCTCTGGAAGAGAGAGAATTCTCCCTCCACCTTTGTGTTCCATCTGCGTCTCCAGCCGACTGGGCAGCGCTGGCCCATGGTGAGGGCACATCTGCCCTGCTCCGTCCACCCACCCACGCACCCATCTTCCCAGAGACACCCAGAAATCGGGCTTCACCAGCTATGCAGGTGTTCCAACCAGTCAAGTCGACGCCTAAAATTAACCATCACACACGCACACATGTACGTGTCTCGCTGAGAAGAGCTGGGACATTTTGTCCCCCATATTTCTGCTGAGATTTGTGTAGGACTCTAGGATACAACATCCACAGGCACAGTGCTCCTCTCAGAGCCTCGAACTGTGTGAGGCACCAGGGATGTGCATGCTTCTACTGGAAGAAGGTTAAAACCCACCAAGGGTCAACTGTCGATGCTTTTCCATCAAGAAGCAAGTCGTGATGTACTTTCGAATCTTCTGTCTTTAGCAGTCTTCTCCACTACACAATAATTCTATGTGCCAGATGATGCTTGGTGTGCCAGAAACACAGAAGTTTCCAGACTCAACTAAACGTGTGCCTGGCTGTAGTTAAAATAATTTTCCTCTTTGATTTTTAAGTTGAGGCTTAAGTCACACACAGTAAAGTGTACAGTTCCTAAGGGGGTGACCAGAGAGTTTTACAGTGGCCGACACTTGTGGAACTACTCCTTGAATGAAGATCCAGAAAACCCGAGGGCACAGGGCTGCCTCGCCCCACCTCTTGGTCATGAGACCATCTCCGCCGCCTGGCACAGCCGTGCCTTTATTTCAAAACTGCAACCAGGGCAGTGTGGGAATGTGGGCGATGGATCACTTGGCCCAGGACTGTGACTGGTGCTCGTGCTGCTCATTCTGACGGGCAACCACAGGCTGACTTTTGTGACCTCTGACTGTTTTGTGTGTCTGCGCCTCAGCTAGGTTGCAGACTTGCGGAGTGCAGGGCCTTGGACCTGCGTCTCTCTTGCCCCAGGGGTGCCTAAGGGGGTGCTTTCCACACGATGCTGCTTGCTGGCACCGAACTGTGTAATGGCAGAAAATGAAGATCTGGTAAGCCCTCAAATCAGCCCACATTTCTCCTGAAGAATGTTCTTATAATTTGGGCACTGTAGCTGTATTAAAGTGTTTCATTCCTCTGCATTTATGTTCTACTTTGATTTTCTTTATGCAGTATACCCTCCCTCCAGATCATAAAAGATGCTGTGATAAGACAAATAGAATGTGAGGAACATGAAGAGGATACTCAAAAGCAAAATGCAGAGGGGACGATCAGCTTTACCCGTGTTGATTTCCCCACTCCATCGTGTGGGGCAGAGAGTGTTGGGAAAGGTAATTTGTTTTGTTGCCTGGTGCTGTTGTGTGCAGCTTATGTGAGGTGGGTCCACGCGGGACTTATTCCCTGGAACCTTGTGGCAGCGGCGTTTTCATAAGCACCACCGCACGTCCACAGCTGCGTGGAGCTCAGAGCCCGTGCCTCCGTGTGCAGGTGGCAGCATGCCTGCTGAAGGCCTCGTGGTCAGCTGGAGAAGCCAGGGCTGGCTGCTGTGTCCATGCAGGGTTCTTTGCTCCTTCATCCCAGCATGAGGTGCCGTGATGACAGTCAAGCTTCTCTCAATGACTCAGCAGCCAGCCCAGGTTCATCTCTGCCCTCTCACTGCCCAGCATGAAGCTCTGGATCCCAGAGAGGAGCTGACTGTCACAGCAGACTTTGGGCAAATGCTTACAGATGAGCAGGGAGGGAGCAGATGATGGTGCCCAGCCTGGCACCTGCAACCAACAGGCTCGGTGCCTCCACCTGCCGTGGGGGAGCAGGTCTCCCCGACTCTGTGATTCCGAGATCTTTGTTTTCACTAGAAGAAAACATCAGTTCTCAGAGACAATTGTTATGCCTTAACACAGGCGTCCCCAAACTTTTTACACAGGGGGCCAGTTCACTGTCCCTCAGACTGTCGGAGGGCTGCCACATACTGTGCTCCTCTCACTGACCACCAATGAAAGAGGTGCCCCTTCCTGAAGTGCGGCGGGGGGCCGGATAGATGGCCTCAGGGGGCCGCGTAGTTTGGGGACACCTGCCTTAACAAAATGTCATTTGCTCCCTTGGAGACAAAGTTCAGCCTAGCCACTGGGCAGACATTGTGGACTCATTTTTTTTAATGGAAGAAAATGATTATTATTATTTTTAAGTCATTGATTTTATTACTGAAGTGTACAGAAACGCGAAAGGACAAGCCGGTGTGGAGCAAACCACCTGGTTTCCGGGGGGTCATCGGAGCTGCTCAGCCAGATTGCAGACTAGAGACTGGACACCCACCGAAACCCGGTGCAGTTCTCCCGCTTCACAGCCTCACATGCTGCTTTGAACAAGAGAATATTCCTTCTGATATTTCCATTTCCTTACACTTCTGTTCATGAAATGCTCCTTTGAACATACTATTTTAATGCAATCTAGGAATTTAATTCCTGAGAAACTGGAAAAATGGAGTGTTCTGAGTCACCAGCCTAAGATCACAGAGGTGGGCTCTGGGCTTTGCTGTGGGTGTGGCCGGGGACCCTCGGGAAGCCGGGCTTGGCGTCCCCCTAAGAGGCTTCCCAGAGCCACACCTCTTGGTGCAGGAACAGCCTTGTGGTGACAGACTTTTCCTGACATCGACTCTAAATTACTCATTTTTGTCAACATCCAATCTAGACACTGCTCACACCAAGTAAGAACAGCTCGCTCCCCACACAGTGACTCCTCAGGAGCCATTTCCCGCCGTGGGATTCTTCCCCATCTTTCTTTGCAGGCCATTCTCTCCTTAGCAATACCACAAATCACCCCTTCCACGACTGCACCCACCCATATCAATTGCTTCTGTTCCCTTCCCCACCAGCTACATACTTGTAAAATCATAATTCCAGTGAAGTGACCCACTTAACAGCGAGTTTCAGAGGAAGAAGAAATGTCATGGGAAATTTCACAAAGCCAATGAAATTGTTATTTATTTATTTTTTGAGTCAAAGCCTCACTCTGTTGCCCAGGCTGGAGTACAGTGGCATGATCTCGGCTCACTGCAATCTCCATCTCCCAAATTCAAGCGATTCTCCTGCCTCAGTCTCCTGAGTAGCTGGGCTACCAAGTAGCTGTGCCACCACATCTGGCTAATTTTTGTATCTTTAGTAAAGATGGGATTTCACCATGTTGGCCAGGCTGGTCTCAAACTCCTGACCTCAGGTGATCCACCTGCTTTGGCCTCCCAAAGTGCTAGGATTACAGGTGTGAGCCACCCTGCCAGACCTGTTATTTATTTTTGAAGTTAAAGTTCATAAACTGATTTTTATTTTTAAATTATTTTATTAGCTTTATTTTTAAATTGTCTGCTAATTCATCCTTAAAAGTCAATTCCATAAGTTTCTACTTATTAAAAGTGAGACTGTCATGGGCCCTCCACCCAATTCACCTGGGACCCTCAATAGGGAGCCTGCCATGCTGAGGGGCTGAGCAGAGACGTGAGCCCCTGGCCAGGTGTGTGTGTGCCTGGGCCACATGGCGTCCAACCTGGGGCTGGCCACAGCAACATGAATGATCACGTGGGAACTGCTTTTGAACACTTACCAAGTTTCTGACACACACAATTTTGTTTCCGACACACAAAAATAAAATGCGTGTTTGAAGCTGCTAAATCCTGATTTGTTCCACAGCAGCAAAGCCGATGCAGGTCCCGAATGAGGTCAAATGTCTTGCAGCTGCGTGGAGAGCGCCATCAATGCTACACCTACCTCAGCTGACTCTCAGGCCTGAAAGCGTCCGGATGAAACAGGGCCTTGAGGTGACCCTAGCCCTGGCCACAGTCACAAAGGCTGAGAGCTTCCAGGTGAACTCGGGTCACAGAGTCTAAGACCTTCATTGCAGGCTCACACGCCTCTGTGTCCAGATGCAGCCTGGGAACAGTAAGGGTGGGTGCAGCTGCAAGGAAGCCACCTGTTCCAGGTGCTTCACTGTCTGGGTGTGAAAGCGTTTACCCCCATGGGAGGCGAATGCCACCTTCTCTTCACTTCGAGGTGGGGAGTCATGAGTGCAGGTGTGGGGTGAAGCAAAGCTGTGCCACTCCGTGGGCAGGACTCACCCCAGCCCGTCTGGCCCAGCGGCCGCACTCTCAGCTGGACCTTAGAGTGGAAATCTTGGCAACTTTTCTAGTTGCGTGGCCTCTCTGTCTCTCCACATGGGCTCCCTGTGTGGCTGGGGCTGCCCACGTGTGTGGGACCAGTGTGGCTGTGCTGCTCACGTTTGGTGGCTCCCGAAGCCAAGTGACATCAGCTGCAGGCCAGGTCAGGGCTGTGCCTGCAGCAGTCAGCATCAAACCTCTGGCCCTCAGTCAGAACTGCGAGTCCTGCCCAGGTGTAAGGGATGAGGAAACAAGAGTCTCTCCTGAGGGAGCAGCCCGAAGACGCTGCAGAGGAGAATGTGGAGTGGCAGACGCTGGAACTGCCAGTGGGGGAGAGAATGTGGTGCTCCCATTTTCCAGGAGGTCTCACCCCTGCTCTGGGACAAAGACTCATCATCAGCTCTGCCTGGCCAGGAAACTGTTGTCACTTCTCCTTTGCAATGGTGACAATGTCCGTTGCGCCTGTCTCTAAGGCTCCTGTGAACATAAAACCAAATGTGATTGGGGCTGGGTTGGAGAGCAGAGCACTGTGGAAATGCCCATGGACGTTGTTGCGAAAAGCCGTTGGGCAGAATGAGAACAGAAGATGACGTCACTGCCCTTTTGCCCCTGGAGGCCCAGGTCCCTCTGGAAAGCCAGCACTTCAGCCATGAACTGTGGACTTCTGAAAATGTAGACCCTGCATGCAGAAAGCTCCAGGGCCTTGCCCAGCTGCACAGCTAGTAAGTGGCAGAGCAGGAGGGAGGCCAACACTGTACCGTTCTCAACCCGTCGAGCCCATTCTGTTCCATTTTTACCAAACCCTCACCGATTGGAACTCAGTGATCCCATGAGGACTGTTATGATGTCAGCTTATTTCCAGGATGACCTTATTGAGTAAGGAAATTCATTTTTAAAACTTTTAGCTGTTAAAAATGTAAACCGAGGCCCAATGTTTTAATTTAACAAGTCTCAGCAAACCAGGAGGGTGACCCGGCAGTGCAGCTGCTCTCAGCAGGCACGATGGCACAGTCCCTGGGAGGGAGCGACCCGTGGAGGATTCACTGTCCGCAGTCACACTGTTGCCTGGGCGTTGAAGGCTTGGGGGTCGGGTCGTCGTCTCTCCGTGTTGTCTGATCCTGATGGCAAGCATGGGATGTGTGAGTGCCTGCTGGAAGGCACTGAAATCCCTGAGCAGATACAATACACTAGGGATAAAAGTGCCATGACAGTAAGAAGCCATAGCCAAGGACTGACCAATTCCCCGGAGTGGAGACCCCAATGAGCTGAGACTTAACCGGTGAAATCCACCAGTGGAGGACGCAGCACCTGTTTGATGAGAGCCTCGTGTTTGTTTTCCTAAGAGCCTTTAAATTTTGGGTAACACTTTCTAATTTATTAATGTAGAAACAATTTTTTTTTTTAGATCAATAAGAGCACAAATTCCTCCTTACTAACCTGTAAAGGTGTCAAGAATGTTTACTTTAGAGTACCACTGAGGATAAAGTGTTCATTTCAGATTGTATTGCTTGAAGGGAATTCAAGACATTGTTTTATGAAAACAAGAAAAACGAAGGTTAAGGTTATTTGGAGCGAATGATGATCTTAGTGGTTGAGTCCAGAGAACCACTGTCAGGAAGATTCCAGATTTGAGTTTGAAGCATCTTGATATGGTAGAATGCAGATGGCAGGTGAGATCTGACAGACCTCCCTGGTTTGCAGCTGGCACGTCCCTGGTGAGGTCATCAGCTGTTCTGGTGAACCCTGAGTGACATGGCAGCAGGCATGGACCTTGTCCATCCGTGGTCTGCTGCAGGGATTTTTCTTAAGTTTAAAGTCATCCAGCTTCAGTTAGCAGGGTTTGGGAGAAAAAGATACATATTCCACTTTTTTTTTTTGTTTTAACAAAAGCATAGTTTATCAAACGACTGCAAGTTGTAGACAGATTAATAAAAAAGAGGTTTCCTTAAATCTGAAAAATAAGACATTGAAGAGCCAACAACGTTTCAAACAAGTCATGAAAGTTATAATTATTCTAATAGTTGATTCAGTACCATATAATTAATGGTACTCAATTTTGTTTTGTTCAATCATTGCTTAGCAGTTTAATGAATCCATCAGTTTATCATTAAAGTTCTGGAAATCCTTATTCAATAGTATGATCTTAAAGTTATCAAAAACAAGTACTTGTTAGAGTTCTTCTCATGACTCTCCTGTAATGTTGTATCAAGCAACTGACAAGAAAATTTTGTTGATTGGGTGACATACCACATTTTAAGAACATAATCAGAGTTATGACTAATGTTATACCAGAGCATATCAGATTTTTAGAAATTTCATGTGATTTTTAAAACATTCTTATGAAAAATATATATCCATGTAAGTCTAACCTAAGATTCTATGTGACAGTGATTTGGGGATGCTGTCAAAAATGTCAAGTGGCTTAAGACACTCAGGCAGGACCACAGGCCACTGTGGAAAAATGCCAGACTGCCAAAAGGTTTTAAAGGCAAATACAGAAAGCTGCGTAGTTGTAAGAAAAAAAATGAACTTGCTCTTTCTCTTGCCGCGTGCTGGTGTTGGAGGACCCTCCCTGCTTCAGATTTACCAACAGCATGAATCAAGAAAAGTGAGCCAAACTTCAGGCTCAGGTCCGGATAGGGGGCAAGGGTACAGCTCGCAGAAAGAAGAAGGTGGTACATAGAACAGCTACAGCTGATAACAAAAAGCTTCAGAGTTCTCTAAAAAAAACTGGCTGTGAATAATAGAGCTGGTATTGAAGAGGTGAACACGATGAAAGATGATGGGACAGTTATTCATTTCAACAATCTCAAAGTCCAAGATTCCCTTTCTGCTAACACCTTTGCAATTACTGGTCATACAGAAGCCAACCTGATCACAGAAATGCTTCCTGGAATATTAAGTCAGCTTGGTGCTGACAGCGTAGCAAGCCTTAGGAAGTTAGCTGAACAGTTCCCATGGCAAGTCTTAGACAGTAAAGCACCAAAACCAGAAGACATTGATGAGGAGGATGATGATGTTCCAGATCTTGTAGAAAATTTTGATGAGGCATCAAAGAATGAAGCTAGCTAAAATTTTGGTTTTTGGAAGCTGGCATGGACTAGGTTTAACAAATCAGCTATGTGGTTCCAAAGTTTTACAGGCACGGAGAACATCACCTGTTACTAGTTACTAGTTCAGTAATATAAATATTTTGTATATTAATAATGCTGTTCAGCATTTTTTGGTCATTTGATTTTGCATTTTGCACTTCCTCCCAGGATATTTTTTTTTGGTCAAAATATGAAGTATTGGTGCAGTTTGAGGGTGTTTTGGTTTTTGATTCCTGGTTTTTTTGTTTCTTTGTTTGGGGTATTTTTGGTATATGTATGTTTATGTATGTGTGTAGGTATGTGTGTATACAGTGGAGAGCAAATTGGAAAACAGTTCTATTTATCCTACTCCCTCCCCATAGAAATAAAAAAAACTTTGCATTAAAAAAAAAAACTTAACTTTTTTTAGTATTGAAAAGACTATTTTCTTAAACAATCAAAGACCTAATAACAGACAACATGAAGCATAAGAAATTAATCCAGTAAAACATAAAATCATTGTTTCCTAGGCCAATTGCTTAAAAGGCCAAAAAGCTTTTCATAATCAAGAGCAGACCAACTCCAAGAGAACTCTTTTTAGCAGAGAGAAAGCCAAATTCTAACCTTCTACAACTTTCTATACACATTAAATTTTTGTCTTACTCATTTTCTTCTTTATTCTGGAACAGTCCGTTATCTTGCTTTAGGACAAAATCTCTTTTTTTCCTTAAACACAGACCTCGTATATTTTTTTCTCATTAAAAGCACATCCTATTTTTTTCTGCACATTTTTCATATACAGTTGTTTGCTTCATCTTTATTTCTAGTGGTTTTAATTGCACATGTTAATTCAAGTTCTTAATCCTTAGTGACATTCATATCCGCTGTAAATTAGGAAGTACATGATGCCGTAGTTATTAAGTGGCATGTGCCTCCGCAGCACGGGACACGCTTACGGGCAGACCCAGGCAGCTCCAGCTCCTCCATAATATGCCAAAAAACACTTAAGCTTTAGTTTATTTTATGAAACATTAAACTTAATGTTTTAATAGTTTATCTTATCTCTGGGCATGATCTAGATACTTAATAACTGTTATTTAATTTAAATTGGTATAATTTTAGGGTTTCAAATTTTCAAAAGTATTTTGGAAACTTTGTAGGCAGACATAACTCCTTGTCATTTCAGGATGTTTTTCTTGTTGACAAATTTTGTAATAGAAATTATGTAAGCTTATTTGACCATTACAACTAGGTAGAAGAATATCCATTTCTACTAAATTGTCAGTATTCTCATTTATTAAAAATGACTCACTGGGCATGGTGGCTCATGCCTGCAATCCCAGCACTTTGGAAGGCCAAAGGATTGCTTGGGGTCAGGAGTTTGAGATCAGCCTGGCCAACATAGTGAGAGCCCTGTCTCTACAAAAAACATTAAAAATTAGCTGGGTGTGGTGGTGCACACCTGCAGTCCCAGCTACTTGGGAGGCTGAGGTGAGAAGATTGTTTGAGCCCAGAAGACTGAGGTTGCAGTGAGCTATGATCACACCACTGCACTTCAGCCTGAGCAACAGAGTAAGACTCTCTGAAAAATGAAAACAAAATGATTACTCAAGTTTTGTCACCTTGAAAATGATTTGGGTTAATTCCTTTGCTTCTGAGAAAATAATTTATATAAGCACTTTTTTCTTTAGGCCAGTAAAATAGAGCTCTTTTAATATTTCTAATAATAGCATCCAGAGGTAGAATGCTGTAACATGTAAACAACATACATATATATGGATGTAATAACCAAACAGACAGATGCAGAGATTGCTGGCTCTGTTCTCTAATTGTAGCCCTGTGCCAGGTACAATAATATAAAACTCACTGGTCGGTCCAAATTGTATTCTTGGCAGATAAAGTTACCTGTTCGGATGGCCAAAGCCTTTTGTTAATACATATGAAAAGGACTTTTAAGATTTTCCATTTGCCAGTTTTTTTTTTTTTATAATGTTCCCATTTCTTCTCCCTTCTGATGAGTCATTTCCCTGATGCTGCATTTTAAAGCTTTCAACAACTCTAAGGCAGGGACAAAGGACAGTAAGTTTTCCCAGAAAGGAGTCGTGCAGAGTTGCATGTTGTCGGGGTCAGTATTGTTGGTACTGCAGGCCGTGTTTATGGAGTGGCCAGGAGACACCTGTCTGTTGAGGAGTCCTTCTCCCCTTGCTTTTATAAGCTCAGGGGTGTGAGCAAGGTCAAAATCTGAGTTAGTTGTTACAGAGGCCCCAGGCTCAGCTGAGGATTTAATTTGTAAGAAAGTTGGTTTTCAGACTCTTCACATGAAAAAGGTAAGAAATCAAATATTAGTAGATTCAAAATAATAGTAGCATGCTGTAGAAATTCCCTTGGAGAGGCTATAATTTTGGAGTCATTCTGTCTAAAATCAATCTGTATACCAATCGAAAAATGTATTGCATGGTTTTGTAGGCACTCAGGATTCCTTTTCTTCAATGTGCCCATAGGTGAATGATTTCATCTGGAATAAACTTCCCACTGTGGCCCCTGTATCTCAGCCATCCTCCTGAGCTGCACCCATTTCTCTAGAAAGGCACGGGCTCTGGGTCTGTAGTTTCTGAACATAAAATTACCTGGAGTTCCAGATGGGGTGTCCCAGACTCCATGGATTCTGACGAACCCACAATTCCTTGTTTTTCTCACATTTTTCTTGCCTGAGGTTTCCAACTGGACCCAGGCCAGTTCCTGTAGAACACCCAGTGTCAGCCCAGAGATTTTTGATGTCTGTTTCCTTTTAAATTCACTTTAAAATAGCCAATCTAGTAGTATCAGATGTGCTTCATGTGTTTAACTTAGAACATTGTGGTTTCTAAAGACTATCTTTGTTTATGGTATAATATTATTAAATACTATTTTATTTTGAATTAAAAACATCTGTTTTTTAGGTAGTATCAAAAGAGGATACCAATGTGCCTATAAGAATATACACATGTGCACAATGAAATGATTTCTTATTATTTGTTGGGGAAGTGCCTTAGACACTCAGTGTAGTGGCTAAGATCAGAAAGGCTGATCATGTACAGTCTTGGCAATGATATGGAGCAACTACACTCACATTGTTGATCAGGGCATAAATATGTTCAATCATTTTGGAAAACCATTTGGCAGTAGGTACTAAAAACTAGACATATGTACTGATGACCTAAAGATTCCCCTGCTAGGTACAAGCCCAAGACAAATGTGTGTGTGTGTGTCCACCAGCATATACATGTAATAGTGATCTTATATTTTATTCATAGTACCCAATAAGTACAAACAACCCAGACATGCATTGACGGAACAGTAGACAGTTAGCCTGTGCTGTGGTCATATCTTGGGTTCCTTTGTGGCAGAAGAGAACAGATGCACACAGAACAACAACATGGTGATATCACAGACATAATGAACTGGAGGGAAGCCAGACACGTAAGTCTTCAAAGCAGGAGCCCAGTCACAGAGGGTGTGAGGGCAGACACAATGTCTCTGTTGTGGTAGTAGTCAGAACAGTGATTATCTCTGGGGCTGGGGTGATGATTGGGAAGAGGTACTGCAGACTATTTCTGGGTGTCAGAAATGTTCTATATGTTGATCATGAGGGTGTGGCTTGTGTGTGTCAGGGTGTGTGTGGTGTGTGTGTGTAGCATGTGTTATATCTGTGTGGTGTGTATGCTATGTGGAGTGTGTGTGTATGCCTTTGGCATATGTAGTATGTATATGTGTGATGTATATTGTGTATATGTGTGGCATGTATGTTATATGGTGTGTGGTGTGTGGTGTGTGTGTATGTGTGTGGTGTGTCTGTGGGGTGTGATATGTGTGTGTAGTGAGTGGTATCTGTGGTGTGTGTAGTATGTGTATATTTGTGTTGTATAGTGTGTGTGGTGTGTGTGTAGTGTGTATATGTGTGGTGTGTTTTGTGTGTGTGTTGCATAGTATGTGGTATGTCTGGTGTGTATGCTATGTGGTATGTATGTGGTGTATGTGTGTGGTCTGTGTGTGGTGTATGTGTAGGGTGTGGTGTGTGTAGTGTGTGGTATGTCTGTGTGGTGTGTATGCTATGTGGCATGTGTGGTGTGTGTATATGTGGTGTGTGGTGTATGTGTGGTGTGTGTGTGTAGTGTGTGGTATGTGTGGTGGGTATGCTAGTGATGTGTGTGTGTGTGTGGTCTGTGTGTGTGGTGTATGTAGTCTGTGATGTGTCTGTGTGGTGTATACTATTTGGTGTGTGTGTGGTGTGTATGTGTATGTGTGGTGTGTATGTGTGTGTGTTGTGTGTGGTCTGTGGGGGTGTGTGTAGTCTGTGATATGTCTGCGTGGTGTATACTATTTGGTGTGTGTGGTGTGTATGTGTTATGTGTGGTGTGTATGTGTGTGGTGTGTGTATGTATGTGTTGTGGGGAGTGTGGGGGTGTGGGGGTGTGTGTTGTATGTGGTATATCTGTGGTGCGTTTGCTATATGGTGTGTGTGGTTGTGTATGTGTGTAGTGTGTGGTGTGTGTTTTGTATGTGATGTGTACTGTGTGTGTTGTGCACATAAAATCATCGAGTTACATACTTAAGGTTTGTTCACGTTAAGTGCATTCATTTTCTCAGTATTTTCAGACACACACTTTTGTTGTCACAGGAAAACGCCTTCACATAGAAGCCCATAATTTTGTACACTTGAGTTCATTGGAGAAAGACTGAGAACTCTAACATTTAACTTGGATTCCTCTAGCCAGTTGGTGGATTTTCTTGTAAACTTTACACGTTTCATGTGGCTTCAAGGGACAGCAAAATGCTACAAAACTGAAAGCCAAACAGAAATATGCCTTGAAAAAGCTGCAGACACTATTGCTTAAAGACACTGCTCTTGGTTCTGTCAGCAGGAAACTGCAGTTTCTTTCTATGTCACAAATGATGGTGGCTCTTGGGATCACTCGGTCAATAACAGCTGCCAAGACACCTGCTCCTCGAGACACTTCCCTCCTGGGCTCATGCCTCCGTGATGCCATTGGCCAAGCATTTGAAGGGCGAATCACATGGAGGGCACCCAGGCCACTGCTGGGGACCCTGTGACCTGGGCTGCTGGCACTATCTCTGATCGAGGGGCTTGGGGAGGGTGCCTCAATAAGTCGCTGAGTGGCAGCTGGGTTCACTCTTGCCAGCCTCTCTGGGAAATGATGTAAAATGTGCCCCAGTACCATCCCTCTGAGGGCCATGAATGCCAAGCCACTCACCACCCTCTCTCACCTGCCACTGGCTGCTTCTGGGGCAACAAGGCCCCACCAGAGATGCAGGTGGAAAGTTGGGGTTGCTGAGCAAGGTGCGTCCTGAGGGGAATGCTGAGGGGCTGTGGGCAGGACAGCACTTCCCACCCACTGAGTACTCAGAGTGTCATTGTTTCGAAGTCACAGGTGAAAGTCAAAATACATGCCCCCTTTCCTTCAACACCTTTTCTTCAATCACAAATTTGGTGTTTAATACTAAAATGACATTAAGAAAGTGATTCAACTATTTCAGACAAAGCATCCTTATTCTTGATACAAATTAGTAAGAGATGTTGGTTCAATTGAAATTATTTCCTCCTCATTAAATTGAGAACCCATAGCATGTATGGTTACAAACCATACATCGAATGAGAGGTTAATGCCCAAAATACATAAGGAACTCAAACAACCCAACAGCAAGAAAACAACCTGATTTTGAAAATGGGCAAAAGACCTGAATAGTCATTTTTCAAAAGAAGACATACATGTGGCCAACAGGTTCATAAAAAAATGCTCAATGTGACTAATCATTAGAGAAATGCAAATCAAAATCATAATGAGCTATCACATCACACCTGTTGGAATGGTTATTCTCAAAAAGACAAAACATAAATGTTGGTGGGGATGTGGTGAAAAGGGAATCCTTGCACCCTGTTAGAGAAAACGTAAATTAGTTCAGCCATTATGGACAATGGTGTGAGGTTTCCCAAAACACTAAAAATAGTACTACCAGAGTTTCTGGCAATCCTACCACTGGGTTTACAGCCAAATGAAATGGAATCAGTATGTCACACAGATACCTGCACCCCCATGTTTACTGCAGCACTACTCACAATAGTCAAGATGTGGAAGCACCCTGTGTCCATCAGTGGACAAATGGCTAAAATAAATGTGGTATCAAATGATGGAATATTATTCAGCCTTAAAAAGGAGAAAATTCTGTCACTGATTACAACATGGATGAACTTGGAGGACATTTACTTAAATAACTCAGGCACAGAGAGGCAAATACTGCATGACCTCACTCGTGGAATCGGAGAGGGCTGAACTCATAGAAGCAGAGGGTGGGATGGTGGTTACCAGGGGCTGGGGCAGGGGGAGAGGGAAGGGGGATGGGGAGATGTTAGTCAAAGGCTGCAAAGCTTTGGTTAGGAGGAATACGTTCTAGTGATCTACTGCACAGCAGGGTGACTGTAGCTAATGCCAGCTGACCTGTGAATAATGTGGCTTGAGCTGCACAGGTCCACACAGTTGGGTCTGCACGGGCAGGTTCCTCGTCCACAGACAAACACAGACTGGCGTTAACGGTACTTGAGGGATGTGAAACCCGTGCATGTGGAGATCTGACTTTTGGTATTTGTGGATTCCACAGGGCCAACTGCAGGACTGGAGTGTAAGATTTTGGTATCTCAGAAATCCTGGAACCAATCTCCGATGGATACCAAGGGATGCCTGCATATGTTTCAAAACTGATAGGAGAGCAATTCTCTTAACTTCAAATGCTTTCACCACGAAATGACGATCAAGTATTTGAAGTGATGTTAACTAGCTCCATTCAATCATTCCATGTTGTATATATATTGTAACATGAAATCCTACCTCAGAAATGTAACGCAATTGCAATGTGTCAATTGGAAGTGTTATAACGGTAATGAAGAAACGATCCTCTCCTGAAGGGCTCATGTACAGGTCGTTGCCTTCACCCCTCCTCAGGGTCTTCCTCCCACTTACAGCTTCTGTTCCTCTCACAAGCTCAGGGCCACATATTCCCAGTACAGGGAGATACTTCAAATGATTTCAAATTTTCTCTCTTTGTTTCTACAGCCCAAGCTCAGTTCAGACGCCACATGCATGCCATGGGTAGACCAGGAGGCCAGGGAGCACGAGTGAGTGCCGACGTCCACAGGGCATCCAAAAGGTGTGCCTGGAGAGGTCCAGGCCCTGGGCGTTCCTGCTGGGCCTGTTCCTGGATAGCGCTGTTGCATCCTAGGGTGAACTTTGAGGGAACATGAGCAGCTCCATTCCACCTCCCAAGTGAAAGGGCGCAGTCCACGTCTCCTGTGGCAAAGACGACTCACAACACCACTTGCTCCTCCACCACACCCTTCCCACGGTACTGGCTGTAATTTGGGAGGCTCTGATCCTTTATCAAGGTTGTCCCGGGATACAGGAGTTGACAGAGTTGGCGATGGGGAAAACACCTAGCTTGCAAGGCCACAGCCATTTCCAGGCTTCTCTCTCCACACACCCGGGCTTTGTCAGTGAAAGCAGTGATGGAGGGCATAAGCTGGGTTCCATCCCAGTACCGCCTCATCCTTCCTGTCACTCTGCACAGGTGACGCAGTCTTCAGAGGGCCCCGGACCTCACTGGAGGGTGAAGAAAATCATAGCGTCACTGACAAGGCTGCCATGAGGATCGTGTGAGCAGAAACACATGGACAATCAGCATCACTGACAGGTTGCTCTGAGGATCACATGAGCGTAACACTGGTGTGTGATGCTTTAAAGCTTTTCCTTGATCTTGGTGATTTCACATCTTAGGAAACCTCTCTCACAAATCAGCCGGTCCTGTGTGCAATGCAACTTCTACTGAAAAGCAAACACTTCAGCTTTCAGGCTTTGTGGCCACAGCTCCGTTTCCGGCTGCGCAGAGTCTCCTCCCTCTCCCCTATGTGGCAGACCGCAGGCTGGACATCTATCATGATGCTGTTTGATGGACACGGCATTGGGCCAGCATCTGAAACGCCCCCACACCTGAGGCGAGCCTGGCAGGCTGCATTTTGTTCTTGGGCCTTGACTTTTCCTTCTTCTTGAATAATTGGGAGTCCTTGAAAAGCAGTATTTTCCTGGAATCCTCAGCTAAACCAGAAGCTCCTACACACCAAGCCAGAAGAACATGCTTCCGAATTTCCTGTGGGTGGATTGACCTGTAGGAGCAGGATTTATTATTTTGTTTTCCAGACAGAAGAAATTCTATTTTCCTAACATTTGCAAACTTGTCGTTCAAGAATGCAGGGAATTATAATGTATTTCAGAGTTACTCATGAGTTCAAGTTTGAAGCAGGTCATGTGACTTGAGCTTTTTCCTTTTTGAGCTGTCCGGGTCCCTCGTGTGAACACTTAGCTGCCCCTGGCCCACACTATGAGGAGTTGTGTCCCTGGAGGAACCGCCGCCTGCACTTAGCACCTTTCTGTCTGTGTGTGTCCTGTCAAAAATTACCCATCAAAACAGTCGTGATTGAGGCACAAACTTTGATAATGACAAAATATTGTGCATCCTGATTGCTCTTCAGTTGGCAAAGGTCATAATGATTTAAAAGTTTTTACCACCCTCAAGGGCTTTGTTTTCAGTTTTCTTTGTAGGAATATATTATAGCTTCATCTGTTGGCTATAAAATTTACTCATAGTTGGGTAACTGAAAAAATAAGCAATCCTAATTTTACAGATAGCTGGTGAGAAGTCCTGTTAGATATTTGAGGTTTTTTTCATACAGCATACCTTAGAGATATTGCAGATCTAGTTCCGGACCACCGTAATAAAATGAAGATCACAATAAAGCAAGTTGCACAAGTTTTTTGGTTTTCTAATGCACATAAAAGTTATTTTTATGCTATATTGTAGTCTTTTAGGTGTGCACTGGCTTTATGTCTAAGAAACATTGTACATACCTTAATTAAAAGACTATTGCTAAAAATGCTAATGATATCTGAGCTGTCAGCAAGTTGAAATCTCTTTGCTAATGAAGGAGTCTTGCCTTGATGTTGATGGCTGCTGACTGATCAGGGTGGGGGTTGCTGAAGGCTGGGGATGGTTGTGGCAATTTCTTAAAATAAAACAATGAAGTTGCTGCATTGATTGACTCTTCCTTTCACAAAACATTTCTCTATCATGATGCTGTTTGATGACATTTTATCCACAGTAGAACTTCTTTCAAAATTAGAATCAACCTCCTAACCCCTGCTGCTGCTTTATCAGCTAGGTTTATTTAATATTCAGAATCTTCTGTTGTCATTTCAACAATGTTCACAGCATTTTCACATGGAGTAGATTCCATCTTAAGAAGTCATTTTCTTTACTTACTCATAAGAAGCATCTTTTTATCCAGGTAAATTTGATGATGAGATTGCAGCAACTCAGTCCCATCTTCATGCTCCACTTCTAACTCTGGTTCTCTTGCTATTTCCACCATATCTGTGGTTCCTTCCTCTGCTAAAGTTTTGAATCCCTCATAGTCCTCCATGAGAGTTGAAATCAACTTCTTCCAAACTCCTGTGAATGTTGATATTTTGACCTCCTCTTGTGAATCCCAAATGTTCTTAATGACATCTAGAGTGATGAATTTTTTTTCTGAAAGGTTTTCAATTTACTTTGCCAAGATCTTGCTTAGGAATTACTATCTATGTTATAGACTTATGAAATGTATCTCTTGAATGATAAGACTCAAAAGTTTAGATTACTCCTTGGACTGAAGAATGGTTGTTGTGTCAGCTGGCAGAAGAACAACATTCATTCTCCATCAGAACTCTTGGGTGACCAGGTGCATTGTCAATGAGCAGTAATATTTTGAAAGGAATTTTTTTGGGGCAGTAGGTCTCAACAGTGGACTTAAAATATTCAGTAAACCATGCTGTATACAGATGTGCTACCATCCAGGCTTTGTTGTTCCATTTATAGAGCACAGGTAGAGTAGATTTAGTATCATTCCTAAAGGCCCTAGTTATTTTTGGAATAGTAAGTGAGCATTAACTTCAACATGAACTCACCAGCTGCATTAGCCCCTCACAAGAGTCAGCCTGTCCTTTGAAGCTGTGAAGCCAGACATTGGCTTCTCCTCTATAGCTATGAAAGTCCCAGATGGCATCTTGTTCCAAAAGAAGTCTGTTTCATCTACATTGAAAATCTGTTATCTAGTGTAGCCTCCTTCATCACTGATCTTAGCTACATCTTCTGGATAACTTACTACAGCTTTGCTTTGCACTTTTATGTTTTGAAGATGGCTTCTTTACTCAAACCGCATGAACCAACCTCTGCAAGCTTCCAACCTTTCTGCTGCAGCTTCCTTTCCTCGCTTAGATTTCACAGAATTGAAGAGAGTTTGGCCTATCACCTCTGGACTAGGCTGTTTTGCTTTCTTATCGTTTCTTTGTTCACTGGAGCAGTACTTTTGCTTTCTTTCAAGAACACTTCCTTTGCATTCACAACGTGGCTAACCCTTTTTCATAAGTCTTCACTTTCAGTCTGTCATGGCTTTTAACATGGCTTCCTCACTAAGCTTAATCATTTCTAGCTTTTGATTTAGAGTGAGAGAGGTATGGCTTTTTCTTTCATGTGAGCACTTAGAGGCCATTGTAGGGCTACTAACTTGCCAAATTTAAATATTGCTGAGTCTCAGGAAATAGGGAGGCCCAAGGAGAGGGAGAGAGATGAAGAAAAGGTTGGTTGGTGGGGCCGTTGGAACATACAACATTTATTAAGTTGGCCGTCTCATATGGGCATGGTTCATGGTACCTCAAAATCATTATAATAGTAACATTAAAGACCAACCATCACAGATTACCATAACATTTGTAATAATAATGAAAAAGATTGGAATATTATGGGAATTATCAAAATGTGACACAGAAACACAAAGTAAGCACAGGCTGTTGGAAAAATGGCACCGATAGCCTTGCTTGATGCAAGGTTGCTACAAGCAATTCTTCAGGAATTTTCTAGTAACAAAGCCAGGTCTAAAGTAGCTACAGAAAGGGGAATATTATGTGTGATTTTTTTCTTTTTTCTTTTTTTGTTGTACTTTAGATTCTGGGGTACATGGGCAGATTATACAAGATTGTTGCATAGGTACATTCATGCCAAGGTAGTTTGCTGCCACCATCCCCCCATCACCTATACCTGATATTTCTGCCCACGTTATCCCTCCCCCACCCTCCCTCCCACTATCCCTCCCATAGTCCCCCCAACAGACCCCAGTGTGTGATGCTCCCCTCTTTGTGTCCAAGTATTCTCATTGTTCAACACCTGCCTGTGAGTAAGAACATGTGGTGTTTGATTTTCTGTTCTTGTGTCAGTTTGCTGAGAATGCAGGTTTCCAGGTTCAGCCATGTCCCTACAAAGGACACGAACTCATCATTTTTTATGGCTGCATAGTATTCCATGGTGTATATGTGCCACATTTTCTTTGCCCAGTCTATCATTGATAGTCATTTGGGTTGGTTCCAGGTCTTTGCTATTGTAAACAGTGCTGCAATGAACATGCATGTGCACGTGTCTTTATAATAGAATGATTTATAGTCCTTTGGGTATATACCCAGTAATGGGATTGCTGGGTATAATGGAATCTCTATTTCTAGATCCTTGAGGAATCACCACACTGTCTTCCACAATGGTTGAACTAATTTACACTCCCATCAACAGTGTGAAATTGTTCCTATTTCTCCACATCCTCTCCAGCATCTGTTGTCTCCAGATTTTTTTTTTTTTTTTTTTTTTTTTTTGAGACAAAGTCTTGCTCTGTCGCCAGGCACTAGGCTGGAGTGCAGTGGCACAATCTCGGCTAACTGCAACCTCTGCCTCCTGGGTTCAAGCAATTCTCCTGTCTCAGCCTCCCGAGTAGCTGGGACTACAGGCATGCGCCACCATACCTAGCTAATTTTTGTATTTTAGTAGAGATGGGGTTTCACCATGTTGGCCAGGATGGTCTCAATCTCTTGACCTCGTGATCTGCCTGCCTCAGCCTCCCAAAGTGCTGGGATTACAGGTGTGAGCCACCGTGCCTGGCCTGTTTCCAGATTTTTTAAAGATCACCTTTCTAACTGGCATGAGATGGTATCTCAATGTGATTTGCATTTCTGTAATGACCAGTGATGATGATGAGCATTTTTTCATATGTTTGTTGGCTTCATATGTCTTCTTTTGAAAAGTGTCTGTTCATATCCTTCACCCACTTTTGGATGGGTTTGTTTGTTTTTTTCTTGTAAATCTGTTTCAGTTCTTTGTAGATTCTGGATATTAGCGCTTTGTCAGATGGGGAGATTGCAAAATTTTTTTCCCATTCTGTGTGTGATTATTTTTCTTATGCTATATCCCCAGGTTTTTCAGACTCATTTAAGTAAAGGCTAGAGTGAGTAAGGAATAGAGCCAAATGAAGTAGGTGTGTGAGCCACGAAGAATAAATACTGAAAGATGTCACTTTTATTCAGGAAATAAGGGAGATTCAAGTCATATGGATTCTTCCTCAAATATTGACACCTGACTTTGCAGGATGCACATTTTCAATATGTAGACCAGTTTCCTCTTGGTTTCTTCAGTTAAGTCAAAACTAAACGTTCCTCTTTCCCTAAATATTTTTGCTTGATGGTGTATTTCTTGAGCTGTTTTCATGTTGTTTCTTTCCTTTCTGTGAAATGGTTTTTTTTGTTTGTTTGTTTAGCTTGGGACCACCAAGTTGTAAAGATGTATATTTTACCTGACAGTTATACCACAGGTAGACTATCAAGTTGAGATTGTATTTGCTTTAAAACTTAAATTAATCCTTGATAAAAGTTGCTTTTCTCTCTCTCTCTCTTTTTTTTTTTAGGAGTTAGTCCTTGACCACTAACTTGGTGCTATCTCCATTTTGGGTGACCTGTTTCACCAGCAGGCCTGTTACTCTCCATGACTAACTGTGTAAGTGCTTAAAATGGAATAAATTGCTTTTCTACATTAAAAAAAATCTATACTTCAGGAAAAATTGGTCAAAAAGCCATATTTAATATTTTAAGTAACTTCTTTCCTGCCAATTTGGGGTGAAAATTTCAGTTGCTTTTCCTTAAAACTGGCTAATCCTAAACACTTCCTAAGGCACCCATTATTGGATTGCTAAGCAAATGAGTCTTCATTTAAAGAGAAGGAAACTTAATGATGTTATAAAATTTAATCATAATAAAGACCACGAAGTCTTGTTTCATAACTAAAGAAATTGCCATATTGAAATATTCTACATCTAACTTTGATGAAATTGAGTTCAAAATTTAGATTTGATAATGAAAAAAACAAAGCTAAAACTTATTTATGTATTACCTTGAACTTACTCTGAAAACATGCAAAGGCAGAGAAGGCAGGACATTTCTGTTGAGTTGAAAAAATAACATTTTTGCTGATGTAAATACTGTATGGCTGAACCAGAAAACAAAGATATTAACATAAATCCAATAAAGCAGGTTGTCCGAATATTTTGTTTTGTTAACCAAAGACCTCCTGTTCTCTAATTGTTTAAAAGAAATAACTCATAAAGTCTGACTCAAACTAACATTGGTGAGATCAGAGACCTCAGTAGAAATCCCACATTTCTACACCGGCAGGCAATGAATACATCACTGGAAGGGTGAGACCACCCAGGGAATCTCTTTGGCAATGAACTGCATCTTTAAAGCAGACACACTTTGATTACGAGTGCATTTTCCCTTGAGTAAAAATAGAATCATATTTAGATGGAAAGGTAGAAGAAAAGCAGGAGTCTATATCTAAACCATATGGTCTGAAGTGAAATGAGAACAGATCTCCTGACAGATTTATGTTAGGAAAATTGAATGAAACACAAGTGCTTTTCAGCAGATCTAATTCAGAGGAGGTTATTTGGCACAGTAGGGCAGATTCTGACTCTCCTTTCAGTGCCAGGGTCACTGACATCTTCTGACAACCCTTCTCCTCCTAAGTTGCATTCTGTGGGTAGGGGTTGTCCAGGTTGCTCTCCTCTAAAAAGGGGTTCTAGGAGGAACACAGTGAGCAAGAATTTATTTTTGAAACAGGAGTTTCATAAATGTTTCATTTGCTTTTGAGTTTTTAAAAGCATAGCTAAACTGGGTGTGGTGGATCATGCCTGTAATCCCAGCACTTTGGGAGGCCAAGGTGGGTGGATCACCTGAAGTCGGGAGTTCGAGACCAACCTGACCAACATGGAGAAACCCTGTCTCTACTAAAAAAAAATACAAAATTAGTTGAGCATGATGGCACATGCTTGTAATCCCAGCTACTCAGGAGGCTGAGGCAGGAGAATCACTTGAACTTGGGAAGCAGAGGTTGAGATGAGCTGAGATCACGCTATTGCACTCCAGCCTGGGCAACAAGAATGAAACTCTCAAGAAAGAAGCTGATTTAGACTTAAACTGCTATTTGTTACCTATGCTAACCTACTCCAACTTATTGGCAGTAGAAACCACTGAAGAGATCAACAGATATTAAACTTGAAAGAGTACCTTTTTTTTTAAGCTTCTT
Source organism: Saimiri boliviensis (assembly GCF_048565385.1). Classification (NCBI taxonomy): domain Eukaryota; kingdom Metazoa; phylum Chordata; class Mammalia; order Primates; family Cebidae; genus Saimiri; species Saimiri boliviensis. Next base: position 294,834 of record NC_133458.1, on the reverse strand, counting down.
TATTTTCACATTTTTAGAATTTTCATAAGGGTTATACGTTTATAGGACTTACAGGTGTCTGGCTCATTGAGTCCTCCAAAGAACTACAGAAGATTAAGAGTGCTCAGCTTCAGCAGGAGATCTTGACTTACTCATAACCTCCCCGTTTCCTCTGTGACCCTCTCCATCTATTTACCCTTTTCTCTTAAGACTTCAACATTTCTTTCTCTGTTAGCTCTTTAGCATAGACTGGTAATATGCCCAAATCTGTCATATTCCAGGAGGAAAAAAAACAACTCATATAAACGTAAAACATTCTCAAATGCATTCTCAACCTAAATGCTTCTCAAGCTCTCTCCTTAGCGTCTCCACAAAGCTTTCTGAAGAGTAAGCGAGGCTCACTGCCATCTCTTCCTCATCGCACACCTTATTCTCTCTCCACTGCAGTTCTGCTGGCTTCTTTGACATGCCACAAAAACCATGTGGGCAAGTTCCACTGTGGACTCCGGGTTGTCCAATCTCAAGGGTCAGCCTTGGTCAGCCTGCTTCTCGGTGGCTTTTGGCATGGGGCCAGCCCTGCTCAAGGTGCTCCTGTGTTGGCATCTTTTGCCATTCACCCTTGGCTCCCCCTCTTTGCCTTGGACCAGTTTACTTAATCACTTTTTATGTGGCCTGTTTTCCCACTATCTCCTAAAGTGTCAGCGTTTCTGGAATTCCCTCTTCTCCTTATTCTAAACTAATTCCCTATACATTCCTTTTACCTGTTTCTTTGAGATATATAAACATTTTATTTTGGCACTATCATGCTATAATATGATTGTTGTTTTCCTGTCTGTTTTCCCCAAATCAAGTCGTTCAATTGGAACTATGTGAAGGAAAGTTGTGTGTCATGGCTCTGAATCTTCAGTGGCAACTCAAGACCTTCCCTGTACATAGGCAGGTGCTCACTAACAGCTGGTTGGCCTCAGAATAAGTTTTATGCACTCCTGTGACTGTAGTGACCATTTATAACTCAGTGACTTTAGAACCTGAGCTGGGCTCATGTCTTTCACCTGAAGTCTTGCCTGTGTATGATAGAGGTGCTGTGTGTAGTGATTGGGAGTGCAGGCTCTGGAGCTCAGCAGTCTGTGTTTACATTCAGTTCTGCCTGGACACATTACCCATCCTCATCAGTCTCTCCATCTACAAAGCAAAGACAATAACATACCTGCGATGCAATAGCTGTGAAGGTGATATACATACCGCACCAGGCAGAGACCACATGTGTCTTACAACTGCTGCTATTTGTGCATTCACCAGCATGTCCAGTTCTACCTCATTCAAAACTAAATGTGCAAGTGGATTCCCTGCGTTTGTTACTGGCATCACAGCCTGGAGGTCACTTGAGCCAGAAAGCTGGAGTTGTCCCAGATCCATCTCTCTCCTCAGTTAGTCTGCAGACAAGCGCCGAGTTCTGCCACTTCTGTCTCCAGACTGGATCCTAGTTCTGTACCTCTGCCGTCTGATCTCAGAGACCAATATGCCTCCTCTCACTGAATTCCTAGTGGGGCTCCTGACTCTGGTTTATTAGGTTCTAACTCCTTCTGCCACCACAGTCTGCCTTCAAAACCAACATTCCTATCCTATGTCTCCTTCGTCTCAACCCTACAACAGCTTCTAATCATCATCATGTAAAACCCAAACAGCTCAGCAATCCAGTATCCTTCAAAGTTAGTGGGTTCACATCTCACACCGCAGGAGTGAGTCCCTCACCACTGCCCACCAAGCAAACACTTATTTATCCCTCAAAACAGGTGGATTCAGGATTATCATCAGAAATCCATTGGCTCATGCTACCTAAGACATTACCTTGAACTATGTCCACACCATGTGCATTCTTTTTCTCTTGGGTTTATGACAGTGTCGTGATCTGTCTTTCCTACTCTTCTGAGCTTCCTTGAGCTTGACTGCATACATACATTGTCAGTATTCAACACAGCACCTAGAGAACATAGAACATAATGTTGGTTGAATTTATTTGTGAAAAAAATTGACTACTACTCAGAAAATTAAGCCACTTTCTGTTGTGTTGGACCTTCCCATTTTGTGGCCTCTAGTACTTCTCCCAGCAGGAGGAGGGAGATTGCCATGATTCTGAAGACCCCTACGCACTGAAGGGTAAGGTTGAGTGTCTGATTCAGTTAAGAGGTCTTTGCAGGCCCAGCCGTTTAAATGTGTCTCTTTTCCCATGTGGTAGGTGTAATAAGAGAAGCCTGGAACTGCCTACCCCTGGGAAGAAATCTTCCTCCCTCCCCCACACTGGTCAGCAAGATCTTAGAAGGCCAAGTGGGAATCATTGAGAGGCTCAACAACAGGAAGCATGGAATTGATACGTTACGCAGCCATGGTATGGTTTGGCTCTGTGTCCTCACCCAAATCTCATCTCGAATTGAGCAGTTTCCCCCATGTTGTTCTCATGATAGTGAGAGAGTTCTCATGAGTTCTTGATGGTTTAAAAATGGCAGTTTCCCTGTGCTCTCTCTCCCGCCACCATGTTAGACACACCTGCTTCCCCTTCACTGTCTACCATGATTGTAAATTTCCTGAGGCCTCCCAGCTATGCAATGATGAGTCAATTAAACCTCTTTCCCTTGTAAATTACCCAGTCTCAGGTATTTCCTTATAGCAGTGTGAGAACATACTAACAAAGCCGTCAGCTGGGTTAGAGGGAACGATGCACAGGCAGCACTAAGACCCACATGCCAACACTGTGCATGTCACTTCTGCTCATTTTGGCTGGCATATGCTTCGTAAATGGCCACACCTAACTGCAAGGGAATCTGGAAAATGGAGTCTAACTAGACAGCTCTGCACTCAGTTCCATTTTATAAAATGAAAGTTGGGGAGAATTTTGGTGGACATGGACTTTTTGTCTCAACTTAAGGCTCTTGTTAGGTTTGTTGAAGGAATTAGCAATGAGTTTAAGACACAGTGTTTATGTTTGCCTCAAAATTCAGCTCTCTTCACAATGAAGCTCAAAAGTAGATTCCTTTTATAACCTAAATAAATGTTTTTATATTTGTCAAGAATTCCATGAGAATAAAAGTTGTCTCTGTTATTCCTTTATACACACATACACCACAATACACAAACACCCACAGGTCTAGGTATAAAGTAGTAATGCAGTCATTTAAGAGAAAGAAAACAATATAATTAGTTGAAATGATGAAATTGTTAAAGTGATGATTTCCAGAATAGGCCCTTTCACATATACCAGTCTTTCTTTCTTTCTTTCTTTTCTTTCTTTCTTTTTTTTCTTTTCTTTCTTTCTTTCTTCTCTTTCTTTTCCTTCCTTTCTTTTTTCTTTTCTTTCTTTCTCTCTTTCTTTCCTTTCTTCTTTCTCTCTCTCTCTCTCTCTTTCTCTCTTTCTTTTTCACAACAAACCTGCCACTTCTTCCTAACAGGTTAAAAAAATGTAAATATCTGCAGGATACTGATGTGTAGAAATGCTTTACCACATCCTATGTAGACAGTTGGCTTCCTTCTGGCCCTGTTTTTCAGAGTTATCTCCAGTAGCAGAATTTATAAGTAGAGATTTGTTCATCTTGCATGCTAGGCTGCCCCTCTTCCTTCTTAAAGAAGAGCCACACTTGGTGGCAAATGCCTTTTCCGTCTTACACTGTAATAATAAAACCTGCTGGAAGGATTTTAAAATGTTTAGAGCATCAACATTTCTGGCTTGGATTTTCAATTCCTCTAAGGTGATAGGTTTCACTAGCTAAGTTTTTCTCATTATTTTTTTGAGCAATTTTTCCATTTCAGGAACTGAAAATCCTTTAATGGAAAACCACTAATATAAGGTAAGTTGGACTGTATTTCATGGCTTTGATCAGTCCTTGGGTGACTTCAGTTCTCATAATAGATATTCTCAGCTTCATTCTTTGTCTATATGTTTTCAACAAATATAATCCAGTCATTTTGGTTTATTTCAGGGCCTCTCCAATCATACACCAGCCAGCTCCTGTAGTCCTGTTTTTGATTATTCTTCCCCAGAATGCTTTCATAGGTTCCACCAGTTTGGTCAGCTTCCTGAAAATGAACTTGGCTTTAGTTTTTTAAACCTCTGCTCATTGCTACATTCATTCCTTTTTTGCATTTGTATATGCTATCAATCTTTGAAGGTGAAACTCATTTTTCCTCTCTGATTAAATCTTCAAGGAACTTACGGGACTCTGCCTGCTACGTATGATTTATGTCACTCATCTGGCACTTACCAAGTGTTGTCATGTGTTAGATGTCCTTTAAATTAATCCATGTGTCATCTTTATAAACAATTTGAGGATATTTTGCCCTAAGTAACAGAAAGCCATAGAGAATTAAATAACATAGACCTTTGTTTCTCTGTAATATCCCAAGATCGGCATAAAGAGTCCTAGCATCAGGGATCCAGGCCCTCACATCCTGTCATATTGTCATGCAGGGCTCCCACTGCCAAGATCTTATTGTCCAAGGTGGCTGTAAGGAGCTGGAGTTCTGCCACTGTGTCTCCATTCCAGGAAGAAATGTGGCAGAAGAAATGAAGAAAGGTACGCTCTTCGTTTTAAGGACACTGCCTAGAAATTGCACATACATCCCGTTGACCAGACTCTACTTAGCCACACCTAGCTATAAAAGAAGTTGAAAAATAAGGCTCTATTGTAGGTGACCATATGCCCAGTAAAAAAAATAACAAACAAAACAAAACAAAACAAAACAAAATTGAAACCAAACCAAACCAGATGTTCTATTTCTGAAAATGAAGGGAAAAGATATGTTGGCCATTTCTGTCACAAAGGGCAAGATCTATTTTGTTTTTTCCCTGCTGCAGTGTGATTAGTGCACAGTCTTTTTATCGAATACAATCAGCATGTAATGCATTTAGAAACTTCCTGAGTTAAATCTAAAAGTTATTTTGGGGGAATTCCCCTTTTGTTAGTGGTAATTAGGTAATTTGTCTTATGAGAACAACTAGAAAAAATCTGGACAAAGATAAAAATGTTTCCTTGAAGGACTCAGAGCCACCAAGGATATGGAGCCAAGATCCAGGAAAAGAAAGAAGCCCAGTAATGCTTATCTATGGAGATGCTTTCTGACTCTTGGAAAAGCAAAGGCAAATAAGAGATGGGGAAGTTTAGCCGAACCTTTGTTCTGGTGATGAGGCTTTGTAGACCCCTCTGGGATGAAAACTGGACCCTAGGGTCTGCCGAGAAAATGAGTGACTTGCTTAATATAAAGGATGATTCAGAAATAGATCAGTCCTTGCAAAGGCCAAAGCCAGATTAAAATCCTCTCAATCCTCAGGATGAATTAAGGTGATCTGGGATTGCTAATCCTATTAACCTAGCTGTCGGTTAAAAATAAACATAAATTCTCTCTGAAGAAAAATACCATCATCCTAGGCCTTAAACACTCCTGTATTTTTTAATATATGAAATATACATTCCTAAACTTAAAAATCCCTTCTTTCAAGGAGATAAGACATGTGATTGAAAAAATTAAATAATAAAAAATAGAAACAGATCCACAAGATCAGTGAAAATATCAGAAAATACTTTATAATAAAATGAAGATAATAAAAGACAAAACTGAAAATTTTGATGGATAAATTGAGACAAGATAAAAGAACAAACTAAAAATTCTAGAACTGAATAGTAAAATAAATGGAACTAGGAACTCAGTGGATGAGGTTAACAGCAATTTAGACAGCGCTAAAGAGACAATTAGTGGAATTGGAAGATAGTTCAGAAAAAATATACACAGAACGAAGGATGAACAAAAAGAATATAGTAAAAAGAGATTAAGAGGAATAAAAGATACAGTGAAAAAAAGTATGAAATGGCTACAATTGTAACTGCGGAAGGAGAGGGGAGAGAGAATAAGTTAGAAAAACTATTTGGAAAAACAGCAACTTGAAAAAGTAAATGATGTTAAATATCAGATTCAAGAGTTACTATGCATCACCCCAAAAATAAATTCAAAGTTACATTAAAACACACCATAGTATAACTTGCTGAAAGTAATAATAAAGAGAAAATCTCTCTAGTGGTCAAAAGGAAAAGATGATTATTAAATGAAGCAATAGTTAGAAGATATTTTACAGGAAAAAAAACCAGGATTTTTTAAAGGAAGAAAATAGAATGGTACTGCTAAATGCCATAAGAAATAAGGACAACATGAAATTTTATATCTAGTGAAAATCTTCATTGATGAATAAATTGAAACATTAGAACATTCTTGACAAATAAAACAGAAAATTTGTCACAATAAGGGCTAATTTGCTAAAGAAAATAAATAAATTCTGCTTAAATACTTTAAGCCAGAGGGACAGTAATATTGGATGATAGAATCTCAGAAATCCAGGGAGAAATAAATAACAATAAAAAAGTGAGTATTTGTGGTTGATCCAAATAAAGGTGAACTTTACACAACATTGATGACGATGTCTGGAGAGGTTCAAAATAGACGTACATGATAAAAATAGTATCTTAGTCAGTTTGGGCTGCTATAACAACAAACCATGAACTAGCTGGCTTATCAACAACATAAATTTTTTCTCACAGTTCTGAAAGTTCAAGATCTGGGTGCTGGCACAGTTGGGTTCTGATGAGGGCTCTCTTTCAGGTTGCAGACTACTCACTTCTCATTGTATCTTCCACATGATGAAAAGAAAGCAAGCTAGCTCTCTGTCTCACTACCTGATAGAACAGGCAATTTAAACATATCAGAATACAGTTAAATAAATTAGAAGTAATCAACATTATGGAAAAATATTCCCCAAAACATCAAAATACATATTTTTTGAGTACACAAGAAACATTAACCAACAAATGATATCTATTGAACCATAAAGCATGTCAGGACAGATTTTAAGGGCTGAAATTATGTAAAATATTTTTATCACAATTCAAATACATTTGGTAAAATAAAAGGAGGAAAGACATAATTAGAAAAATCCTTTTTGTTTATAAATTAAGAAATCTACTTCTGCACTAACTGGATACTTTTTGATTCTAATGAATGACTTTAATTTTTAATGTGTAATATGTAATTGCGGTTATGTTTATAAAAGAGTTCTTATCTTTTAGAGACACACACTGAAATAATTATGGATAAAATTATTTCATTACTGGAATGGTTTCAAAATCATCCAGTAAAATGTGTGAGTGTACAGATAAAATGAGATTGATCCTAAGTTGATAATTATTGAGGTGAGTGAAAGTGTATGGTAGCTTTCTTTTCTATTTTCTCTCCTTTTGTATATTTCTCAAAATATCTGTGATAACAGGTAAAAACACTTTTATATAAGTGATGGATAAAAACAAATCAAAAGAGAAATTAGAATATACTAGGAACTGAAAAATAATGAAAATACTATTTATGAAAACATTTCATATGTATACCTAATAAGCATAGCAAAAGATTTGACAATTGAGCTGATATTGTAATTACCACCTATGTAAAGTGAGAGAAAATTTTTAGTCTAAACTTAATTAAGTTGATTGCCTGATAAAACAAAATGTCAGTATCTGCAGAGGATTTGACAGAACACACACTCTCAAAACATAATAGGCGATATGCCAAGGATACCATTAGAAATTACTCCATTGTACTAGGAACCAAAAATATGTCAAATTCTCAATGGAATTGATAATCAACAGATGCCACCCCTAAGATGACTCAGATGTTGGAATTCAAAGACAGACTTTGAGGCAGCTATTGTGAACATGCTCTATGAGATAAAGATTAATACTTTTGAAAGGATGAAAGTATGGAAATTCACAGCAGAGAGATAGAACTAGAAGAAAGAACCAGTTGGGTATTTTAGAACCGAAAACTACAAAATTTGAAATAACAATGAGAATAAAATAATCATCATCATCATTATAAAAAACAACCTTATTGGACAGGCTTAATAGAAGAATGGCGATTTTAAAAAAGGGAAATGACAGTGAACTTGAAGATAGAGCAATAGAATTTATCCACAGAGAGAAAAAAATATACTTAAAATAATGAATGTGTGATATAGCTGTTAGACTATATCAAAAAGTATAATATCAAAGCGAAATTGGAGTCCCAAAAGGAGAAAAGAAATAGATTGGTGAAGAAAAAAATGATAGAGAAAATTATGACTGAAACCTTAAAGCATGTGTTTTAAATTTGATAAAATACATAGTGAACTCCAGCTAGGATAAACTAAAAACAAATTGCATCTTGATATGTTACAATTAAACTGCTGGAAATCAAAGATAAATAAAAAAAAATTTTTAAGGTTTTTTTTTTTCTTTTTAAAACCTCTAAGTTCAGGGATACATGTGCAGGTTTGTTACATAGATAAACTTGTATTATGGGGGTTGTTTTACAGATTAGTTCATCACCCAGGTATTAATCCTAGTACCCGCTAGTTATTTTCCCCGACCTTCTCCCTTCTTTCATTGTCCACCCTCCAATAGGCGCCAGTGTGTGTTGTTTCCCTCTGTGTGTCCACGTGTTCTCATCATTAAGCTCCCACTTATAAATGAGAACATGGGGTATTTGGTTTTCTGTGTCTGTATTAGTTTACTCCATCCATGACCCTGGAGAGGATGTGATCTCATTCTTTTTCATGGCTGCATAGTATTCCATGGTGTATATGTACCACATGTCTTTATTCAGTCTATCATTGATAGACATTTAGGTTGAAACCATGTCTTTTTATTAGGAATAGTACTGTAGTAAACATCTGCATGCATGTATCTTTATAATAGAACAATGTATACTCCTTCAGTAGTGGGATTGCTGGGTTGGATGGTATTTTTGTCTTTAGGCCTTTGAGAAATCACCATACTGTCTTCCACAATAGTTGAACTAACTTACACTCTCACCAACAGTGTATAAGCATTCTTTTCTCTCCACAACCTCATCAGCATCTGTTATTTTTTAAAAACTTTTTTTGATATAGAGTCTCACTTTGTCACCCGGGCTGGAGTGCAGTGGTGCAATTTCAGCTCACTGCACCCTCTGTCTCCCATGTTCAAGCAATTCTCCTGCCTCAGCCTCCTGAGTAGCTGGGATTATAGGCATGTGCCACCACACCTGGCTAATTTTTTTTGGTATTTTTAGTAGAGACAGGGTTTTGCCATGTTGGCCAGGTGGGACTCAAACTACTGATCTCAGGTGCTCTGCCCACCTTGGTCTCCCAAAGTGCTGGGATTACAGGTGTGAGCCACCACACCCCACCCATGTGTTATTTTTTTGACTTTTTAATAACAGCATTTGCCAATTTTTGCTTTCGTTGCAATTGTTTTTAGCATCTTCCTCATGAAATCTTTGCCTGTGCCTACATCCTGAATGGTATTGGGTATCTTGTCTCCCAGGGTTTTTATAGTTTTGGATTTTACATTTAAGTCTTTAATCCATTTTGAGTCCATTCTTGTATACAGCATGAAGAAGGGGTCCAGTTTAATCTTCTGCATATGGTCAGTCATTTATCTCAGCACCATTTATTGAGAGGGGAATGCTTTCTCCATTGCTTATTTTTGCGAGGTTGTCAAAGGTCAGATAGTTGAGGTGTGCAGTCTTATTTCTGAGTTCTCTATTCCATTCCATTGGTCTACGTGTCTGTTTTTGTACCAGTATCATGCTATTTTGGTTACTGTAGCCCTGTAATACATTAATAGTTCAGAGTTGGGTAGCATGATGCCTCCAGCTTTGTTCTTTCTGCTAAGGATTGCCTTGGCTATTTGGGCTCTTTTTCGGTTCCATTTGAATTAAAAAAAATTTTTTTTTCTAGTTCTGTAAAGAATCTCAATGATAGTTTAACAAGAATAGAGTTGAATTTATAAATTGTTTTGGGCAGAATGGCTATGTTAGTGATGTTCCTATTCATGAGCATGGAATGTTTTTCTGTTTCTTTATGTCATCTCTGATTTCTTGAGCAGTGGTTTGTAGTTCTCCTTGTAGAGAACTTTCACCACCCGAGTTAGCTGTATTCCTTGGTATTTTATTCTTTTTGTGGTAGTTGTGAATGGGACTTTATTCATGAGTTGGCTCTTGGCTTCACTGTTGTTAGTGTATAGAAATGCTAGTGATTTTTGCACATTGATTTTATATCCTGAGACTTTGCTGAAGTTCTTTATCTGCTTAAGAAGCTTAACAACCTAACATGAATATAAAAACTTAATATCACAACTAAAATAACTAAAGAGCCAAGAGCAAACAAATCCCAAAACTAGCAGAAGACAAAAAATAAGCAAAATCAGAGCTTAACTGAAGGAGACTGAGACACACAAAAAACATTCAAAAGATCAATGAATCCAGGAGCTGATTTTTGAAAAAATTAATACAATAGCCTGCTAGCTAAACTAATAAAAAAGAGAGATAAGTCAAACAAACACAATCAGAAATGACAAGGGGGACATTACCACTGACCCCACAGAAATACAAACAACCATCAGAGACTATGACGATCACCTCTATGCACATAAACTAGAAAACCTAGAAGAAACTGATAAATTCCTGGACACGTACACTCTCTCATAGTGAACCAGGAAGAAATTGAATCCTGGAACAGACCAATAACAAGCTCTGAAATTGAGGCAATAATAGCCTACCAACCCCACTCCACCAAAAAAAATCCAGAACGAGATGGATTCACACCTGAATTCTACCAGATGTGTAAAGAAGAGCTGGTACCATTCCTACTAAAACTACTTCAAAAAATTGAGGAAGAGGGACTCTTTTCAAACTCATTCTATGAGGCCAGTATCATCCTGATATCAAAACATGTTAAAGACATGACAAAAAGAAAATTTCAAGCCAATATCCTTAATGAACAGTGGTACGAAAATCCTCAACAAACTAATGGCAAGCTGAATCCAGAAGCACGTGAAAAAGCTTATCCACCACAGTCAAGTAGGCTTTATCTCTGGGATGCAAGGTTGGTTCAACATATACAAATTAACAAATGTAGGAAACTTCTTAACCTCAGCCCAGAAGCTTCTTAAACTGATAAGTAAAAATTTTGAAAGCAGCTGAGAAAACAAATGACACTTTACATATAGAGAAGTAGCAATTTGAATGACTGTGAATTTCTTATCAGAAACTATAGAACCAAAGACTGTAGAATAACATCTTTAAAGTGCCAAAGGAAAAGATTGGCTACCTAGAATTTTATATTCAATGAAATATAGATATGCTAAAAGAAGCTCTTCAGTCTGTAGAAAAGAAAAAGAAGAAAACCTGGAACTTCAAGACTAAACATGGGAAAATACAACAATTTTTCTTATCTGAAGATTTTTAAAACATATACTGTTAATGAAAGCAAAATTTAAAGAATTTCAGGGAATGTTGGTATATGTAGATGTAATATATTTTTAAAATGTAACATAAATGGGGGAGGGTAAAAGGACCAAGATAGCTGCAATATTTCTACATTTTACTTGAAGTGGTGCAATATTAACTCTAAGTTGACTATGTAGGGATTTAATAATCTCTAGCACAAACACTTAAAAAATTATAAAGAGATAGATAAGTTGAAGCAGAATACTAATAATACTTAAGTGACCCTATAGAATTCAGGAAGGGAAACAAAGAAGGAAGTAATAAAATAGTATAAATAAATCCAGGTATCTTAATACTTACATTAACTGTAAATGGTCTAATCAGGCATCCCCAAACTTTTTACACAGGGGGCCATTTCACTGTCCCTCAGACGGTTGGAGGGCCACCACATACTGTGCTCCTCTCACTGACCACCAATGAAAGAGATGCCCCTTCCTGAAGTGTGGCGGGGAGTCAGATAAATGGCCTCAGGGGGCCGCATGCCGCCCGTGGGCCATAGTTTGGGGATGCCTGGTCTAAATACACCAATTAAAAGACAAAGATTGTCCATTTGTGTAAATAAATACTGACTAACTACATGCTGGGTTATAATATGCCATGCAGACACTAATCAATCAAAAGAAAGCTGTAGTGGCTATATTAATGACAGACAAAGTAGTCTGCAGAAGGAGGGAAACCAAAAGGTAAAAATGGGACATTAATGTATTTTTTCAATTCATCAAGAAAACATAATAATTCTAAGTGTTTATGCACCTAACAACAGAGCTTGAAAATACATGAAGCAGGTACTAATAGAAGTGAGATGTAATCCACAACTGTATTTGGAGATTTCAATACTTGTCTCTCAGTAATCAATTGAAAAAGTAGAGAAAAAATCAGTAATGATCTATATGTCTGACCAACACAATCAAACAATATGACCTAATAGCAGAATAGGTGTCTCAAGATGCCTCCAGTGCATATTCTCAAGCACAGATGAGACATTCATCAAGACAGGCCACATTCTGGAGCATAAAGCAATCCTTAAATGAATTTAAAATGAGTTTAATTGAAGTCATACAAAATGCATATGCTTTGACAATGAGGGAATTTAACTAGAGATGAATAATATTAAGACTGATGAAAAATCCTCAAATATTTGGAAATTAAATAATATACCTTTGAGTTACCTATGGATTAGTAAGGAACTATCAAGATAAATTAGTAACTATTTTGAACTAAATAAAAACAAAAACGAAACATGTCAAAACTTGTGGGATCTAGCTGAAGCAATGACTAGAAGAAAATTTGAAAAGGTCGCTGAAATTGGTAAACCTCTAGCAATACTGGCCCATAAACAGTGAGAGAAGACACAGATTACCATTATCAGAACTAAATAAAGGGATATCACTACAGGCCCTACATAAATTAAAAGTAAAATAAGGGGTTACTATGAAAAATTTACGCCCATGAATTTGATAATTAAGATTAAATAGACAAATTTCCTGAAAGATATCAATTATTGAATCTCATCCAGGAAAACAAAGATAATCTGAATAACTGTATCACTAAGGAAATAAAATTTGTAGTTAATTTTCCAACAAAGAAAACTCCAGGCTCAGATTATTATACTAAGAAATAATACCATGTATTCAAAGAAAAAAAATACTAACTCTACACATTCTTTTCCTGAAAATACAGAAAGGAAAGAAAACTCTTCCAAATTAATTTAGTAAGACCAGCATTCTCTTGATGCCAAAACCAGAAAAAGGCAAGAAAATAAAACTATAGACCATATTCCTCATGAATAGAGGGGCAAAAATCCTCAGCAAAATATTAGTAAATTGAATCTATATTTTAAAAGGGAGATGCATGAAAGCCAAGTGTTTTATCTCAGGAATATGAGGCTTATTCAAGTTGAAAATCAAACAGTGTAATGCATCGTATTATAATAAAACATAGTAATGCTACAAATGGTATAACGTAGCATATTACAGACAAAGAAGAAAAACAATATGACCAATAGAGGCTGAAATATATTTGATAAAAATCAACGTGCACTCATGATATATGTCCATTTGTACTCTCCAATTTAACATTGTACTGGGAGTCCTAGTAAGTGAAAAAAGGAATAAATATAAATAAAAGGCATATAGGTTGTATAGGAAAAAAAACCTGGCACTACTTTCAGTAATCATAATGGTGTAGATAGAAAATACCACAGAATTTACAAAAGAAGCTACTAGAAATAATAAAACAGATTAACATATGATAGCTTAGGTAGAATGGACCTGTCACTGGAAATGTACAACTAAGCGAATACAACCCAAGGAGAAATAGAAAGCCTGAGTAGCCCTAGGGTTCCCAAATAAATTTAATCTGTAATTAAAAACTGGAGGTGGAGATGCTGGCGTTGTTAGGAAAAGCTCGTTGGATCAACAGAAGTGGAGAGGAGAGGGAGCAGGGTTGGACAGAGAAGGAAGCAACATGGAGATTATGTTACCTGCCAAGCACATATATTCTAACTATACCTTTGGGGACCTAGGAGATGGTGACCAAGTGACCTCTGCATTCAGTGGACTCATTGTGACCTGAACCTGAGGCAGGGTCTATTACAGAAGGGCCATGATGACATTTTAGACCACTGGATATCAATGTCAACTTGACTTGTGCTAAAGGGTCTTTGAAAAGTCTGGGTATTACCCCTTTGCTCTGGTGCAGTCACCTGCATATGAAAGGACTGTGGGAGTCAGCACCATGAGCACTCACCATTGAGGATCAGGAAGGACTGAAGAATCAGCACCATGAGCATTCACCATTGTGGGTCAGGAAGGACTGAGGAGTCAGCACCATGAGCACTCGCCATTGAGGGTCAGGAAGGACTGAGGAGTCAACATCATGAGCACTCACCATTGTAAGTCAGGAAGGACTGAGGAGTCAGCACCATGAGTACTTGCCATCGTGGGTCAGGAAGGACTGAGGGAATTAGTGCAATGTGGACTCACCATCCTGGATCAAGCTCCTTTCTCTTGTGGACCTGGTGGCTCCCTCAAATTGTCCCCTCACTGGCGTGAGTCTGGAAACCGGTTGAGTCCCTGAGTTGTGCTGGGGTGACCATGGCCTGTTTCATTTTCCTCCTTGATTTCTTTGCATTGCACACACTGTGTAGTGCCTTTTTCTAGTGCCTCTTTTCACTGCCCATCTGTTTTGCATCCAGGGACTCTGTTCTGTTAACCCTCTGTGGGTCAGGTTCCCTCAAGGCCACTCCAGCTTTGTCACGGATGAAGATAACTGCATCCACCAGGCTCCTGAAGGTGATGTGCAGCCATCTAGTCTAGATTGTTCAGGGTCCTTTTGCCCCACAGCTGTCAGAAAGCCTCCTTCGGTGATGGCTCTGCTGCTGACAGCCCAGCTTGCATGGGAGCCACCATTTCTCCTGCCGCCCACACATTCCCCTGGGGCTTCCCATGTGCGATGGTCCAGATGTCTGTATCTTCCCCATATTCACAGGTTGAAGCCCTAATCCCCAGCATAAATGATATTTCGGGGTGGAACATTTTGGAGGTAATTAGGTTTAGATGAGATCATAAGGGTTTGGCCCCATGATGGGGTTAGCACCCTTAGAAGAAGAGGAAGAGACCAGTGCTCTTGCTGCCTTTCTCTCGACCTCCCTCTGCCACAGGGAGAAGACACCCACAGCAGACACCAGAGCTGCTGGCCCCCAGAACTCTGGGAAATAAATGTTTGCTGTTGAGGCCACCAAGTCCGTGGCGTCTGACAGCAGCCTGAGGTGATGGAGATGCTGGGGTCACAGTCCTCCAGCTGCTTGTCTGCCCCCGCCCACTTCCCTGAGCCTGTGAGCCCCCTAACATCAGCACACTCTAGGAAAGCTCTGGCACAGAATTTACACCTCACTCACTGCAGAGCTTCACGCTTTCAGCACTCACTCGTAGGGCTCAGCCCAGCAGGGTTTCACTGTTGCCTAGGGTCCCCTCCTACATTCCATGAGAGTGCTTCCAAGCTGACAAATTCTCCCTCATCTGTGGGCCTGGCTTTGACACAACAAATCCAGTGAGGTTGAGGGTTTGCCCTTCTTGGGAGCTGCAACTTTTGAGATCCAGTCCTGAGCTGGATCATGATTTCCACCTGTAGGAGATGAGAGCTGTTTTTTTGTTTTTTAAATTGAGAGCCTTTTTGTTGTTGAGATGGAGTTTTGCTTTTGCCCAGGCTGGAGAGCAATGGCATGATCTTGCACAGTCTTGGCTCACTGCAACCTCTGCCTCCTGGGTTCAAGCGATTCTCCTGCCTCAGCCTCCCGAGTAGCTGGGATGACAGGTATGTGTCACCACACCCAGCTAATTTTTGTATTTTTAATAGAGATGCGGTTTCTCCATGTTGGTCAGGCTGGTCTCAAACTCCTGACCTCAGGTGATCCCCTCTTCCCAGCCTCACAAAGGCTGGGATTACAGGCATGAGCCACTGCGCCGGGTCTGAGAGCCCTTTTAATGCTCCTGGGAACCCTCTAAGGTTCACACTCAGCTTTTAGTTGCTGACTAATCACTTACTTCTTCAAAGTGTTTATCAGAGTTGATGGCACCCATGAGATTCTGGGTTCTGCTAATTATTATTTCCCCATATTTCTCAAATGTCTTTTGTATCACACCTGCTGGTTTGTGATCCCCACTGACCTCTGGTCCAAGTTTTGACGCTGGCATGGCTCCTTGTTCCAGGGGCATTCGCTGCTTGGCCTTGCAGTAGCACCTGTCTCTAGTGGCAGGTGATTCAGCTCCAAGATCGCATCCCAGTGTTTGTTCTCTTTTACCGCTGCTGGTGTGGGCTTCACAGACTTGGCTCCTGGGAAGACAGTGTTATGCCGGAGGTTTGTTTAGGAGTGCACCTGTGGGAGGGAAGTACAGTTGGGCAAAGGAAGAATCTGCCTGGGATGCAGTCTCAACAGAGGCCTCAGCTGACCTGCAGAAACTCTGAAGCTGCAATGACCCTCCCGCGTGGTCCTTAATGTGGGCCTTTCACCCCACCCAGAGTGGGCCAATGGATGTAGGGAGCCCTGGACAAAGGGTGTGGCCTTGGGTAAGGCAGCACAGTCCTGCCAAGCAATCCCTCAGGGGAGTGGGCAGCTGCAGGCCCCCTGCTGTCCATACTTCCAGCAGCTGCAAGAACCCAGAGGGGTCTGAGTGGATCATTACAGCATCTGCAGCACGGGCTAATAAAGAAGCCAGGTCACAAAGAAGCACTCTGTTCCCTTTCATTCCATGAAGTTCAGAGCCAGGTAAAGCTAGACTACTGCTGGCAAGAGTGTTGGTCAGGTAGGCACAGGTTCTGCCTGCAAACGTTCCATGCTTTTACCAGGGTGGTGACGACATGAATGAATGCTTTGTGTTTACGCTTTGGACATTTTCTTGTGTTAAACTTCAAAAAATGTGAAAACATTCGAAAGAAGTCTCCTGCGATCTGGGCAGCAGGCTGGGTCTGAACTCTTGCTTAGGTCTTGTGGATGTTAACACAGCCTGGAATTTCCTGGTTTGTTAGTCAAGGAATACTTTAGCCAGGTGCAATCCATCTGCTTTCATTTTTTTTAGTCAGTAAATTGGACTCCTTTCTTTTTGTCTGCTCGAAATGACTAAAGTAACGTGTGTGCCATTTTTAGAGTGGAAGGCTTTGCATAGCTGACACAAACATTATTTTTTTCGAATCATAGTGCATGTTGCCTGGATGTTGTGTAAACCAAAAAGAGTGCCTGAGACGGGTCTCAATCAATGGAGAGATTTATTTTGCCAAGGTTGAGCATGTACTCAGGAAAAAGAGACACCAACGGCAGTAGGACCTGTGGCCCACACTTTTTCCAAAGAGAGTTCTGAGGGCCTCAGTATCTAAAGGGAAAAAGCAGGCAGGAGAGGAAGGAGGAAAGGAAAAAAAGAGAGGGTAGGAAAAATCAGACAAGCAGTTGCATTCTCGTGAGGCTTTGATTAGTGCTCACTGAATCCACAAGCTGCACGTGAAAGGAGGGAGAGGAACAGCTGAGTATGTGGCTGCCTCTCTCAGTGAATCTGCACTGGAACAAGATAAAATATACACAGGATGGAAGAGGTCAAACATGCATTCATCTCAGGGTGGCAGTGTGATGATTTCTGGTCCTGCACCCACAAAGATGAGCTGTTGATTTACACTGTCAGGGTAAGAGAGGCCACCCAGGGAGGTCTCTGTTTAACAGAAGGAAAGGGAGTTGTTCATTTGTGACTCAGTTCCCAAGCTCGCCTTTCCCTTCTGGCATAGTGAGTTTGGGGTCTGAGATTTTATTTTCTTTTCCTGGTTGCAATATACTTATTATCAAAGTTAGGCATGCATCTACTGCAGAGTAATTTTGCTTTTAGGATGAATCACAGTGATGACTTGTAACTGATATTTTCAAAATCTCTTCACAGCGAGAAGGAATTTTGCTGATTTTGGAGCAAGAGCAGTCAGAGCAGGATGACCCCAAGTCTTATGCTGTTTTAGTCACTCCAAGAAAAGGTTTCTCATGAAAGAGGAATGAGTCTATATCAACTGTTCCAATGACATCCTGTAGGAGCCCAGAGGGCCCTGGACATTTTGGGAGTCCCCATTCTAAGGAATTAGGCACTTTTAAGTAAACAGAAAGACATTGGGAGGAGCTCTCTACAATATGCTTTCCATTTATGTTGATACCTTAAATCACACAATTAAGGATCCAGATCTTTCATTCCGTGTTAGGTAAAAAGCCTTAAAAGCATATGGCCTCAGTAAAGCTAGCACACCAGTTCCAAGCTGCTGCTCGGCACAACCTGAGAAGGCAGCAGAAATTGTGCATGCGTTGACACTGCTCCATTTCATTAGGAGGAATGAAGACAATAGGAAACATAGGTGAAAATCTTCTAGACTTTGAAGTAAAAAAAGATTTCTTAAGCCCAACAAGTGTTATCAATAACAGAAAATCAAATTACCTTAAAGAAATTGGAAACATATTACAACATGGAAATAGATACGTTCAGCACAAAATGTACAAAGGATTAGTGTCTATAATCCAAAGAACTATTATAAATCAACAAGAAAAGGACTGATAATTCAATTACAAGTGTCCAAAAGGCAGCACATGATTCACAGAAAATGGAACATCTAACCAACAAATTATGCAGAGGCTGAACAACCTTAGTGATCAGGAAAATGCAAGTCCAAATCACAGAGATACCGTTTTACTCCCATTCAAGTGGGAAATCATGGTGACATCTGATGGTGCCAAGCGCAGGGACAGACACTGACGGCCTGGACAGCATGCACATTCCTGGGGGATAAAGCTGGAGCTGCTGCTGGACGGCAGCTTGTCCCTGTGCTGGAGCTGCAGGTTCCTGTTCCCTGTGGGCACCAAAGGCATGAGCAACAATGTTTCATTCTTGTGAAAGCAAAAATCTGGAAACAATGCAAATGCCTTCTAATAGGAAAATGGATAAATTGTTGCACATTCAAACAATACATTATTTTACAGCACTCCAAGTGAAGAATACAGCTACATGCAATCAGATGTATAAATTTTAACAATTTAATTTTGCCTGGAAAGTGAAAATCCCAAAATATTTAAAAAACACAACTAAGACTGAAGCCACATGATTTTTATGGACATATTTACAAAATAGACATATATGTGCAGGAAGCCCAGACACAGGCATCAGCCATATAGGGAGAGGGTGGGATGGGAGCATTCAGGCAGGTAGGTTCTTCCCTGATGCCCTGCTTTTCATTTAGGGTGGTACTTTTGTAGGTAATTACTGAGTTGTTTAAATAAATTAATTTTTAAAAGCAGGCTTTGCATGAACAATGATGAGAGTATGTAAAAGAAAGTTTCCGTTAAAGGAAACAAACAGGAAGTGGCCATGTGCTTGAAGCCAGAAGCCACTGAGCCTAGGAAAGCTTATCAGAAAGTGAGAAAAGAGTGTGACAACCAGAAAGCCTCAGGAAGAGGGGTAATCTGTGTGAGTGCAAACTTGGCCTGCTCCGCTGTTTTGCTGAACCAGCCTTGACAAGGGCACTTTACTCTGGTGAAATTCCAGAGAAGCAATTTTTATAAAACAACTTTGTCTCCTCTTTGGGATCAAAGGCAGACTGTGCCATTTTTCATTTTCATTTTTTTTTTAACCTCCTGGTGAGGGGATATATTTGAAATCCTCCAAGAGCTTACAACTTTGCATCCTGGCCACTTTCCCGGTGTATGTGTTTTAAAGAGACCAGAAAATGGTGTTTTTAAAAATACTTCCTGGAATCTTTACAAGGTAATAAATCAGCAGGAAAGGTCACCCAGCCTGCTCCCTTTTACTTCTGTAATAAACACTATCATTTCCATTAATATTAAATATTTCTTATGAAAATTTTAGTCTAAACATATCAATTATCTTAGAAATGAACTATATCATTAATAAAAATCACTTTAATATTAATTTTCTATTTGGCTTTCAAATTTATAAAACCTTTATCATCTCATTTGATAAAATCTTGTGATAGTTTCTTCGCAACGCAAATTGCATGTTGTAATAACCATCTTGCTTGGTTTCTGTCACTATTTAAGACCTGATTTGTCTGTCTCCATGCTGAAATGTCAGAGCCACTGGGGCATCATGAGTCTTTCTTGCTACTTCCTGGCTCAGGCCTGGCACATGTTCAGTGAGCGGGTTGCAAGACTGAAGGACGCCCCTGCCTCCACGTCAAATCCCAGGGGTCCCTCATGGCACTACGTCTGGGAAGATGACGCTGAGCCCAGGTTTCATGCCATGGTGCTGGCTGCCAAGTGTAAAATACACCAGTGATTACAGTATACAAGTTAGTGAAATATCCGATTATAAAATTCTGCATAAACTATGATTAACTCTTTTGCATATACAAAAGGATACAAGGAAATATATCTAAAGGGTTATGTTCACCATGCTCAGTGACAAGATTCAAGGTACATATTTTTCCTCTTTTATTTTCAACATTTTCTCAAATGTGCTTGTATTACTTTTACAAATTATCATAATCAAAGGTGCAATGCCCTGAGTCACCTGTTGTGTTTACTGAGATGACAAAGCGCTTTGAGGTTTATTCGCTCCTTGCAGACAGGGTGGTGGAACTGAGGGAGGCTGGAGCCAGCCCCATAGTGCCCACCCAGGCTTGGGCGGGCTGTGAGCCCACAGAGCCACAGAGTTCATGGGCCTTGGGGGCTTTGTGTGTTCTGCTCCCTGCTTAGGAACAGCCTCCCCAGGCCTCCCTCGCCCCTCCATGCGGCTAACTTCCTCTGGTCCCTGAGGGCTCAGCTCACCGGACTCCTCCCAGGAAAAGCTCCCCAGTTAGAGGCTTCTCCCAGGTGTGTTTATTTAGACCCCGGTACCTGCTCACCTCAGCAGTTACTGTGCGACTTCATGACCTGTTTGCCTCGTTGTCCCTGGGGAAATCACAAGCTCCCTGAAGACAGAAGCCATGTTTTCATCGCAAACTTCCCATGCTGGCCTGCAGGAGAAGCTCCAGGAATATGCGTTGGACACGTGGACAGATGAGTGAGAGGCTGCAGGTCCCCTGAGTTCATGAGGATGTGTTTTAATGCAAGTCATATCACTTATCAGTCCTGTCACTTAGCACTTCTCACTCATTTCATCGCAGAATGGGAGAATGATAAATTTCTCTCATTCTTACACCCTGTGTTTGCACAGCACTTTTGTTATCACACGTGACGGGCAGAAGATAGCCTCAGCCTCCCGGCTCAGCCGCTGGGCCTAGTCCATTCAGCACAAATGCAAACCTGCAAGGTGCATGTGGCTCGGAGGGTGGCCCCTCAATGTCGCCAGCAAGGGGGCATTTTACAAGGTTCTGGTCTCCTTCTCACCTCCCTTCTCTCCTTACCTCCATTCCTTTATTTATTCCTCTTTTCCTTCCTTCCCTTGTTAAATATTTTGAGCTCTGGCTGTTCCTATGCTAGAGGAGGTGGGCCCCAGTGAGTGTGAGAGAGCTGAGGAGGCCTCCGGAGGGCAGCTCCTTCACTCACTTTTGATCCCCTTAAAATATCAATAGACTTTAAGTCACTGATTATTTGTCATTGAGACCTAAGTCCTAATGAATATGTCCCTGGTGAAGTTCGGGACGGGCCCCCAGGAGGACCTCGGGCTTGGGGGAGCTGGTGTTGTGGGGTTCTTCCCAAGCATGACTGAGCATGGAGACAGTGGCCATAGCTGAGAGCGGGACACTCCCCTCTCACTTTTCCTCACCTTCTAACTGGAAGGGGGTTCAAACCCTGCTCGGTGAGGGATTTGAGAAGGTGGCCAGAGGCTGCCTAGCAGGAGTGGGTCTCTCTTCTCTCCATGCTTGTGCAGCAAGCGGCTCGGCTTTTGTCTGATTCATGCAGTGCATGTCTGTGGGCAGTTTTGTGTGAAAACATCTGCTGCATAAAAAACGGTGGGTGTGGGTGAACACTGCTGCCAAGGGAGCTGCAGAGTGGAGACCGAACAGCATCTACTGTGTTGCTCTTCAGTTTCACATGCTTCACACATATGTGCATGCCTGTGCACACATGCACACATTGTCACATGCACACATGCAAAACACAGGCATGTGCAGAAGTCTCACATGCAGGACACTCTCCCATCAGGGCCATTTCAAATCCACTGAAGTGCCAGGGTGAAGGAGCCACCAGCCCTTTCCAGGCGAGTTCCAGGAGTGAAGAGGACTCGGGGCTGCTCGAAGGTTGGTTAGAGCCATGGACAGAGGAGAACAGAGGTCTGCAGTGAGGCATTAGAGGCTTTCCAGCCACTAGGCAGTGGCACCCCACTGTCACCCAAGTGACCAGGCAGAGTCTGGCCTGGGTCCTGCAGGACTCACACAGTGAGTGGACGCTGCCGCTACTGCTGTCCACATTCCACTGCTGGTGTTTCAGGACCAGCTTGTCAGCTGTAACAGAAACATATAAAAACCAGAATCCACATCTCTTCTTGAAAAATAATTTAAGATTAATTATAATTTTACAGAATGCATAGTATAACTGCTGTGGAGGGACTGAAGGCATCACATCTTTTTTTCTTTCTTTCTTCTTTTTTTTGAGAGTCTTGCTCTGTTGCCCAGGCTAGAGTGGGAGTGACACTATCAGGACTCACTGAGGCCTTGATCTCCCTAGCTCAAGCGATCCTCCCACCTCAGTCTGCTGTGTAGCTGGGACTGCAGGCATACACCAGAATGCCAGACTAATTGAAATAAATTTTTTTTTTTGTAAAGATGGGAGTCTCACTATGTTACCCAGGCTGTTCTTGAACTCCTGGGCTCAAGGGATCCTCTCTTGGCCTCCCAAGGTGCTAGGATTACAGCGGGAGCCCCTTCACCCAGCACAAAATAAAAATTTTAAACCTGATGAAATTATTCAACCTCTCTTCTTCCATGTCATCAACACACCTCTATCAGGATGGTTTCTGAGCTTCCAAAGATAAAACATGGAAACAGGGTGGGTGAGCTTCTCCCTGGGTGAAGTGTCTCTCCAGCTCTCCCACACGGATTAGACAAATGAGCAGAGAAGAAATACGTCTCATCAAAGACCCATTACTGATGTTTGCAATATGCTTTCAAAGCACGACATGAAAGTTGGCTGTTTTGTACATAAGTTTGTATTTAGCTATGATTGCAAAAGGACCAAAAGTTATGCCTGTACTGATATGTACACTTTTCAATGAACAATTGTGCATTTTTGATAATTGTTCTATACTATGTTCTGATTATATTTATTGAAACATAATTTTACATGTTTAAAATCTAATAAAAACCTAGGCTTGCTTTTGTATATCTTTTAAAATTATATTTTAAAATTAATTTATTTTTGTGGTATTTTATTAGTGTGTGTTTGTAATGACTTGGAAATTAAACATAGTCAAGTCTTCCACACAGATGGGCGAGGAAGCAGTCAGGAAGCTCCTCATGAGCATGTCTCCATGCAGCTGGTCCCCTGTATGGTGAGCAGGTGCCCAGGGCAGTTTGAAGGCTCTTGAGGCAAGACTTATGAAAATATCCTTGGGGTGGCAATAAGGAGAGTCAGGCCTAATATTTAGTAAATGTAGCTGTCAAACAATACAAGGAAGTTCCTGTTTTTATCAGAGTCTAACCATTCAGCAGTTTAAAGAAACGGTCTTTACTTAACTTTTAAGAAAGAGACAGAGTACATGAAATAAATTGCTGGCAGAGAATTGCCAAGACATGGAGAAGAAGGGCTTTGAGCTTGGGGATTTCTGGGGTTCAGTGCAGATTGTACCTAATCTCCCACACTCTGACGAAACTGGACAGAAAGAAAGTTCTGAACCAGGTGACCTGTGTCTGAGGATATGCCCTGGGACCAGGGCGCCCTGTGCCTGAGGAGATGGCCTGGGACCAGGGCGCTCTGAACTTGAGGGGACAGCCTGGGATGAGGATGACCTGAGCCTGAGGAGATGCCTGGAACCAGGATACACTGTGCCTGAGGAGACGGCCTGGGACCACCACTGCTGAGTTTGTGGAGGTGGGAAGTGGACGGGAGGTGTAGTCTAAGGAGGTACTTAAAGAATACGATATCCCCCTAGGTCCTGACTACATCCTACAACATTTTCATGTTCAAATCAGTGTCCATTTTACTAGTGTTAACTGATTTTCTTTAGAAATTTGACCTCTGAGATGAATGATGATCCTTTTATCCTGCAGAGAAATGTGGAGATACGTCAGGAGATAGAGCCACATGTAGGCTGAAAATGGCGGCAGCTGCATGCTGCTTGGAGGAAAGAATTCTAGTCACTCCTCACCGTGGGTGGAGGCTCCCGGCTCCTCTCTCTCCATCATTTCTCTTGGTAGTACATCCCCAGGAACAATTCTGGGGAGACTGCATGCAGCTGTGATTATTTGAGGGTTTATTTCTTGGCTCTAAATGCTTGTTTTGCAGTGAAAACAAAACTGAAAAAAAGTCATCTGTAATCAGAACTTCCATGAGGTCAGGGTTTGGATTAAACTTTTAACAAGTGCTTAGAGGTAACAAATTAGAGTAGACGTTTAGAAGCATGTTTGATATGATTTTAGAAAGAACAGTCATAGAGTTCCAGCATCGTGAGCTGGGAAAGACTTTCAAATCTTTACAGTTGGAAGCTATTTGGCGTGAGCTCATGAGCCCTGCATCTCATGGGTCAAGAGACTTTTTCAAGTCACACAAGTGGTATCAGGGCCGAAACTCCATCCAGGTCTCCAGTAACCAGGCCTGTGTTTTCTCCGTTGAACTGAATTAGTTCACACAAATCTGCCTTTTAAAGGTTATCATTAAAAAGCATTTCTCCACATCAATTTCAGTGAGATTATCAATGGCCTTTCTCTGAGCAGCCATCCTTATAGCAACAAATCGTGCTCATATAACAACACATTTCTCCCTTGGATGCCCCTAGACACTGAGGCCCTAGGGCAACCCTCCGCCATCCATGAGAGAAACACCAGCCTTAATGTGGTCCCTGGGCTCACACTCACTAACTGTTGGAGCAGCTGGGGCCCCTGCTTCAGGGGCAGGAAGCCACAAGAGAGTGTGCCAAGGAGAAGCCAGGACAGATGGATCACATGTGTCACCACAAAGGCCTGAAGCTATTGCTCAGCATAGCCTGATGGGCCAGTCCTTCTGAGGCCTCTGACATACCCAGAGGGCAGCATTCACATTCAGCTCCACATAAACATGATGTGAGGTCAACTGTCCATGTGGAGCCTGCACTGGCTGGTCCTTCCCGTTCGTTTATAATGAGATTCTCTCACTTTAATGCCTCCTGGCAGAGGACCTCAAGTTACCCACACTTTGGGTGCACTTCCAAGGCTTTTTTCATTATTAATATTTTTCTTTGAGGTTTACAGAGATCCTGACATGGAGTGAATTGACAGAGAGACCTAGAATAATTGAGTCATAAAAGATGTATATTCCCGAGTCTTTCAATGTCCCTTTGTGTCTTGGGTCTAATGGGTCTCAAGCCTGGCTGCTTAAATGTAATTGTAATTGTCTACTTACCTGGAAGATTATTGCACAGGGAGCAGTGGAAACATTTTCAACACTGGGGCTTCAGAGACAATGAGCAGGCCATGCATATCCTGGATTTCCCAACTCCTGTGACCATTTCACAAAGCTCTGTCAAATGTAGACTTTATCATGGAAGATGTGGGTTCCAAGGAAAGCAAAGGAGAAAGGATCACAGAATTCGATGCAAGGCACCAAAGACCTCCATCCCCTCACCCAGATTGTCCAGTTCCAGATTCGAGATTGGCCATGGCGGAGAAGGGGGCTGCTGTGGATGGAGCCAGGACAAAGGCAGTGGTAGAACTACTCCCAGCAGAAGGAAAGGGGCCTGGTGGGGAGGAGGCAGCCCGCATGGCAGGTGATGCGGGCGCTGCACACAGGGCATCCCTTGGACTCTGCTGGGGCCCACTCAGAGACGATGGGAACACAAGGCAGACATGCACCTGCCCAAGGCCAGACGAGACAACGGCAAACACGCACACCTTTCTCTCTCTGCAGCCTGAAGAACTTCTGAGGCCTGATCCAAACTACAACTTTCTGTGGTGGGAACACACACGTAGCCATGCCCTCAGGGAGCTTATGGTTCACCTGTGAAGGTAAATAGGAAATCGTTTGGTCAGGGCCACCACAGAGGCTAATGCATTTTTCACGAGTTTGGGAAAGGGTTTCTAGAGGAATCAACCTTCAAGCTGAGACCCAAATAATGATTGGGACTTAGACAAAGATTGTTCCAGAAAGAAAAATTGTACGACACGTGCTGAAGGCTGTAGGAGAAGAACATATGCACTGATGCCCAAAAAGTGGCCCTGGCGGCTGGAACACGGTGCAAAGGAGAGTGATAGGGGACGGCCTTGGAGAAGAAGATGGAGAATGTGGATGCTGCTCAGAGGGCGACCAGGCGCCTCTGAAGAAGGGGTACCAGGCAGGAGGAGGTGGTCGCTGTTAACCAAAATGAGTGGCTGAGGCAGGTGTCTCAGTTGAGATTTATTGTGCCAGCTTGAGAGCATGCCCAGGAAAAAACGTTAATTACAGATGCATCTATGGCTGTTTTTTCAGAAGATGTTTTCAGAATGTTTAATATTTGTACATTTTCCTTAAAAAATTGGGGGGAAGGCAGTGAAGCAAATGGTTAGATTCCTGTGAAAGTTTACTTAGTGTCCAGTAAATCTATGTTTTGCATAAGATGAACTTGAAGAAGGCAGAGTAAAGGAAGAATCGATTGTGCAGACATTCCTCTGTAGGTGGAGGAACGACCGATCTCATCGTGCACCTGTGAAGGTAAGTTACCAATCTACATGACCGCTGTGGAGGCGAACAGGCTTTATTAGATTGGAGATGTAGAGCTACAGCTGACAGGTTCATGTTTTATGGGAGAATACACATTTTTAAAGTTTACAGTCTGGCAAAGAATATGCTTAATGTGATTTTGTCGGGGCAGTCATCTTGAGACGACTGAGGCCTTTTGCCTTTCTGTGGGGGCCTGGCCAATGTATAATGTTTTGATACAAGGTTTTGAAATAACAGCTATTCATCTGGGGCGAGGATGGCTGTGTGGTCTACTCAGCTTCCAGGCTTAACTTTCCCTTTGGCATAAGGAGTTTGAGGGTCCTGAGATTTTATTTTCCTTTACATAGTCCAGGAGGGAAATGATGGTGGTTTGGATGAGGGTGGTGGCAATGAGCCTGGCAGGAAGTGGGTAGATCAGTGTAGCATCCAGGAGATTCCCTGTAGAGCCCATAGAACCTGGTGAGTCTCTGCCTGTCAGATGGTGAGGGTGAGGATCTGCGAAGGCTGTTTTCCAAGTTTCTGGCATGAACAACTAGAGGAATGGTAGGTAGATTACGCCAGTTATTTTCTGTTCCACTCCAGGATCCGTTTCACCTCATCTATGCCCCAAGAGGTTGGCCTGAGACAGAGAATATGGAAGAAGCGGAGGTTGGGAGATGAAGATGAGAAGTTTGGATGTGTTTACTCAGGTCAAAGAGAAGATGTTGAGAAGCCAGTTCTATTTACAGCTTAGGGCCCCAAGGGGGAAACCTCTGGAAATCCTTACCTTATATGTCTTGAAACCAAGTGAATGTGTGGTACAGGAGGCAGAGTCAGAAAGCAGGCTAGGGAGCACCACCATAAACAGCAGCATCTTCCACATGTGACCCCCAAACACAATCATGTACAGCAGCACCCCCCAGTGTGGCCCTGAACACTACTGTGTACAGCAGCATCCCCCAGTGTGGCCCTGAACACCACATACAGCAGCATCCCCCAGTGTGGCCCTGAACACCACCACGTACAGCAGCATCCCCCAGTGTGGCCCTGAGCACCACATACAGCAGCATCCCCCAGTGTGGCCCTGAACACCACCACGTACAGCAGCATCCCCCAGTGTGGCCCTGAACACCACATACAGCAGCATCCCCCAGTGTGGCCCTGAACACCACCACATATGGCAGCATCCCCCAGTGGGGCCCTGAGCACCACCGTGTACAGCAGCATCCCCCAGTGTGGCCCTGAATACCACCGTGTACAGCAGCATCCTCCTGTGTGGCCCTGAACACCACCATGTACAGCAGCATCCTCCGCATGTGGCCCCTGAACAGCCCCAGGTATGGCAGCGTTCCTTCATGTGTGACCCCTGAACCATGGCATCAGATCACTTGGGATCCTTAAAATTCATGTTCTTGGGCTTCTGATTTGAGGAGTGGGTAGAAGAGGAAGATGTAACCAATGGGATTGAGAAGCGGGGGTCAGGGAGATGGTAAGAACACCAGGAAAATGTCACGGGAGCACCAGGAATATGGATGTTTTGAGTCATCGTGAGAGATCATTCACCCTGAGGACTGACGTGTGTCCAGTGGATTCATTGACATGAACATCATGAATGACCTTGGCAAGGTCACACTCAGAGGACAGGTACACAGGCTGAGTGGTTTGTGAAGTGTGTTCAGGTCAGTGAAATGATCCACACTGCATCTAGACAAGCATACGGAAAATGGGGCTGTAAGCGGCACGAGAAAGGTTGGCAGCTGAAGGAGATACTGAAAGTGCCAGGTTTTGGTTTATGCTCATTTTTAAGAAGCAGAAACGTACATCATAATGAGAGGAGCTGATGGAGAAATAGGTATTGAAGCTGATTGGCTGATGGAGAAATAGATGTTAAAACTGATTGGCTGATCAAAATCCTTTAGAAGAACGGAGTCCCAGGCACAGGTAAAGAATTTAGTTTTGCATAGTAGAATTCTTTTTAATGACATGATTATCTTGTGGTCATGCACATTTCTCTTGAACACATTCAGGGCTAAGAAATCCCTCCATGTCTTCAACCAATGGCCAGCCAGATCAGCTTTGAACAGTTCTGAATGAGCCAAAACCTCCCCCTGAGATTCTATTTCCTTGGCTGTCCCCTTACCTTGGGAGTCTTCTAGAACAGATAAAATACCTCCTCCACATCATGGAACTTCAGGTATTATTTTTCCCTTGTATGTTCACTTTAGTGAGCTATATCCCTTTCCCATGGGCCATTCTAGACCTTTCAGTGGGCCTTTCAATTTATGGTGCCCAGAACCCAATGTCACACTATATTTCACAGACCTGAAGGAGCCCAGATACCCCTACTCATGACAGCAATAGTCTGAGCCCTCTAATTTGAGACATGCGTTGTTTTTGCTTCTGCATATGTAATTCTTAGTTTAATATTTCATGACTGTAAAATAAAGAAAATGAAAGAAAAATATGGCCTCTGCTTCAAGAGTTGAATAGTATCGTGGGAACTCAGTGACTCTGGATTCACTAAGAATAACTCTTTCCAGGCTACTTTACTTATTTTTTCAGAATTACGAAAATATAGCCATCATTGATATCTCTTATACAAACAAAACTTTAACAAATTCAACTACTGTATAAACTAGTACTAAAAGTCATTAGAAGATCATTGAATAATGGATTTGTGTATAATCCTGAGCGTAAATGATTTTGGCACGCATTCCCGTACAATGGCAGGCATACAATACAGTATGATTTGATAGCAAAGCATTGCTGATGGAAAAAGCTAAATCCTGACTGTGTGTTTTCATCCAGAGAAACTTAACAGTCCATTTCTTCTATGGCATGTTTCCAGAGGTTAATTCCAGAAGAAATGATAAAATGATAAATTAATTTGGTGCAGAGTAAGTATAATCAGCTTGGTTTAAATGTGACTGGAAAATCAGGGGCTAGAGAGGTGCAAGCACTGGGAGGGCAGTCATTTCAGTTCCTCTACTTCCAAGTCTACAGGGCCACCATTTTTCAGGGGGTTAGGGTGGGATAGCAGGGTGGTGGGGGGCTAGGGGAGGGATGGCATTGGAAAAATAACTAATGTAGATGATGAGATGATGAATGTGGCAAACCACCATGGCATGTGTATACGTTTGTAACAAACCTGCACGTTCTGCACATGTACCTCAGAACTTAAAGTATAATAATAGAAAAAGAAAAACTACTATCTTCCTTTTCTTTGGATTCCCCAAAGCCCTTTAGAAACTTTGAGTGGGGGTCCCCAGCTGGGTCATGAACCAGCACCCAGTGGGAACTGTGCTTACTGCAAGGCCCCTTCCTCCTGCAGTGAGCATCTCTCTCTCTCTCTCTCTCTCTCTCTCTCTCTCTCTCTCTCTCTCTCTCTCTCTCTCTCAGTCTGCCCTGCATCCAGTCATTCTTCCTAGGATGATAGCACCTGGATTTTCCTGGGGGAATCATCCGTTCTCCGTATTCCCAGGAGCGGCCACGGCACACCTGGCCCTATGGGTTTTGCATCCCCTCTGGCTACCACAGTTAGTTCGGGGATGGGCTTGTGTCCCTAGTGGAGTCAATAAAATATAATTCCTGGTTTGGACAGGATTATAGGAAAGTGGAAATCCCTCCTTTCTGCTGGAGTTTCTGAGAGACCAGCACATGAACCTGGCTCTGACAACAGCCATGTTCCCTGAGCAGGAGCCCGGGGCGGGAGCAGTGGAGCAGGGAGGAGGACAGACGTCCTGTCTTCACGATGCCACTGCCCAGGACACTGGCGCCAACATCACCTGCTGCAATGCGTCTCAACTGTGTGTCTTGCTCTGTGTTCCTGGTGCCTGGACTTGGGCTCACCTGCTTGCAGCTCCCACGGGCGCCGAGTCTGATGGTCACGCTGCTCCTCTGATGCGGACCCTGGCCTCTCTCCAAGGCTACCACTTGTGCTCACCTGTGGGCTATGTCTAATTCTGGCTGTGCTGGGCACAAGCTTGGCTGGGTGTTGCTGCTGTGTTGCCCAGGGAACCGGGGCAGGCAAGGGAAGCTTACAGCTCCTTTAGTCAAGGATTCTCATGTCTCCAAGAACCAAGAGAGATTCTGAGTAATTTCTTAGTCATGGGGAGATAAATTCAAACATCAGTTAAAGGCAGCTCTATTAAATCATTTATTTCTAACCTGCCAGGCCAATCCTTCTCATATTTGATTAGTCTCTCCTAATGCTGGTCTCTGTATCTTTCATCCCAGGCCCTTGCCTCCTGGCTTGGGTAAGTCTGGGAAAGTCAGTCATCATTGTCACACTTGGCTGCTATGAGAATTGCTTTCCCTCATCTGCATGCCCCAGTCCCACTCAGAAGACCCAGGTGCCCCCAGTAGCTACCAGCTAGAGTGGGGGCACGTCTACTTGTTTCCAGGGTCCTGTTCTCACAGTCGCCTTTTCTTAGATCCCTCTCCTGTATTTCCCCCTCCTGTATTCTCATGGTCCCATGCACTGGAACATGCTTGCTACAGCTTTCAACTGGCCAAATTTCATCCCAAATCCTAAATGCTCGGTTGGAATCTTACCACCTTTGTGAAAACATTTTCAGTTAATGTAATTCACAAAATAGTGCCAACTCGATTCATCACTTACTGAAGATCTATTCTGTGTTTGGCAGATGCTGTGACTTGGGAGTAAAAAAAAAATGAATGATTTCAGCAATTAAAAGTTTATATTGTGTTGAAGCAGTAAGTTACATAACAAAGGTATTTACAAAATATGCTCAGAGAAGGGGTGAGAGTAAATCCCTCAGCATGGGGCAGTTGGCAGCACAGTGTGCTGGTGTAATTGGACTCAGGGACTCTGTGCATCCAGCAGAGGACCTCAGGCATAAGCCGACCCAGGCTCTGAAGCCGTGGCTCTGGGCAGGGGCTGCCATAGGACTCACAGCTCACCCCACCTTGCCAGGGGCTTCTGTGGACATCCACATTGCTGTGAACTAATTTCTTGCTGATTTAACTCCTGGTTACTCTGCTCACTCTCTCACACATTCTTCCAGAAAGAGTTTTGCTATATGTATCTCTCAGCCCCAGAATAGCCATACTTCCCAGAAAATGAATTTTTAATAAATACCTGTTAGTTGATTGTCTTTTTAATTTAGTTTTAAAGTAAGCTTAGGAGAACAAAATTATGGTGTATATTTGCAAAAAATAATCTCTCTAAGGAGGTGTAATGTTAATTGAAAGGAACTAAACTTTTAAAATCAAATGTCAGTCCTGAAGAATACCAAATGGCACATGAAAGTGATTTTAAGCTGTAGGACTGCCCTGGAAGCTGAGCAGACAGGCAGGTGCTGTTTCCCATGACTACCTCTCACCCGCCCCAACCACAGCCCTTGAAATCTGGATAACTACATTGGTTTAATTGTTTTCCCTGTAATGAACCTAGAATGGCATAAGCCTCAAAGAAAGAACCCCGAGATTGTAGTGCTGAGCAGGACCTCTCTGATGTTAACAACTAGAAGGACTATCAGAAAGGAGAAGCAGTGGCTCGAGTTGGGCAGAAGCGGTTGCTGGTGGGGCTGGGGATGGAAGCTCCTGCCTTGGGAAGATTTGTGGGAATTCTCTGGAAGCCAGTGGGGTTGACTGGCCAAAGAGAGCCATGAGGTGCGCTGGTTGTATTAAGCCAAACTACACATGGCATTTGAATTTACAGGGTACAGATTAAAAAGTGGCCCAATGTGAAATTTTTATCAGTCTGTGTGAGGGAAGTGACTCTGTGGGTGTCACATGGTGATGTGAATGTAACTCATAAGGGTGTGTGCAGCTTGACACTCAGATCCATGAAGGAGCCAACAGCCCATAGGCAACCCACACTGCTATTGTATCCTAAAATTTCTCTTTCCAATCAGAGATTCGGTTGACCTGAGACACTTTTCTTAAACCAGATAAGGAGCCAAGTGCAAAGATGGTTCAGCCTTATAGCATGTTTTCTCTTCTCTGCATTCAACGTCTTTGCTTCAGAGGAAGTTGAGCGTAATTATTAGTAATTTAGGCATTAATACTCTTCAGACACTTAAAAGATGTGATTTCCCAATGGACTGTATAGTCCTTTGGCATTAGACCTGGTTAAAGAGCTGAATTTGCTCAGAAGTGGTGACTGCCAAAAACAAAATAATTTTTGATTCCTAAGCCCACATGTGTTTGAGGATAGTCTCAATTTTAAGTTACCCTAAGCCCCAAAAAGCAATTAAGAGAGAAATTCTATCCTTGAATTGTACAAGTGCTATGTCCCTTTGAAGAATAACAATAGAAAGCTATTATTTCTACTTCTCAGCTAATTTTAAAAGTGAGAAGATACGGTTTTTGCAGAACGTATTTTCCATAGAGAGTTTAATGTCCATGGGGGGAGAAGACTCAAAGGAAGCCCGGTGGGATCTGCAGGGAGCCGTTTCAACTTTGAGGTGAGGCACATAAAGCAAGCATGGATGACGAAATGCAGACTGTGCTCAGAACTCTGCTCTTCTGAGAGGTCTTTGCTCATCCACACACCAGGTTGTACCGATGGAGCAATAGGTAGGGGCGTTTCCCAGCAGGGAGCCATAACAGGGCGTGGAGCCTGCCTGCTAAAAAGGTAAGGAATATGGGACTATTCGAAAGGCAGCTGTCCATGAAGTAAGATGCTGACGGTGATCAGGCCTGTGTTGCCCGCATTGACGTTTGTATGAAACTGTCCTAGGCCACGGTTTGTAAAGGGAAAAGCAAGCTGGCTTTAGTCATGGGCAGTTACGGACCCTTGGCCTATCCCTAATCCACCCCTCTTTCGAGCAGATAAGGAAACAAAAGTCCAGAGATGATGATATCCTCTTTTTAAGAGGGGATAATATCAGGACCCCAACTGAGACCAGTGGTTTTCAATCTTAGAAAAATTTCATGGTCCATGCTTCTTCTTTTTAAAATTTCTCTGCCAGGCATCCAATGTTCTCAGTGGTTAGCACCATATGGAAACTTGCAAACTGTTCTGGAGGGACACAGCGTGCTGACCTGTGAGCTGTGAGACACCCACTTGCCCAACACCCACTGCTGGAAATGAGACAGGCAGAGGGACTCGGGGCCTCTGTGGGAGACTATGCCCAGGGAAGTGGGGTCGCAGCTGCCTCAGCTACTGACATTATGGAACAAAAGTTTCTGTCTGTAATTCTACCTTAAGGGTGAAAATAATCTCCTGCCAAGTCCTCAAAGAGGTATATTTCCCTGGAAGACCTCAGACTCTGGTTACAGAGTAATCTTGGCCATTGGAGAAATGCCATGTTCTATCATTTCAAATCTTGGCTTTCCCTTCTTATGCCCCGTCTACAGCCCCAGCAAGACTGACGATTTCTTCCTCAAAAGCGGAGGTTCCCAGCTAATGAAAACACACGTGGACGTGGCTCCCGCTGGTCTGGGTTAGTGCCTGTGCTCTGAAATGACTTTCTAATAAGAAGGCCGATTTCTGCTCCCTCTTCACCCTGTTGCTGGCATTTCACATTCCAGAAAATTACACTTTATAATACTTTTCATCCTTAAATTCCAATGCAGATGAACTTCAGGGCGACTTCCATCATATTCCTAGGTGGAGAATAAGGGGAAACCACAGCAAAACCACCAGGACGACAAGGACATTCACAGCACATCACTTCTGAGGAAAGCGAACGCTCTGAAGCAGCCAAACTCCCGCAGGAGAAATTGTTCGAATGACCATCCTTTACAGTGTCCAATGGCCAACTGTTTTTAGTTGTCATGTTTTCCCCAAATCAGTTCTTTGTTTTATAAATAAACCTGTAGTTAGGCAGCCATTTTGGAAGATGACTTCTCAAATAAACAGTTATTAAAAAATTCGTACAGGAGATTTCCTGCGGGACACCCTGGGAGCCAGCTGTGGTGAGCACGCAGGACGGGGCATCGCTGTCTGCGGCTGCCATGCGGCCCTGACTGTGCGCTGGAGCTCGTTTCTGCTGTAAGGAAGAACAGCTGGTAACTTGGTTACATTTTGGAACTGAAGACAGCGGCTCAAGGACTTAGTCATACCACCCAAATATAACCAGTCTGATTCAATCTCCAAGACTGTAGAATATGCTTCACTAAAGTGGCAAATTCTGTTTTTGAATTTAAACCTCACCAACTTTAGGCCACCAGCTATTCAGATTTAAGATACAGAATACTAACAAATACAAATTGACACATTCAAAGAACCTACCAGCTGAGCATAAGAAAATATGACAGTCTACTAATAGGATGAAGGCTTCCTGGATCAAATGGACTTGTGTCTTGATAAGACTTGACTTCATTTGAATAAAGAAGCTTTCCTTTTGGGGATGCCTACAGATTGCCGGCCTCTGCATGGTGGCAGGGGCCTGGAGCTGGATGCATTACAAAGGATTGCATTTCCATCAGCACGTTGCCTTTATGCTCCAAATTCACTTTCCTTGGCTTTGTTTTGTGATGCTGGAGCTGGACAGTGTAAACATCTGTTTTGCCAGCTGGTAATGTGAGGATTTGTCAATACTGAGTGCTAGCAGGACTGCAAATGCCCCAGCAAGAGGAAGGGGCATCACATCTGGTGTGCTTTCAGTGTGGTTTCTAGTGGATGGCTCGGCAGAAGCATGACAGGGCCTGCTTCTGACTCTCCGTAGTCTACGCCCGCAGCAAGGGTCCTCACCGCCTGGAGAAGCCACACCTTTTCTGAGAGATTCGTATCTCAGCCTTGTGGTGGGAGGGTCTCTTTCAAGCTAATAGTTTCTGCCTTTTTCATTCCCCTTCAGGCTTTCCGTATTTGTTACTTCTATGCTAATTTAGTAGTCTCTAACTACTAGACATTTTGAGTAGTTAGGCACCTTTTACTAGGTAAGCACTCTGTTTTAAGACATCCACTTGCAGATTAAACAGCATTTCTAGAATGGTAGAGTAAGGACCTCAAAAATACGTTCTTCCACGAAGGCAATATGAACAGTGGAAACATTGTCAAAATAAGCTTTTTCAAGACTCTAGAAATTAACCACTCTTGCAACAATCCAAAGAGCTTTTATTCAAGAGAAATGCTGAATCTTCCTAAGAGCACTTTAACTTTTCCTGCCGGAGTCTTCTTCCATCAGCTCTGCCGTAGCCTTGAAAAACAGCTGCACAATTATGATTGCTGTGGAAATGAGCAGCCTGGTGGCCACCAGAGCAAGCAGCACGGGTCGGAGCGCCCCGACTCCTGTCCCCCAGTAACTCTGTGGGATTGGACGTCGGATATGTGAACTAAAAGATGTCTGAGACAGATGTCAGTAGATTTGGACGTTTATTTTGCCGCAGTTGAGGGCATGCCTAGGAAGAAGGAACGCAAGTTAGCGAAGGATCTGTGGCCAGTGCTTTTTCCAAAGAGAGTTTAAGGGGGAAAGAGTGGTCAGGAGGGAAAGAAAGTCAGCAAAAAGGAGCCGGAGTTGGACTGTGCGGTGAGCAGTTGGATTCGTGTGAGGCTCGGATTAGTGCCGGCCGAGTCCACGTTTTCCGTGTGGAAAGAGAGGAGTGCGGAGAAAGTCAACTATGCGTTTATCTCTTGGTCCGTGGGTCGACATTTTGCATAGGATGAAGTAAGCCCAAGGTAAGGAAGACCTGAAATACACGCTTATATCAGGGCGGGTGGGGGAATAATTTCTAGTCTTGTCTTTGCCTCATACCTGTGAGGTAAGCTGTTAATTTACATTGTCACGGTGAGATTTAATACAACTCTGTTTTATGGTTCATTTATAGGGGAATACATATTATGAAAGATTTGGGGGCCCCAAGGAGTTTTCTTGTGAGCAGTTTGTGAGGGAGGCCGCCTGGGGAGCTACGCAGCCTTTGATGTTGCCGCCATCTACTTGAGAACAAAAGGAAAGCAGTTTTCTTTTCACATGGCTCAGCACCCACACCCATCGTTCCCTTCGGCATAGTGAGTTTGGGGTCCCAAGATTTTATTTTCCTTACACAGACATGCCTGGAAGTTCCCTAGAAACCTCCACTCAAGGGCTTGTCTTTACTGACCTGACTCAGAGCTCACTCAGTGTGCATAGCTTTTCCCTTGGGGCATTTATTGGAAAAAAAATCAGGGATACCACAGTTGCCGGAGGCAACACCAGCATTAGGGCCAGACAAACAAAAAGGCTGAGAAGAAAAAAAAGGACAATCTGAAGTCTGAAGACTGAGATGCCCAGAAGGGGCTTTGAAAAGTTTCAAGCTATTCCCTGGAATAAAGTCCTGTACAGATGCAGGGTTGTATAGGCCTAGGAGAATGCCACATGGGTCCCAGTCTCGTACCTGGTGATTGCCTCATGCAAGAAGCGATGCAGAGGACAGGGCTGTAAACATCCTGCCAGGCGGGTAAGGAAATACCACCCCCATCACACAGAGCCCATGGCAGCAGCGGGAAGACTCAGCTCATTGAAGGAAATCTATGTTCCGTGATTAGCTGACCTCCAATCCAACTGAGACTCCAGTGGCCACTGACAACAGAGAACGCAGGCTCCACAGAATTAGCCCAGGAAGTCACGAAACAAATAGCAAACAGCGAGAACAGCCTCTGTGAAGAAGGGAGTGTTCTGATTTCTAGAGTTGCTACATTATATTATTTAAAATGCTGAGTTTTCAACAAAACTTAAGAGACTTCCAAATAAAAAGAAAATTTGGCCCAAAGCAGAAAAACATAGTCAATGGAAACTCTCTGCAGAAAGAAATACTGGATTTAGTAGAGAAAGGCATTAAATCAGCTATTATAAATACGTCCAAGAACTAAGGTAAACCAGGTGTGAAGAACTAAAGAAAAATAAAAGAATTATGTCTCATCAAATAGAGAGTATTAACAAACAGATAGAAATTATAAAATAGAGCCAAATAAAACTTTTGAAATTGATGAACAGAATGACAGAAATAAAAAATTCAGTATATTAGCTGTTGACCTGAAGGAAGAAGCTGAGGCAAAATTAATACGGAGAGTTAATTTGGGCCACGGGACACACTTTCAAGTTGCCTTGGGGAGTGCTTCATTCGGTCTTTGTTACAAGCAGATTTTTAAAGGCAAAAAGGGGGACAAGGAGCGAGCTGATACAGTTTTTGTCAGGAATTCTTACTGGTTTACAGAAATAATATTGATTAGTGATTGGCTTTACATTGTTGAGCTATAGGATGTGGGTTATGGTATCTGGCATGTGACACCGTTAGTTTAATTGATAGTCATATGTGGCAATACAAACAGTTTCAGTAGAAGATTATACAGCTCAAGGGATGGGGGAAACGGGACGTGACTGCTGGCTCACTTTAATGCCTCTCTGGGCCTAATAGTGTAAAAGGGCACATATTCCTCAGATAAAAAGTATGTATGTACACATACACACGCATATAAATACACACACACACACACCCCCCACATATTTTCATTTTCCTTCTTTGATCAAAAGCCTTTTTTTCTTGACAGCATCAATAATCAAAGTCTGAGTGTCAAGGTATCCTTGTTTATGGGAAGGCTTATTCTCAAATAGCCTTGTCAACATTGGGAAGAAAGAGAATACGTCTCAGTGAGGAATTTTAAGAGCACCCAAAGGCCACCTTGGGATGGCATCACAGAGTGGCCAAAAAAAAAAAAAAAAAAAACGAACCGCAATCAAGTCATTGATCTATGTAGCTGCTGGCACTTGTTGAATGAGCTGTAGTCTTTGAAATACTATGATTTTAGTTTCCTTAGAAGAAGTATAAGAAGAAGGATTATAGTCAAAAAGAGGATTTAAACAAGTCTATTGTACAATCATAGCCTTTGTAGCAGAATCTGCCAGAGCCTATTGATGAGGGATAAATTTCTAATTATTACCTCATTTACTTTAAAATATGGAAAGGGAGACTTAAAAATGATGCTCAGCCAGACAGAGGATGGCTCCTGGCAGTGCTCCTTTTGACATATGATGTAGATTAAGAGGAGTGGACCAATGCTCTGCTTCTGTCTGACTAGAGCAACAAAAGTACCATTAAAATTCCAAATAAAAAGATGCATTAGCCCTTCATCTTCCATCCATCAAGGTATAAATTTGCCCATGTTTGAGGCTAGTTGTGAAATCTACCACAAATAAAATATCCTGTGGGTACACACAATACCCCATTCCAAGTTCCATTGTTCACAGAGGCATCAGGAAAAAAAAAGAGGAGTAAGTTTCCTGATGGCAGAGGAGTCTTGATCCATGACTTTGGGAAAGCTGCCCACATCTAGAATGCTGTCTACTTCAGGAGAGAAACTTCTCTGGTTATCTCTACCATAAAATCAACAATGGGTGTACTGTTTCAAGAGTTGGAAGGGGACCTTCTGAGTTGTAAGATTACAGACCCAGCGTTTGACCTCTCAGTGCTTTTGAGGCAGTGTGGATGGCACATACAGTCTTTCTCTGATGTCATATTTGAAGACCCAATCTCCAGGTTCTAGATCAGGATTTGATTATTCTCCATCAGTGGACCATAAAAAGTTTCCTTCATCTGGTGAAAATATACTTTGGCATATGCATGAAAGTTTAACTGCATTTAGACAAATCAGAGTTTAGGAGCAAAAAATATGAGATTTTATTATTAGTGGCACAGGTCTTCCAATGACTACTTCCTAAGGGGTCAACTTGTGTTTTCTACTAGAAAGGGGCCTGATTGTCACCAACTGGTAATACCTTTAACCAAGGTAATCCAGTTGACTCAGTTAGTTTTGCCTGATCTTATTGTGTCTGTAATACGTTATCTAACTGCTTTACAACTCATCCAGTGAAACAAATACTTCTATCACTAAATATTTATCCAGGAATGCCCCATAAAGGAAACACATTTACTAGTAAGCTTTTAGTTACTGAAGTATCAGCTTTCTTGCGTGCAAAGGTTTCTATATAACCAGTCAACATGCACTGAAATGGCAATTAAAGGAAATCCCTCTCTTTAAGTGTTCAAATGACGTATCAGGCAGCAAAAATTTACCTGGATTTTGTATTGTTTTCTCAGGACTATAGATTTGACAAAGCAAACATTGATTATAAACCATTTTAGGAATTTAGAAGCCACCACACTAATACATACATATATTTTCTGTTTAGATCATTTTATCTCTTCCATGACAAGTTATGGAGTATTGAGCTTTTAACAATAAAATTTTTAAAGACTCAGGAAGAACCAGGTGGCTATCCAGGCTCTCCATGAGCCCATGCTTAATCTTGGATTTGTATTGTCTTAAGTATCAATTTTGTTACTCCAATGCAAGTGCGTGGTACTGTTTATTAGTTGGGTTATTACAGGTAATTTGATTTGGACCATAAAGCATATTCAAATTGTACATCTTAAACAATATCAGTACTGACTGATTTAACATGAAAATCTGGCAAAGTATTTTCTTGGAATTCAATTAATTATTGTCCGGCTTGGGTTAATAGTTTTATAAAGCAGTTAGTTACTTTATTAGAGTTCTGAGAATTCTTACCCAGTCCAAATAATACTGTTTGAAAGTTACCGGAAACTGGTGTTCAATGGTGCTTATCGTTTCCATCCTTTTTGTGAACTTCCTTGAAGACACAACACTTTCGGATTGTAATTGCTTAAAAAGAGCTTTCAGAAAAATATGTGAGAATTAAGTAATTGTGGACAAGACTTAATATGGTCATGGTTAAAGGCACAAGTGACAATAAATTTTGGTTATTTCTGTGACCTACAATAATTTAATATAACAACCATAATTATCATTAATAACATATAATAAGACATCAGAAATTTAGAAATCTCATACAATTCTGGAATGTATTAACCACACATTTATACAAATATAACTCAAAGAAAGTTAAGCATCACTTATTTGACAATATTTTCTGTATAATTTTAATATACCAAGTAAGTTTAATGTGTCTCTTCTGGATTTCCAGGGCTCTAATGTTCAAAATGTAAGTTTGAGGTCAAAAAGACTAAATTTAGAAATTTTATTCTGAGGTTTGTAAAATATCAAAGGTTTAAAACATCTGATATTAAAATAAGAAAGATTTACAATACTTGACCAAAATGAGATTATAGGTCACTGTAAAATAATAGTCATTCATTTGGTCAAAGTGATAGTTCAACAAATTTAAAAAGTATAAAATTGTACTCTATCAAAGAGTAAAATTTTCCAAGTGATTCAGTTTTCCAAGCAAGCAAAAGACCCAATCAAGTCAATCTTTCCTTCCCCTCCTCTTTAAAGTTTACTCAAAAGGTGAGTAAAAATCTTTTACTACATGAAAATCTTGTTCAAAAGAGAAAACCAAATTTTACCATTGCATCAGTGTATTATTAATACTAAAACTAATTTTAGTAAAAACTTATAAACGAACCAATTAAATCCCAGTCAGCTTTTGAATACATCAGATTTTCATAAACCTTTTACAACCCATTAAATTTTTCCCCAACTTTCTATATTTATTTACTTTTATCTATATCATTTCCAGTTCAATTTGAAACATTTAAATAAATTCTAAACTAAATCAAATCATTTTTTTCTCAAAAAAACCCACATTCTCATGCCTTTCTTTTAACCATCCTTACCAAAAACACATCCTATTTCCTTGCACACTTTGCATACTAAAGGATTTCTCTTTTATTTATTAGTTTTAATTACATACATTAATTATAATGTTAACGTTAATAACCCTATTTTTAGGGTGTTGCTAATTTTGATTGTTATGTACAAGATGTGGAGCCTGGGAAGGAGGACAGAACTATGAATGCCTGGAGGGTCTGGCCCCTCCAGCACGGCCAGGAGGCACAGTTAGGGCAGGGAGGATGGAGCTGAGCATTGTGGCCACACTTATGTTCCCAGTCCTCACCATGGCCATTTGTCCAGACCCCAGATTCTAAAGGCTCAAACCAAAGACATGAGCTCTCAGTACAATACATGCAAGGCATTGCAGGCACAGGCAGACCTTATAGCTTTAGCTTACAGATGAATCCGTATTTTTGCTTCTGTAAAAACACTATAGAAGCAATAGTTTATGACCATAAAACATCTAGCAAAGACAGTATAAGTTAAAACAGAACATAACACATAGGTCACTGTAAAATAATAGTCATTCATTTAGTCAAAGTGATAAATCAAACAATTTAAAAAGCATGAACTTTTACTTTTTGGTAGAGTGGTGATTCAGTTTTCCAAACGATCAAAAGACCTAATCAAGTCAATCTCTCCTTCCTCTCCTCTTTAAAGTTTACTTCAAATATCAAAGGTTTAAAACATCTGATATTAAAATAAGAAATATTTATAATACTTGAGCAAAATGAGATCATAGGTCTCTGTAAAATGACAGTCATTAATTTAGTCAAAGTGATAATTCAGAATTTACGGAATGTGGTTAAGGCAGTGCTTAGATGGAAACATAACTGTTAAACATCTATGTTAAAAATGAAGGAAGGTTAAAAAAAAATGACTGGGCGTGGTGGCTCATGCCTGTAATCCCAGCACTTCAGGAGGCTGAGGCAGGTAGATCACGAGGTCAGGAGTTCAAGACCAGCCTGGCCAAGATAGTGCAACCCCATCTTTTTTAAAAAATAAGAAAATAAAAATAAATTTTAAAAAATGAAGGAAGGCCAAATCAATGAGCCCACATTTGATATAAAGAAATCATAAAAAAATAAGTGCAGAAAACAGAATAATTAATATTAGAGCAAAAGTAATTAGAGGCTAGAATAGCAATAGAGAAGGCCAATGAAACCAACAGTTGGTTCTTTGAAATGATCAAGAAAATTGACACATTTTTAGTAAGACTGAACAGGAGAAAAAGAAAGAAGTCTCAAATTATTAAAATCAAGAGTGAAACAGGATATATTACTACTAACTTTACCCAGAAATAAAAAAAAGGATTATAAAGTAAGACTATAATTAATTATACGCCAACAAATTAGATAACAGATGAAATAGAAAATTACTTTTTGGAAATAAAAACGAACTACCAAAAGTCACTTAAGAAGAAATAGAAAAATCTGCATTAGCCTATAACAAGAAATTGAGTTAGTAATCAAAACACTTACCACAAAGAAAAGTACAAGCCCAGATGGTTTTCTTGATAAATTCTGCCAAACATTGAAATAGGAATTAATATTAACTCTTTACACATTCTTCAGAAAACAGAAGAGGAAGGAAAACTTCCTAACTCTTTCTATGAGGCAGTATTACCCCAATACTAAAAACAGACAAAAACATCATAAGAAAACTATAGACCAAAGTATATATTTAAAGTATACATAAAGTGCATTCTATGTGGCCGGTAGTTCGACAAAACAGGGACTAATACAAGCTGGGAGCTGTGGCTCATGCCTATGGTCTCAGCTACTTGAAAGTCTGAAGTGGGAGGATTGCTTGACTCTAGGAGTTCAAGACCAGCCTGGGCAACATAGTGAGGTCCTGAATCAAAAACAAGCAAACAAACAAGAAAAACAAAACAAACAAAAATTTAAGGGATTAAGATACGTAAAGTTCCT
The DNA here is from genome assembly GCF_048565385.1 of Saimiri boliviensis. Lineage (NCBI taxonomy): Eukaryota > Metazoa > Chordata > Mammalia > Primates > Cebidae > Saimiri > Saimiri boliviensis. The sequence continues at coordinate 251,765 of NC_133458.1, read as the reverse complement.
GCTCGGTCTATTCCAAAATACAGGAAAGTGATTATGTTCTTTTCATCAAAGCATCCAGGATACTAGTATATTTTAGTTCTTGCAGACAATTTGATGAATATTTAAGACCATGATGGTCACATTCAGTCTGATCAGTTGTGCATCCAGCCCAGCATCTTGACTGCATACGTTTCCCCATAAGACACACTATGGACAGACAGATATTCTTCTTACAATAATTTTGAAGGCTAGATTTGTTGATGAAACAGTCTAGATTCCCTTACTATTCTGCTGGGAGTCTGTCATTCATGAGTGTATTCTAATTTTCTGGGTCTGTGTACGTAGTTAACATCTGATTTTTCTTGATGTAATTTATTTGATAGGTCAACAGTCCTCAGGTCTTTATTTCCACTGAATTTATCCCTTTCCAACTTCAAGGCATGAGTGGACAATGAGTGGAGAAATAGAATGTCCATGTACCTCTTGAACCCTCCGTCCAGGCAGCTGAGCTGGAGGGGGGGTTCTCCAGAGAGCAGCCCAGGCTGGCCTCTGTCCACAGCTGCGTCCTCAGGTGGCTTGTCTACCTTTCTCATTTTTCCCACCCACTCTGCACACAGCACAGGTTTTCAAAGGGTAGTCCCTCAACCAGCAGCACCAGCATCACTCGGGCCCATGCCCAAGTTCTCCAACCTGACCTACTGAATCAGAAACTCAGGGTATTTTCCCAGCCATCTGCATTTTAACTGGCTTTCCTGGTGGTTCTGACCCTCTCTTTAGCTAGAGAGCCACTGCTCCCCTTTGGAATAGTAATATTTCCTGCAAAAATATCACATTATAAAATATTATAAAGGATGCAGCTCTTTGAGAGGGAAGCACTGATCACTAATATTTTTGGTCCTGGCATCAAGAATTAGTTCTGGGCACACAATAGACAGTTTTCCCCACAGGCTTGGCCAGGATAAGTGAAATGGCACAGGAGAGAGATGCCCAGGGCCACAGGACGATCCAGCTATTCATTAATACTTCTTATCCTGAGTGATGGTCACCTGGTTTCTGTTGTTGTTATCCTTATGCTATTTTCTATGTCTTAACATTTTCTTTTTTTTTTTTTTTTTTTTTTAAAGAAGAGGAAGAAAGAGAAAGAGGAAGAGGGAGAGAGGATGGGGGTATTGCTTTATTGCCCAGGCTAGAGTGCAGTCTAAATATGGGTATGCCTATAATTGTCCTTAATAATGGAGACATGAAAGAAAATGAGGGAAGAGAATAACAAACAAGGAGCCAACCAAGATTTCATTTAAACTTCTAAATTAATATGATGTGGTACTGATAAGAGTGTATATTTTGTATATTTAAAGTGGAGAGTTCTATAAATGTTAATTACATTTACTTGTTCCAGATCTGAGTTCAAGACCTGAATATCGTTGTTAATTTTCTGTCTCATTGATCTGTCTAATATTAATGTTGAAGTCTCCCACTATTATTATGTGGGAGTCTAAGTCTCTTTATAAGTCCTGTATGTCTAGGTATTCCTGTATTGGGTGCGTATATATTTAGGATCTTTAGCTCTTCTTGTTGTTGCATTGATCCTTTTATCATTATATAATGTCCTTCTTTGCTTCTTTTGATCTTTGTTGCTTAATTGTAACTTCTGCTTTTTATTTATTTATTTTAGCTCTCTGGTTGGTTGGTAAATCTTTCTCCATCCCTTGTTTAGAGTCTTTGTGTATCCTTGAATGTGAGATGGATCTGGATGCAGCATACTGATGGGTTTTAGTTTTTTATTCAAATTGCCTGTCTTTGGATTGGGGGATTTAGTCAATTTAAATTTAGAATTAATAATAATATATGTGAGTTTAATACTGTCATTAGCTGGCTATTTTGTCCATTAGTTGATGTAAATTCTTCATTATATTGATGCTCTTTTTGATAATTTTTTTAGAAAGGCTGATACTGTTTGTTCCTTTCATATGTGTAGTGGTTCTTTCAGAAGCTCTTGCAAAGCAGGCCTGGTGGTGATGAAATCTCTGAGTGCTTGCTTATTCACAAAAAACTTTATTTTTCCTTCACATGTGAAGCTTAGCTTGGCTGGATGTGAAATTCTGGGTTGAAAGTTCTTTTCTTTAAGGATGTTGAATATTGGCCCCCACTCTCTTCTGGCTTGTAGGGTTTCTGCTGAGAGATCTGCTGTAAGTCTGATAGGCTTCCCTTTGTGGGTAACCTGACCTTTCTCTCTGGCTGCCCTTAGTATTTTCTCCTTCATTTCAACCCGGGTGAATCTGACGATTATGTGCCTTGGAGTTGCTCTTCTTGAGGAATATCTCTGTGGTGTTCTCTGTATTACCTGGAGTTGAATATTATCCTGCCTTACTAGGCTGGGAAAATTTTCCTGAATAATGTCCTGAAGCGTATTTTCCAGCTTGGATTCATTCTCTTCGTCACATTCAGGTACACCTATCAAGCGTAGATTAGGTCTTTTCACATAGTCCCATATTTCTTGGAGACTTTGCTCGTTCCTTTTTATCCTTTTTTCTCTCGTCTTGTCTTCTTGTTTTATTTCATTGAGTTGATCTTCGACCTCTGATATCCTTTCTTCTGCTTGATCAATTCGGCTGTTAAAACTTGTGCATACTTCACGTAGTTCTCGTATTGTGTTTTTCAGCTCCATCAATTCACTTATATTCCTCTCTAAATTTTGTATTCTTGTTGACATTTCGTCAAACCTTTTTTCAAAGTTCTTAGTTTCTTTAGATTGTGTTATAACAAGTTCTTTTAATTCACAGAAGTTTCTTATTATCCACGTTTTGAAGCCTGCTTCTGTAATTGGAACCCACTCGTTCTCCATCAAGCCTTGTTTCGTTGCTGATGAGGAACTGGGATCCCCTGCTGAGGGAGAGGCGTTCTGATCTTGGGTATTCTCAGCCTTTTTTGACCGTTTTCTTCCCTTCGTTGTAGATCCATCCATCTGTGGTCTTTAGAATTACCGTCTTTGTAATTGGGTTTCTGAGTGGACGTCCAACTTACTGATTCTCAGCGCCGAAATCCGAGCAACCCACTGCACCGACTAAATCAGCGGCGTTAAGATTGAGGGTGCTTTTCCGACTCTGCACCGAGAACCGACGCTCCAAGGCGCCGGCAAAACCGCCTCGCCGGTCACAAGAGTCGCGCTGGCGACCCGTGGGGCTCCTCCGCTGGGAATCTCCTGGTGCGTGAGCAACAAGAATTCATGTGAAGGTGTGGCGTCCTCTCCTTCTTTGCGCTTTCAGTGGGAGCTACAATCCCGAGCTGCTAGTGATCAGCCATCTTGGATCTCTCTCCTGTCTTAACATTTTCATTATAAAATGTGTTAAGTGCTCATGCATCATCCTGGTGCCTTGATTTGCACGATGGTTTTCTGTGAGGAGGATGCTGCTGTTGCTTCTCCCTGTTGACCTAAACTTGCCAGCACCTCTGAGCCACTGGGAACTCCTCTCAATTATCACAGAGAAAAACATGCTCCATCCCTATTTAATTCTGTTTTCTGAGTTAAGTTTTAAACTCCTTTAAAATGTTATCTTGAAACATAATTCAAACATAATTTACCTACCTAAAAGTGTCTGCTATGATGTCAACTGCCATCTAGCATTCACTAATGCTTATTAACAGCAAATTTAGAGAGATGAGAATTGTCCTTATTGCAGTACACAGCAAGGGAGACCCCATTTTGGTGTCTGACATTAATGACACACTGTGAATTCTTGCAGCAAGCAAAACATCGTAAAACTGTCATGACCAGCCCCATTCCCTGATCTGAAGGCCACTTTGCACACAGCTGGCAGTCCTTGAGTTTACCTTCAGTCTGTGTTCTGCTCTGAGACCTGGGAATGAGGCTGAGAGTTGGAGAGCTTGAAGAACTCAAGAGTCTGTCCTAGTTGACTCAGAGGTGAGCCAAGTAATCTTTACCAGCTCAGACCTTACTGGTGCTGGCAGCTTTCCTCCTCGGCTGAATCTTCACCTCTATCTAGTTCGCTGGGTCCCTGCCAGGATGTCTGGCCTTCCCCAGGTCAATGACTGACCTCTGCTACCTGTACCTAGAACTCCCAAGGCCTCCTGCCTCTGAGTCTCTGCTCCGCTGTTGGAATGCCTGATTTCAGTTACCTCCTCCCTCTTCCTGGCTGAGCTTCCTCCCATCAGCTGCTAATGCACCCCTGTCCCCTTATCCCATCTCCACAGGAGCCTCTGATTCCTGTTCCTAACCCCTCATACTTCGCAGCAGTTAATTTCCAATTCCTGATAAGTCATAAGTTTACAAGAATGAGTCAGGTATAAAATTTTCTGCAAGACTTGTAAAGAGTTGGAACTTGGAGTGTTCTAGAATTTGCATGTGATTTATTTCCTCCAGCTTCAGAAGGAGGAAATAGGATTTCTGCTGTGTTAGGGAAGCAGGGCAGGATGTTCTGAGGACAACCAGGCAAGGGCTGGGCCATCACTTGAGAAACGGGTGCCCTGGGAAGGGCAGAAGCCAGGAGGGTGATGGCACTCATCCTGGAAGTGTCTGCCAGCTGCAAGGACAGTCCCACTCCATGTGTGTGTGTGACAGCTGCACAGGCATTTGCTAGTGACTTGTGGTTTAATATGACTTAGGATTTTGTATCTGTATACTGTACACAGTACAGAATAACAGTTTATGTTAAGTATATAACGGATTGACAATTAGAGGGCTTTGAAGACACACACATGCCAGCATGAGATTTGGAGCAGGCCTGGCCCAGAGTGAGGGGCTGTTTGCAGCTTTCTTCAGGCTTCCCAGGCTCCCTCTTAATTTCTTCACAATTGATCTAGTCCAGGCGTCCCCAAACTACTGCTATGGGCCGCATGCGGCCCCCTGAGGCCATTTATCCAGCCCCCCTCTGCGCTTCAGGAAGGGGCACCTCTTTCATTGGTGGTCAGTGAGAGGAGCACAGTATGTGGTGGCCCTCCAACAGTCTGAGGGACAGTGAACTGGCCCCCTGTGTAAAAAGTTTGGGGACGCCTGGTGTAGTCACTATGGGAGCAGATGGGAAAGGAGGTCAGTTCCTCAGGTGTTTGGAGAGGACAGAGGTAAACACAGAACTCTCTGCTCCTGATCATGGATGGCCTGGAGGAAGACACCCTGACAATCCATCTGACACCGGCCAGTGCTGAAAGAGGCCTGGGCTCATCGTGGTCGGAGCAGCCTTCTCCTTCTCTCCTCCAGCTTTGAGGTGTCACGTTAATGTGGCTGTGCCGGTCACCTCCATGGAGAGACGTGCAAAGGGCCTGGGGTCTCCACCTAAGGGCATTGCAGGCGCAGGGTTTCCCTCAGCAGACTGTGACAGAGACATGTCTGTGAGACGCTTCTTCACCTGCTGTTTTCTGAGGTAAAGCAGACGTTTGAATGGCAAGAGTGGCTGCTGAGTTTTTAGAATTTTGCTAGTGGTCATGGTAAGAGAAGCTGTGACCCTGAGGAGGTTTTCATGAGCTCCCTGGAGAAAGGGGCAGTTCTAATGATTCCTCAGGGGGACGCATCATTAGAGGGGGCCACCAGCCTTGGAATTCAATCCCTGAGTATAATTTGTTTGACTAACACAAATTTCTAAAATTTGTCCATGTGTTCCAAAAATAGAGGGCAGAGCCAGAGGTGAGAATGTCCACTCAGATAAAACACTAAATAAAGAAAGTGCTCCATGTTAGCTGAACTTCATGTACTCCTGGAATTTGTATTGGATTGAGATGGATAAAGTCAATGAGATGATTTTTTCTGTGGAAGTTGAGTTCAACATGGGTTTTTGTCCTCAGTGCTATATAAAAGCCGTGGGAGCAGGGTCCCGGGAGCCGGGTCCAGAGTCCCTGCGCTTCCCTCTATTAGAGCACTTAACTCTTGGAAATGCATGTCTCTGTTTAGGGTCAGATGTGGACGTTCGGAGAAGAGGTCCTGCCTCACTCAGGTTAGCATTCCCTAGGGGGCCGCCTGGCACCCACTCAAACACGGTGCACGTCGAGTCACTGTTTAAAGGGTGGCTGAACTGTAGGCGGTGGCTGCACTTGAGTGCTGATTAAGACTGTGCTTGAGAACTTTCCGAGTCTTCTTTTTTAGGAGTGCATTATGAGGAGAAGGTCGACATAAGGATTTGCTGACCCCAAAACCCCATCCTGCTACAACACTTCAGTAGGTGTTTGAGAAGTGCTGACTACCTCTCACCAAGCATCCCAAATTCAGGCTTAGGCTGTGATAGCCCATGCTCTACAGATCATAATCTAATTTGGAAAGACGCTAATTTTAGTAAAATATATCTACTTTTTCAGGAACTTGAGTCTTGACTTTACAGGATATTTTGGCCCAAATCTCTGTTTTGTTTGACCATTAGAATTTCTGGCTTCTGTAGTGAGACGCAGTGCCAAGGACGAATCAGGCTCAGGAGGAGGCTCCCATGACAGGGAGAAACACTTTGTTTTCATGATAAACAAGGGACAGAGAGGCTGATTCTGACTTCAGTGTGGACCTCTCAGAACAGAAGTGTGCAGCCAATCCTTGGCAGACCTTAGGCCTGCGGTGGGAAGTTCATAACAACAGTTACGATATAGAGAAGCATCCTATCCCTGGTTGGCAGTGGACCCACAGGATCGCCAACCCTCCTGGCCAGCCGCCACCCTTGTAGGATCTTTGCAGAGACTGGAGGATGGGCTCGGATCCTCTGCTGTCCTTATTGGGCCCAGAGCACAATGGTGGCTGACTTGGACAAAAGGCAATGTCTGTAACATTTTTCTTCTCACTTTCAATTTCTTCAAGTAATTACTAATCATATTTATACCACTTCTATTTATACAAGCTTTATAATTTATAAAACACAGCCATATGTGTTACACATTAATATTTTGAAAATATTAAACTGATAGCTTAAAAAAATTATTTGCCTCCGTGAAGAGCAAATTAAAACTACAATAAAGTACATCACACCTGTTAGAATGGCTATTATCAAAAAGACGAAAGATAAGTGTTGGTGAGGATGTGGAGAAAAGGGAACTCTTGAATGTTATAGATGGAAATTAGTATAGCCATTATGAAAAACTGTATAAAGTTTCCTTAGAAAAACAAAAATAGAAATACCATATGATCCAGCAATCCCATGTCTGGCCATATAGTCAAAGAGATTGAAATCGATGTGTTGAAGAGATGGCTCCACTTTCATGTTCATTGCAGCACTATGCAAAATAGTCAAGATATGGAACAAACCTGTGTCCATCAACAGGTGAATGGATAAAGAAAAGGTGGTATGTGTGTGTTTTTAACAATGGAATACTATCTAGCTTTAAAAAAGAAGGAAATTCTGTCACATCCAACAACATGGATAAGCCTGCAGGACATATGCTAATAGAAAAAACCAGTTGCAGAAAGACAAATAGTTTGTAATCTCACTTATACCTGGGGCTTAAAATAGTCAAACTCGGAAGCAGAGAACAGAGGAACAGAGTGGTGTTTACCTAGGGCTGGGGGTGGGAATTGAGGAGGTGTTGGTTAAAGGGGTCAACTTTCATTTAGACAAGAGAGATCAGTTTTTAAGATCTGCTGCAAACATGGTGACCCTAGTTAATAATAATGTATTGCACATTTCAAAATTGCTAATTGAGTAAACTTCAAATGTTATCACCACAAAAATGATTAGTATATGAGGTGATATATATGCTGATCAGCTTGATGTAGCCATTCTACATTGTGTACATGTGCCATAACATCCATTGTACTCCATAAATATACACAATTTGGTTTGTCAATTAAAAACAAAAAATAAATTTAAAAAGTAATAAACAATTTTAAAAGTATATAAAAGAAAAATAGATAAGAAACCATTATTAAGAAAAAATCTAGCCATTCTATGTCCAGTTCAGATCTCTGGAAACTCTATTCAAGCATTCTAACTTTCACTGAAATGTGTTACATAGTAAATGAGTTCTGTTCGAAGGAAAGCACTTACTGAATACCATTTTGTTTCAAGATGATCTGTACCTGTCTTTGTTTTCAGATTGGAGCTCAATAGCCTACTGCATGGAGCGGCTTGTCTCCTCTCATCTAATCCTCACAATAATCCCAAGAGGCAAGTAACATGCTTATTACCAGCTTGCAGATGGAGAAATTACTCATTTAAGAAAAAAATTATACACTATTCTAATTTCTATACATTTCTGGGATGCACTCAGGCCATTTTTGGTTGAACTCTACTCAAAGCACATATTAACTTTCAGGGAACAAATTGAGACAATTTCAGTTCTGGTGGCTCAAAGAAAGGGTTTATTCTGACTTTGTGTAATCCTGAAGTGGATCCTGCAGTGGTGTTTACTATATGCTACATTACACATACTCAAAACGAACTTGCCATAGTGAACATATTCAAAGAGAAAGTTAGGTGGCTTCAGATCATTCTGTTCAGCAAATTCCAAGAAGCATGGACTTTCCAGGTGCCAGATAGAGATACGTCGGAAAGTTGCACATAATCCTATAATTCAGTTGACTTCTCAGAGACAGAAATGGAAAAATTTGAATAGCCAACCCAAAGATTCTGAGGATCTGGCTGCCGGACCCCAGATCCTTGGCTGCTCTGTGTTCCTGGCACATGAGAGGAAGTGGTGACCACACAAACGGTGCTCCCAGAAAACATCAACATTGTCTGTGGGAACTGGAGGCAAGACCCAATTTTCCCCAAGAGATTCAATATCAGTTCATGTCATGTGTTTTCTTTATAAGATAAATCATAGCTCAGGATCACACTATAGGATATCTTCATCTTGTGTATTCATGGATTGTTTACAAATCTGAGGAAGCCTAGGGTAGGTGGCTTAATGCATTCTCTACATCCACTTATTTAGAAAAACAGAGACAGTGAATATTAGCAACAGTGAAGAACCACACAGAAAACCATTTTAATTATTCAGTTTACAAGTGTTTTCATTGTGGTCTTTTCCTTTGATAAATTAGCACTTACATGTTAGCCAAGCCTCACTTCTAGTATAAAAACAGGATTTTGGTAATTCAAAATTTGTTTTTATTTACTAAAGACAGAATTTTACTTAAACAGATGAAAATGTGGAAGTCAAAAGTGATAGATTTTCTAGCTTTTTATTACCACTATAGACATCAATTTTCAATGCAAGTTGTAGTTGGCAAACACAAGGGAAAAGTATTCCAGCAGAGCTGTAGAATAATTAAACCTACATGTGGAATTTCTTGTGAACTCAACTTCAATTGCAGCTTCACACACAATCAGCCAATACAGCATTCCCTCTCATGGGTTTGAAGTTTATGGTTCAAAGACACCAAATGTAGCTAGACCAAAAATGAAACAGGATCTGCTCTGGAAAAATAACATTCTCCTGGGATAATCATTAACGCGGCAGAGAAACCCAGGTCAGATGAAATATTCCCATTCTAGTCAGTCTATGGTAAGTTAGATGGAAACCAGACAGCCTGATTTGAGGCTAAGAACTTACTTTCATTCTGTTGAAGACTTAGAGCATCCTTACCTAGAAGGTATAAAAAAATTCTAGCCTCCCAAAATATCATTAACAAAATTCCCAGTATTCCAAGGCATCTTTTGGCCTTTAAAGGTTCATGACTGACTACAACTAAGATTGGCAATGAATGTTGCCTGCTCTTAAAATTCTTGTAAGGGTGAGTAGTGGTGGAGCTACAAATAAAGCTTTTCCAAGTGAACAGACTTGAACTTCGCTGAACACATGTTATTTATTTCCACTCCATATACTCATGGCTAGAAAATGGAATCTTAAAGGAGCATTTGTGTTTCATCTTTTCATACCATCCCAGCTGTAATGGCGATAATTCATGTAGGTGCAGCACAGTGAATAATGGTGGGTGGTGAGGCATGACACACAAGTTGTGTTGAGACTTCAGTGATGAAGGGATCAGTGTGTAATGCCTAACCCACACACACATTTTATCTACACAAATGTAAATCTTTATTACTAGTATATTTTATGACTTCTACTTTCATTTCAAAATTGAATAGTAAAAATAAAAGTGAACTAAAATATTACCAGTTCAAATAATGTGTCATTCATATTGCCAAATGTGTTAGGCTCCATCCAGCTGTATCTTCTTTCCCTTTCTTGGTGGACTTGGAGCAGCTTCTTGGCCTTAGCTCCATCTCTTCCTGGACACTCATGGCTTGCCATCCATTTTTCTATCCTCCAGATCTATATCCAATCTGTTTTGTTTACTCTTTACAACCTTTATGAATTTCCACTCTCAAAATAGAGAAACACAGTTCAATCTGGGAACTTCTCAGTACTCATGTGAGACTTCTATTTCCTACAAAGTAGGTCCTCTATTGAACCACCCTGTCTCTTTAGGAAGTCAGATCAATTTTTTTTTCTAAGTATTTTAAGGTAACAAATGTAGCAGAATGTTTTTAAAAATATGGTTGGTCTCTCTTTGTAATGAACATAAAGACTTGCAAATTTGAAAGCCCATGTGTTTCCTGTTCCACACCGTGACCGTGAGTGGTAGCACCAGGTTCTCCTCAATCCTTTCCCGAAAGGCTAGTGTGTCCCACTCGATTGATCTGGCTTTTGCCAGCGTCATCACTGCCCCCCACTTTGCCGCCAGCAATGCTCTCCAGTTCACCGTCATCACTGTCCTCCGTTTCTCCATCATCACTGACCTCCAGCTTGCACCATTTCCATCCTTGATTGTGCCCTCATCTCAGTCCTCCACCTTGTCACCAGTTACTCCTCTGTCCTTAGCTGTTATTTGAACTCTCAGCAGGATTCAAAACAGTTGGTCACACTGTTCTTTTATATGTCCTCCTCCTTCAAATACTTTCTTCTCAACTTCTCGATTCCACAGTCTGCTAGGCTTCCTGCAGCCTCCCTGGCTGTGCCTGCTCTGCTTCCTGTGCTAGAACCTGCCCCTCTACCAGAATTAAACACGAGCATGCACCAGGACATACCACTGGCTCTCTATTGACTCTGTCCAAACTGTCTCTCCAGGTGTTCTCACACAGTGGTGAGGGAAGTGCCAGTCTTAGCCAAGTCTGTATCTCTGTGGAGCCTTAGACTCCTGGATCTGATGGCCTCTCAGGCTTTCCCCTTGGGTGTCTAGCAGATACCTCAGATGTTGCCTGTCCTAAGGAGAACTCTCAGCTCCTCTATAGCTGGCTCCTCTTTCTGTTCTGCCCTGGCATTCTTGGCACCACTGTCCACCAAACTGCTTAAGTTAAAACACAAGCATTATCATCGATTCTCCTTCCAAACCTGCCCCACGTTTAATCTGTCAGCAATTTCCAGAGCCTCTGAACAGACCCTGTCCATCTACTCTCCTTAGTTCCTATCCTGCTAACCTGGACCACAGCCTAGCAGGTAGGATACTTATTTCCTATCTTTTGCAATACCAAGTGACCTTTTAACAGCACAATACAAACATCTCAGCAACTTGATTTTTTGTTTGTTTGTTTTGCAATTCAAGCAACACCCTCAGTCAGCATGGGCTGTCTACCTGTCTCTCCACAACTTGAGTGACTTGCCACCATCCTGACCCCTGGGGCTCCAGGCACATACCTCCCCTGGTTTCCTTCTTGCTGTTTATGGCTGTGTTGCTGTTGCCCACCCTGCTCCTAGCAGTTTGGTAACAACTGGCTGCTGCCATTCCAGAACCCTGCAGTCCCAACTGATACCAGGAACCCAGTTCTGTGGCTGCATTTCTCACTGCTAGCTTCAGCTTCCAAGGGCCAACGCCCCACACTTCTCAGTTACAAACAGTGTCTGCTCTTCAGGAAACTCTTCAATAGTCTTATCGGGGGCATGTTCTCTAGGGCCTCCCAGCAGAGTATATCAGTGTCACAAGAGAAACCCCCTCTCATCCTCTCTGAGCCTCCTGACCCTCCCTCAACATCTTGCCCAGGCAGTTCTGCTGTCCCTGTCCATTTGCTGAGGACACACGGTGTCCTGGGGCCATCTCAGCAGCCCACGAGGACCAGTTCTTGCCACGATGCTTAATCCTAAGCCTGCCACTGTGTTTTCAAGGCATCCAAAGCACTTAAAAGCCAACTAAGTCCGCAATCGTTAAAATAATTTTAATTATTAGTTTGCCCTTAAATCAGGGCTATCACACAGACCAATGACTACACATTACAACTCTTTCCATTCAAATTCTCCACGGATAAGGGCTCAGTAGCTCTGATGCCAACGCATGACACTTACTAACAATGTGGGCATCACTGCCATCAGATCTTGCTTCAGAACCTCATCCTAAGGGCCTGACTGTCTCAGTCTGGACTCCCCTCAAAATCAGAACCGAAGGCAAGGACTTGTGTGCATGCAGTTTTCTGGAAAGCTATTCCAGAGAGCAGGAATGAAAGAGCAGAGGAAGTGAAATGGAAAAGAGGGGAAAACTGACACAGGAAGGCATGATCTGCTGGTTGCCAGGACCTTCTAGGGGCATATAAAACACTTCTCAGAATTATCTGCTAGCAGGGGGAAGATGAGAGCAAGTCTCTCTCAACCCACTCCCAGTGGTTGAGAAACGAGTCATGGAGCAAAGACTCCCCGCCATTTCTGTCTGTGCTCGCATGAGTGCAGGGCAGGCCTCAGAGAAGTCTAAGGCAGGAAGTGTGGGCCAAGTGTGAGGTAAGATGCAGTCCGAGAGCCCAGGAGGCAGCCCACTGCCTCTGTAAGGTGACGCTGAGGGTATGAGTTCTGCACAAGAAACTTTGACAAGGACAAAGCCCATACACCAAGCATGGAAAGGGCACTGACTCCCCCACTTTGGAGAACTGCTTGAATTCCCTGGCCCTCTCTCAGTTTAATTGGAATTGACTCACACACATTGTAAAGGCTGAGAAGTTCCATGATGTGCTGTCTGAAAACGGGAGATCCAGGGAAGCTAGTGATACATCAGCTACAGCTCAGTCCAAGTTCAAAGGCCTGAGAACCAGGAAAGCTGATGGTGTAAGTCACGGTTTGAGACCAAAGGCCTGAGACATTGGAGGCCACTGATGTAAGTCCTAGAGTCTGAAAGGCCTAAGAACCCGGAGTCGTGATATCTAAGGGCAGAAGATGGTGCCCAGCTCCAGGAGAGATAACAAATTTGCCTTTCCTATGCCATTTGGTCCTATCTGGGTCTTGATGGATGGGATGGAGCCACCCACATTGTGGGAGGGTGGAGTTTTACTGCTTCAAATGCCAGTCTCTGCCAGAAACACCCTCACAGACACACCCAGAAATAACACCTTACCAGTTATCTGGACATCTCTTAACCCAACCAAATTGACACCTAAAATTAACTGTCACCTATAGTTCCACAGGTGAGAAGGGATGAGAAAATTAAAGGGCAATGTTGTCTTCTTCATTCACAGAAATAACAGGCACATCACAGAAATAAAAGACTGTGGCTAAAATAAAGTTATAGCTTAGTGTTTTTACAAAATCTGAATTTAAATACTTTTGGAGTATGAACTCCAAATATCTGAAACAGGCCTCAGTTAATTGAGAAAGTTTATTTTGCCAAGGTTGGGATATGTGGCCATGACACAGCTTCAGGAGATCCTGATGACATGTGCCGAGGGTGGTCAGACCACAGTTTGGCTTTATACATTTTAGGGAGACATGAAATATCCATCAACACGTGCAAGATAAACACAGGTTCAGTCTGGAAAGGCGGGACAGCTTGAAGCAAAGGCAGGAGGCTTCGAAGCCGGGAAGGAACTTCCAGGTCATGGGTGGTTGCATTTGTTTTAGTTTCTGATTAGCCTCTCCAAAGGAAGCAATCAGATATGTATTATCTCAGTAAGCAGAGGGGTGACTTTGAATAGAAAGGGGAGAAGTTCGTCCTAAGCAGTTCCCAACTTGACTTCTGTTAGGTTCATAATTTAGGAGACTCAAGATTTATTTTCCTTTCACAGATGGTAAAAAAAACCTAATAAAAATTAAATATCTCCTTCACCCTATATTATCTTCTGTCCATTGTTGAATAATGAATGCACAGATACAATTCATTACTATTTACATTGTTGTGTTAATTTTTTGCTTTACATTATCTCATACAGCATGTACACAATTATTATTATTTCCTGCCTCAGCCTCTGAAGTAGCTGGGATTACAAGTGCCTGCCACCACACCCAGAAAATTTTTGTATTTTTCATAGAATTGGGCCTTCACCATGTTGACCAGGCTGATCGTGAACTCCTGACCTCAAGTGATCTGCCTGCCTGGGCTTCCCAAAGTGTTGACATTACAGGTATGAGCTACCATGCCCAGCCAGCATTTCTTTAATATCAAACACTGCAGTTTTACTTTTTACTTTAATAAATTATTTACAACTTTCTTTTGGGGTTTTCTTTTAATTTTTTTGGTATGTGCAATACAGTTCAAATGACATAAATGGTTTTACTTTATATAGTGTTAGATTTCCTCTTAGAAACATTAATGTTACTGAGAATGTACAAACATGCCTCCGTGTTTACAAACATTTTATCATTCTTATTTACATGTTCTAGTTGAGGAGATAATTATTCATAATATGTACTTATTCTCATTTCTATTTCTTTCTTTTTTTTTTTTTTTTGAGGCGGAGTTTCGCTCTTGTTACCCAGGCTGGAGTGCAATGGCGCGATCTTGGCTCACCGCAACCTCCGCCTCCTGGGTTCAGGCAATTCTCCTGCCTCAGCCTCCTGAGTAGCTGGGATTACAGACGCATGCCACCATGCCCAGCTAATTTTTTGTATTTTTAGTAGAGACGGGGTTTCACCATGTTGACCAGGATGGTCTCGATCTCTCGACCTCGTGATCCACCCGCCTCGGCCTCCCGAAGTGCTGGGATTACAGGCTTGTCATTTCTATTTCTTTGTTCCTCCCTGGGAAGGCTGTGAGTCTGAGGTCCTAGTTGGGAGAACATTTTCTCCCCTTGGCAAAAAGCCATTCTCCTGCAACTGGGGAGGCCATTGACCTGGAAGGAGTCCATGGCTTCAGTAATGAGTAGGAGCCCATTTCAGCACCCATTCCAAGTCTCCATACCCTTGTGAGGGCTGGTGGGGTGAGAGGCTTAGTACCTGGGGTTCTGATGGTGCTGTCACCATGAGTGCAGGTGACATGTAGTTCACCTTGCTGCTAAGTTGTTAAACTTATTTCCCATTTAATGTTGTTCCTGGCCAGCTTCTTTCAAGCAAAAAATGTCCCAACATGAGAATGGGCATTGCCTTGTACATTTTCTGCAGGGCAGCCTGTGAAGGTGGCAGCAATGGTTTGTTACTTTCCCATCTCTCCTTTCCTGTGTCTTTTGCATGTTTGTTTGCTGCTTCTGCAATGGGGTTGCAGTGAGTTCAGGACCCAGTCCACCCACACTGAATAACATTCCACCCCTGCCCCTTTCCTCCCATCTCTATTAACTTGGTGGACTTGTGGCCCTCTCATTACTTCCTTTCTTGGCTGTTATAGTGGCAGTTTATGATACAGCGAAGTAGACAATACATTAAAAAGGTACTAAAGCCCTTCAGGAAAAAAAATCTTACATGAAAACAGGATTCCTACAGATAAAGTGTTATAATTCACAGGAAAAATTTAATGGGAGCTGTTTGGCAGCATAGTTGGGTCAAAGCCTTGTATGTTATAGGTTTTTGTGACCTCTCTGCCTATAAAATATGTAGACCACTTAGGGATAGGTCTTGGTCAGGCACAAATGTTTTTCATTCTTTGGATATGAAATCTTTGAAAAATACTAAAGAATATATGTGATACATATCACATGGTTACATAATGCATTTAAGGACAAACCAGCTGAATAAACAGACGTTTGTATCATTGTGTTAGGAGTCTGCAAACAAAACCCCACCTCCGGCATCTGAGCCTTCTGTGGGCTAATTTCTGGTCACATTCCCTGCCTCTTCCTAGAAGTAACCATAGCCAGATTTGTGTTTTTAGTTCCATTGTTTTTCTTTACAGTTTTACAATATATGTATATATCCTTAAATGATGACTTGTAGTTGTAGAGTATTACATATTTTAGAACACAACATAAGTAATTTATTTCAACTATATGTATTCCTCCATTATTAGCTTTATCCCTTCAATGCTATGCTTTGGAGATTTATTCTTGTTGATATGAATAGCTGTACATTAATATATTTTTGCAATAGATTGATCTGACAAAGGTCTAATATCAGGCTTCCATAAAAAAATTTACAAATTTACAAGAAAAAATGAACAACCCCATTAAAATGTGGGCAGAGGACATAAACAGGCACTTTTCTAAAGACACATGCAGCCAAAAAGCATAGGAAAAATGCTCAGCATCACAGATCATTAGAGAAATGTAAATCAAAACCAATATGAGACACCATCTCTCACCAGTCAGGATGGCTATTATTGAAAAGTCAAAAAATAACAAGTGCTGGCAAGGTGACAGGGAAAAAGAGTACTTGTACACTGTTGGTGAAAGTGTAAATTAATTCAACCATTGTGGAAAGCAGTATGGTAACTCCTCAAAAACCTAAAAACAGATCTACCATTCAATCCATCAATTTCATTACTGAGTATATACCCAGAGGAATAGAAACAGTCTGTGATAAAGATGCATGTGAATGTTCATTGCAGCACTATTCACAACAGCAGAGACATGCAATCAACCTCAATGCCCATCAGTGCCAGACTGGATAAAGAAAATGTGGTACATATAAACCGTGGAATATGAAGGAGCTATAAAACAGAATGAAGTCATGTCTTTTGTGGGAACATAGATGAGGTGGGGGCTATTATCCTCAGCAAAACAGAAAACCAAACACCGCATGTTCTCACTCATAAGTGGGAGCTAAATGATGAGAACACATGGACACACAGAGGGGAACAACAGACGCTTGGGCTTGTCAGAGGGTGGAGGGTGGGAGGAGGGAGAGGATCAGGAAACGTAACTGCTGAGTTCTAGGCTTAATACCTGGGTAATGATGTGATCTGTACAACAAACCCTCATGGCCCAAGTTTGCCTATAAAACAAACCTGCACATGTACCCTGGAGCCTAAAATAAAAGTTAAGAAAAATAAAATCCATTTTCTAGGAGGAGAAAAATTAATTTGGGAAAGCACAGTTACTGGATGCATGCTTTGTTTTCACTGAGAGTACTGCATGGTTGAAAATATTTAGACCACAGCTTTAACCAGCAGCCAGACCATTAAATGCTCTTAAGTATCTAAGTCTGTGGATGCAGGACCCATGCCTGCAAAAGGAGGCACAGGCTTATTTCTTCGGCTTTTTCCAGTTTTCACCAAGTGCCTGCCAGAGCCTTTGTCCTATGGCCCCTAAAATACTGGGAAAGTAGCAGAGCAAGGGTTATTGTTGACAACCCACCAGGGTCAAGGGTCTTATTTACTCTTCTGCTTCACCCCACTGGACATCCCATGTTAATTTCATGGTCAGCCAGCATTTTATAGCTTTAGTGTTTTATCAAGATATTAGAATCGAAATATTTGCAAATTCAATTCTGGTCATTATGTTTAAAACTTAGACAGTCATGAGTTCTTTTTCTAAAACAAGATTGGTTGAGGGTAATTTCTAAGATCTGTTCTAACATGTAGACATTTTTCTGTAGGAAAAGGCTGTGTTAGATCCAAGTACATGAAAAAAAAAAAAAAAAAAGGCAAACTCAAGGGTTGATTTACAGAGGTATGGGCAAAGTCAAAAGAAACAATAAAAGCCTGTAAAATGCTCCCAGACTCGCAATAGCAGAAACCCTCTAACACCCCAGGGCCAAAGGGTGAGAAGAGAATGAGCTGTCTGGACACTCCCAGGACTCTGATCTTAGAAATTACCATCTGGCAGGGCTGTTTCTCCATGGGGTTGTTTTGCCTGACACTGTGGGCTCAGGCCAGGGTGCTGCAAGGCATCCTGTGGTGGAGGCAGGGCTGCTGCTCAACACACACCCATGTGCAGGGCAGCCCCAGCACAGAGAATGGTTGAGTGGAAATGCGAGTACAGCTGAGGTTGAGAAACATCAGAGAGAAACCCAGCCTTTGTGAAAACCCACTACTGGAAGGAAAGAAGCAGAAGAAACCAACGCCCTCCCCGCCTCTGGCTGCCGGTGCCTCCCTCTGGCTGGAACCCTGGAACAGGACCCGGGTACGCTCCCAGAGGCTGGCCTCTGAGGACCCAGAGTGGGGCTGGAGAAGTAGGAAGGATGACTTAAAAGGCAGGTGGAGAGGACCTGCGGTGTGGATCGGGTTTGTTTCTCCTCCCCAGATCTCATGCTGAAATGTGGTCCAGGCACGACAGTGTTGACAGGTGGGGCCTAGCGGGAGGCGTTTGAATCTAGAGTGGAGCCTCATCACCGCCTTGGTACCTTCTCATGGTAGGGAGTTCTTGCTCTGGCCATGCTATATTAGTACCTGTGAGCACTGTAAGATTTATTGCCGAGGTAAAATGAGGAAACTGAGGCAAGTATAAGAAAATGAGAAGCTAATTTATTCAGCTCCTGGGCGAGGTTCTGTGGTCCAGAGGAGGGCCAAGGAAGTCTTGCCAGGCTGTTTCGGTTATGGGGTTTTATGGGAAGGGAAGGCGATTGATTGGCTATTGGGAAACAGAGCAAAGGCAATTTTATTGGCTATTAGGAAGCAGGAAGTACTTGAAACTAGTTGCCATTGGTAGGCAGGCGGGACTTTGGGTAAGTGGGCCTTGATTAGCTGTTGGGGAAACAAAGTGAAGGCAATCTTATTGGCTATTAAGAAGCAGGAAATGCCTGGAGCTAGTGGTTATGGGTAGGTGGGCGGGACCTTGGGTAGGCGGGCCTTCCAGAGGCATGCAGAGCAGACTGCTACTGGGCAGGGTCTGATGGGGCTTCTTCAAAAAACTTTCCTGCAGTTTATCAACAGCGGGCTGGGGGTTGAATGCATAATTTAGGGCTGAATGTGGGCTTGGGTCTGGTATGTGGAGGCGGGTGCGGGTAAGCTGCGGCAAGGCCAGATAACGAGCTTGGGTGATGACGCAGTTAGAGAGATGGATGTGTACGTTTAACCCTCTGCGAGGGAGCTGGCCTTACAAGCCTGGGTGGTTATAAAGCCGGAATGTTCTTCGTTTGCCTCTCTCTTTGCAGGTGTCCAGTCCCCCTGGCCCTTCTTGGCATGTTTTCACCCAGAACGTGGCCTTCACCAGAAACCAAGCAGGTGCTATGCCTGCTTTTCCTGCTTCCCAGCCTGTAGAACTGTGAGTCAAGTAAATTTATAAGTCATGCAGTCTCAGGTACTAGGTTATGGTAACCCTTATAATACAAAGACACTGCTTTTCAGCTTCTTCAATCTATAACCCTGACCATCTAAGGTTGCCTGGGTTGGTTTCAGTCCTGGGCCCCTCCCAAACCCCAAGGGTCCTGCTTGTCTGTAGACCTGGGTGTATTGTTGCTGCAGGATCAGAGAATTGTTCCTGGATATGGGGTCAACTCACCCAAAATGAGTAAATGTGTCTGGGAGTTTACCCAACCTAAGCCAAGCCCTGTCTGAGGGAGGATAAAATACCCACTTTCTATGCCTGCAGTTAGGATATACTCTGATCCCATGCAACGCTGAAGCACTATGACCCAAGCTCCACGCCACCCAAGCCCAGGCAGGGCTCCAGTGCTTCTCCCAACACCTCACCCTGCTTGTTCCATCTATTTTGGCTTCTCTCCTTTATTCAATGGATAATATGTGAATTATAACTGAATAATCATCTCACTAATATCTTTGTCTCATAATCTGCATCCAGGGAGAGCTTGCTGGAGACCAAATCACTGATCTCTGCTCGAATCATAACCTGAAGAGTAGTACCCATAAGCACACCCTAACCCTCACCTTCACACTTACCCTTGTCATAATGCAAACTGTAACCCTGACCCTTACCCTCACCTGCACCCTTGCCTTCACCCTCATCCTCACCCTAACCCTAACTCTAACCACTAACGCTAACCAATCTCTGACCCCCACTTTACTTACAGCAATCTGTGCTCTAACATGAAATGACATTTTAAAAATTGTAGCATTGTCCACCCCCACCCTAAACCCTGGAACCTACTTGTGGCCATGGGGTTCCGAACCTTGACTTCTGAACCCTGGAGCAGACCAGGGAACCTGGATGACTCCATCCCGGTGTGAAGAAGCAGCCAAGAGAAGCATGTTGTTAGGAACATAAATTAAATTAGTGGGCTGACTGGCCTCTGCAGGTCCATCTAACAATAGAGAAAACAGCAGTAAGAAATGAATCTTTTTTCCTAGTTTGGATGCTGGAAAACTTTCAGTTACTGAATGGATTCCAAACAAAACTCTACACTATTTTGGGAAATAACTGTTCTCTGTGGCCAACCTGGTGATTACGAGGAAAAAAGTAAATATTGCAAATACACAAGATAATGTAGAGAAACTGAGGGCTTATCCCTGGATCTAAGGGACAGGAGCAGAGAGAAGTGTTATTGGGGCTTGGGGGAGCTCCTGGCCCTGGCCCTGTCTCTTTTCACCCCTAGAGGGGCTGTGGAGAGAGTACAGCAGCCTGCTACTAGTATACTTAAAATGAACTTGAAGCTGTAAAATCCCTGGTATTTCTGAATTCTCAGGCATACATCGATTACACTACTATTACACTAAAAGGCACATCTGAAGTTTTAAAACTACCTACTTCCCAAACATGTGGTCTGATGCCTTTGAAAAGAAGTTAGTGTCTCCACAGAGTGACAGAAAGACCATCATCTGCTCCTTCATCTAGAGAATTTTGAAAGCAATTCAGGGCTTTGAAATGGACCCTGGATAGAAGAAATAATCTAGTCCCTAGATAAGACATAACGGCAGCTTTGCCAGTGTTCAGATGCAGGAGCTGGTACCGTGCTTTGGTCTTCAATTTGCTTTTAAAAAGTACAAGCCAGGTCTCTCCCTGTCTAGCCTCAACTCCCTCTTTGCCAGCAGGACAGCACCGCCAGGCTTCCTCTATGCCCCACCAGGCCATCCCGCTTGCTGCTGCCTTTGCCCTCCTTTTTGCCTGGAGTCTGTTTTTCAAGACTCACTTCCCTATGGAGCCTTCCATGAAGACCCAATCCCTAAGAGTTTTTTCTTCTCTAGGACCCTGACGGTGGATGCTGTAGATTCCCCCAGCCTCCCTCTGCATACCAGCCTGGAGGCTTCCAACTGCAAACACCTATGACCTGAAGCCTTTGGCTTCTGGAATCCACTTGATGGTGTGGAGGGTGGGCCTGCAGTCCTGGGAGTGGCCCCGGACCAGTTGGTGTATGTGTCCGTGGGTAGAGTCTCCAGCAGCCTTCTTTGGGAGACTTTGGAGCCTGCTGTGTACCATCTCCCAAAGTTCCCCAGGAGACTTCAGTCCTGTTACTTTAATAAGAGTTTATTCTACAGGCTCCCTTTTCTTCCACATCTCACTACCCACAGGCCTCCTGGGAACATCTCCTGACAGCATTGCCTGCACTCATTTCTCAGGTTAGCTTCTGAGGAAGTCAACCTAAGACAATCCCCACAGGTCTTACCATGGTGCTCACTCAGCATTCATTCATTAATGTGTTTCTGCTTTCTTCTGTATGTAGTATCTCACCAATGAGATCATGAACCACTTGAAGGAAATAGTTTGTATCACCATCTTTCCCCACAGTTTCTGGAATAGTATAGAGCTTCATATAGCTGGCACAGTGGGACTGAACTTTTTACTTCCAAAAGTTGTTTTATTATATTGCATGTTTTCATTTATGCCACCTACAGTTTAAGAAATAAGGTGCTGTGAGCTAAGATGCACTGAAATTATATGTCAACTGTAAATATTACACCAGCATGGTGCCCAAACTCCTGGTTTGGGTTATATATAATATTTATTTACATATATAACAAAGGAAGAGTTATTTGGGAGGCAATAGCACATACTATCGGGAGTCAGTGATTTCCAAACACAAGGCAAAGACCAATTTTCCTTTTAAACTGAAAGGTGGAGGGGTACTTGATTATTGTTATTTGGGGCAGTTGATAATATTGTTGAGCCAGAGGGACTTTGGGGCTTCTGTTAGCCAGTGCTCTTCTATGCAGTTTTATATTTTTGTCATGAGAGAGCAAAAGCACCTTGGTATGCTGGAAAAAGAAAAAAAAAGTGAAAAGCCTCTCCCATCAGACACTGTTGCAAGTCTCACTGATCTTCCCTGCGTGAGGTTTTGAAGATTTAGAGATAGGCTGGCCTGGGTCTTAGCTGTGGCACTAATGGTTGATTTTAGCCATATCATTTCTTTTGAAAACTTATTTTTCTTACCTATAACTGGGGATATAATAATGGCAATAACTTCATAGAACTGTTACATAGAACTGTTACAATTAAAGTACATGAAATAATGTGTATAAAGTGCCCAGTACAGTGTTGGGCATCTAATAAATTATTGATACGTGGTTCCTGCTATCACCACCACTATCATCATCATAAGTGTCGTCAGAGAACTGCAGCACCCTGCAATGCCGTGGAGAGGCAGGGCCCTGGGTGCTTGTGTAACAATGAACGGGCCCTTTCCATTCGATACTCCCAGCCTCACGCACTGATCCCTCATCTGCTGTATCACATTGCTCTTGTCCATACAGAAAATATGCTAATTCCAGAAATTACATTTTTTGTCACTTTAGATCCTTAGAGATTTTGACAAAGTCTGGTTGCTGGATCTCCAACCTGTCTTCTCTGTGGGTGATTTTATACACTTCTCTCATTACGGTCCACCTTAAGCAAAACTTTAAAATCGGTGACATTTTTCTTTGGACTTTATTTCACTACCCAGCCTCCATTTCCCCAGAGGCTTCTGGGTTGCTTAAGCTCTTCCAAATTTTCCCTGGGTTTTATGCACAGTGAATGTAATAACTAAGATTTCAAGTCCATTAAGGCTTGCTTCAGTGGCTATCTCAGTGGAAAGGGTCTCACCACCCAATTAAGCTATGGAGTTCATTGACTGTATCCTGCTTCCAAAGGTATTTGCATTTTTATCAGCACTCGGTGACTTAGTTCAAAAAAAATAACTGTCTTACTATATCACCTCATGCTTCTAGGGAGGTGGGAAAGTGTAAGTACAGACATTCATGAGTGGGCTTGACTGTATCCAAATTCTTCAGATCTAGCCTCAAGACTGCTGCATATTTCTTTGTTTCGCAAGCCCAACTTTGAGATATGTTCCTTTGATACCTAGTTTATTGAGAGTTTTTAGCATAAACGGCTGTTGAATTTTGTCAAAGGACTTTTCTGCATCTATTGAGATAATCATGTGGTTTTTTTCCTTTGGTTCTGTTTATGTGATGGATTGCATTTATTGATTTACATACATTGAAACAGCCTTGCATCCTAGGGATGAAGCTGACTTGATCATAGTGGATAAGTTTCTTGACGTGCTGCTGGATTCTGTTTACCATTATTTTATTATGGATTTTTGCATTGATGTTCATCAGGTTTACTGGCCTTAAGTTTTTGTTGTTGTTGTTGTTGTATCTCTGCCCAGTTTTGGTATCAGGATGATGCTGGTTTCATAAAATGAGTTAGCGAGGAGACCCTTCATTTCAATTGTTTGGAATTGTTTCAGAAGGAATGGTACCAACTCCTCTTTGTACCTCTGATAGAATCCAGCTGTAGATACATCTGGTCCTTGGCTTTTTTTTGGTTCGTAGTCTATTAATTACTGCCCCAATTTCAGAACATGTTATTGGTCTATTCAGGGATTCACGTTTTTCCTGGTTTAGTCTTGGGAGGGTGTATGCATCCAGGAATTTATCCATTTTTTTTCTAGATGTTCTAATTTATTTGCATAAAGGTGTTGATAGTAGCTAGTGTTCTACCTATTTTGTTAATTTAAAAAAAAAAAACAGCTCCTAGATTCTTTTTTTTTTTTGGTAGGGGTGTGTGTGTGTGTGTGTGTGTGTGTGTGTGTGTGTGTGTGTTTCTACCTCCTTCAGTTCAGCTCTCATTTTAGCTATTTCTTGTCTTTGGTTAGCTTTTGGATTAGTTTGCTCTTGCCTCTCTAGCTGTTTTAATTGTGATGTTAGGGTGTCAATTTGAGATCTTTCTAGCTTTCTGATGTGGGCCTTTAGTACTATAAATTTCCCTCTTAATGCTGCTTTAGCTCTACCCCAGAGATTCTGGTATGTTGCCTCTGTGTTCTAGTTGGTTTCAAAGAACTTCTTGATTTCTGCCCTAATTTCATTATTTATCCAGGAGTCATTCAGGAGAAGGTTGCTCATTTTTCATGAAATTGTGTGGTTTTGAGTGAGTTTCTTAATCATGAGTTTTAATATGATTGCAATGTGGTCTGACAGACTGTTTGTTATGATTTCCATTCTTTTGCATTTGCTCAAGAGTGTTTTACTTCCAATTATGTGATTGATTTTAGAATAAGTGCCATGTGGCACTGAGAAGAATGTATATTCTATTGATTTGGGGTGGAGAGTTCTATAGATGTTTATTAGGTCCACTTGATCCAGAGCTGAGTTCAAGTCCTAAATATCCTTGCTAATTTTCTGTCTCATTGATCTGTCTAATATTGACAGTGAGGTGTTAAAGTCTCCCACTATTATTGTGTGAGTCTAAGTCTCTTTGTAGGTCTCAAAGAACTTGTTTTATGAATCTGGGTGCTCCCGTATTGGGTGCATATATATTTAAAATAGTTAGCTCTTCTTGTTGCATCAATCCCTTTGCCATTATGTAATGACCTTCTTTGTCTTTTTTTTATCTTTGTTGATTTAATGTCTGTTTTGTCAGAGACTAGGGTTGCAACTCTTTCTTTTTTTTTTTCTTACCATTTGCTTGGAAAATTTTCCTTGATCCCTTTATTTTGAGCCTAGGAATGTCTTTGCATGTGAGATGGGTCTCCTGAATACAGCACACCAATGGCTCTTGACTCCTTATCCAATTTGCTAGTCTGTATCTTCTAATTGGGGCATTTAGCCTATTTACATTTAAGGTTAATATTGTTATATATGAATTTGATTCCATCATTATGATGCTATCTGGTTATTTTGCACATTCACTGATGCAGTTTTTTCATAGTGTCATTGGTCTTTATATTTTGGTGTGTTTTTACAGTGGCTGTCCATATTTGGTGCTTCTTTCAGGAGCTCTTGCAAGGCAGGCCTGGTGGTAACAAAATCCCTCAGCATTTGCTTGTCTGGAAAGGATTTTATTTCTCCTTTTCTTATGAAACTTAGTTTGGCTGGATATGAAATTCTGGTTTGAAAATTCTTTTTTTTAAGAATGATGAGTATTTGCCCCCAATCTCTTCTGGCTTATAGAGTATCTGCTGAGAGGTCTGCTGTTAGTCGGATGGGCTTTCCTTTGTAGGTGACCTGGCTTTTCTCTTTGGCCGACCTTAGCATTTTTTCTTCATTTCAGCTTTGGAGAATCTGATGAGTATGTGTCTTGGGGTTGATCTTTTCATGGAATATCTTAGTGGTGTTTTCTGTATTTCTTGAATTTGCATGTTAGCCTGTCTTGCTGGGTTGGGAAAGTTCTCCCGGATAATATCCTGAAGTGTATTTTCCAGCTCGTTTCCATTCTCCCCATCTCCATCTGATACTCCAGTCAATCATAGGTCTGGTCTTTTTATGAAGTCCCATATTTCTACAAGGCTTTGTTCATTCTTTTTGATTCTTTTTTCTCCAATCTTGTCTGCATGCCTTATTTCAGCAAGGTTGTCTTCAAACTCTGATATCCTTTTTCCTGCTTGGTTGATTCAGCTATTGATACTTGTGTATGCTTCATGAAGTTCTTGTGCCGTTTTTCAGCTCTATCAATTCATTTATGTTCCTCTCTAAACTGGTTATTCTAGTAAGCAGCTCCTATAACCTTTTACCAAGTCTCTTAGCTTCTTTGTATGGGTTAGAACCTGCTCCTTTAGCTCAGTGGCATTTTTTTAAATTACCCATCTTCTGAAGCCTACTTCTGTCAATTCGTCCATCTCATCCTCCATCCAGTTTTGCACCCTTGCTGGAGAGGCATTGCAATCATTTGGAGGAGAAGAGGCACACTGGCCTTTAAGGTTTTTGCTGTTGTTGTTGATTCTTTCGCATCTTCATGAGTTTGTCTATTTTCAATATTTGAGGCTGCTGACCATTAGGTGGGGCTTTTGTGGGACATTTTGTTTGTTGTTGATGCTATTGTTGCTTTCCATTTGTTTTTCTTTCAATGGTCAGGTCCCTCTTCTGTAGGGCTGCTGCAGTTTGCTGGGGGTTCACTTCAAGCCTTATTCATCTGGTTTGCTCCTGTACCTAAGATGTCTCTCAAGGAGGCTGGAGAACAGCAAAGATGGGTGCTTGCTCCTTCTTCTGATTATCTCTGACCTCGAGGGGGACCAACCCAATGCAGTAGGATTGCTTCTGTATAGGGGATCTGACAACCCCAGTTGGGTGGTACAGTGAATAGGAGCTGTTTAATGAAGCACTTTGATTGTCCCTTGGTGGAGGAGTTGTGTTTCACTGGGGGGAAATCCACTCATCTGAGATTACTGGATCCCTCAAAACTACAGGAAGAAAAGTTAAGTCTACTGGTCTGCAGAGACTGTGGCCACCCTTCCCCTAGGGGGTTCAGGCCTATGGAGATCTGGGTTCTGTCCCTGAGCCTCTGGGACAGAGCCCAAGAACTTGGAGCTCCTGGAGGGAAACCCCGCCCAGTGGGGAGGGATATGTCAGGGACAGGCCTGAAGAGGTACTCTGGCCACAATCTGCCACGACCAGTGTGTTGGGCTGTAGGGGACACCTCTTGTGGAACAAGCCATCCAGAATGGGAAAAGCATGGCCTGGAACCATAGAAATGGATGCCACCCTTCCCTTACCTAGGGAGCGTAGCATGTTAAGCAGTTATGAGTCCCAGTGCTGGCTGCTGCCCCTCCCACAAGGAGCTCAAATGGCTTAGGCAGTAGGCAGCCGCAGCTGTGGTGCTGGTCACCTCTCCAGCTGGAAGCTCAGCAGGCTGAGGCAGATTCCAGCTGAGAGGCTGCTGAAAGTCTGCATGGCTCCTGGGTTGGAACTCTAGGCCCCAGTGGCATGGGTTCACAAGTGGGATCTTCCAGTCCATGGGTTGCGTAGTTCCATGGAAAAAGTACCTTTTTCCTAGCTAGGTAGCATGCTCACTCACTGCCTCTCTTGCCTGGGAGGTGAGGCCTTTCCTGCCTGGTGAGGCTTTTAGGTGGGCCATGGTACCACACTGCTCTTCCTTCCTCTCTGTGGATCATATCAGCTGTCTAGTCAGTTCTGATGAGAAAACCTAGATAACTTGGTTGCTGGTGAAAGATTCACATGCTAATTATGGTTCTTTATGATAGGAGCCTCTGATAGTTGTTGTTTCTAGTTGGCCATTTTAGCCCTGCTCCACCTTACTCAGATTCTAAGTACCTATATATACATCGGTCTGTTTCAGGACCTAATTCTTCCCCTAGTCTGTTTGTTCTTGAACAAATATCATGCTGTTTTGATCACTTTAACTTTATACTGTGTTCTGATATTTATGGAGTACTAATTGTCTTATTAAAAATTTTTTTGAGGGTCACGTGCCTATAATCTTCGGAAGGCTGAGGAAGAAGGATAGAGGATAAAGGAGGAAAGAGCCTGAGCCCAGGAAGCCTACCTGGTCATTATGGTAAGACTTCATCTGAACAAAAATTTTTAAAATTAGCTGAACATAGTGGCATATGCTTGTGTTCCCAGCTACTCAGGAGGCTGAGGCAGGAGGACCACTTGAGGACAGGAGGTCAAGGCTACAGTGAGCCACGTTCACACAACTGTTTTCCATCCTGAACAATAGAGTAAGACTGTATATCAAGGGGGAAAAATTGGCATTTTAAATTTATTTATTCTTCCAGATGAGCTTACATTTTTTTAAGGAAACAACACATTTTGTTTTAAATTTTGCATTAAAAAGCATATATTCTCTCATATATTTTACATATGTACATGTTTTCCCAAGCAGATAAGCAGTGTCTTCATCTATTCAGATACTATTTTGCCTTACTAGTTTTGTCATCTTCCTCATGTCGATCTTGTACATTTCTTGTTAAATTTGTTAAGTATATTCAAGACCTTCAAAGCTGTAATAATTTTAAACTATATTATACATTTACATCTTGTCTTAGTCTGTTTTGTGCTGCTGTCACAGAAAATCACAGACTGGCTAATTTATAAAGGGCAGAAATGTATTTTTTCACAGTCGAGGCTGGAAAGTCCAAGATCAAGGCACCAACAGGTTTAGTCTGGTGAGGGCTAAGATGACATCTCACTACTGTATTCCCTCCAGAGGGTAGGAACGCTGTGTCTTCACATGGCAGAAAACAGAAGGGCAAGCAGAGCAAAATCCCTCCATGAAGCCCTTTTATAAGGGGGCCTAATTTCATTCAGGAAAGGAAGAGCCCTCATGACCTAATCACCTCTTAAAGACCCCACCTCTTTAATATCTTCACATGGGCCATCAAGTATCAATACCTGAATTTTGGAGGAGACACAGTCAAATCATAGCACAATGTATAAGAACTAAGTATTACTTGAAGATTACATAAGATTTGTCTTTTAAAACCATGTTTACTTTGTTCCTTTTTAGTAATGGCTGTTTGAATATCTCTGGTCATTAGTTTACTCATGTGTTTACCTCTTCTTGAATCAATTTTGATAACTTCTCTTTTTTCCTAGAAAAGTCACCTATTTCCTCTGGACTTTCCACTTTTCTGCCCCCAAACTGACAATTGCTTTCACTTCATCCATATCTGTGTGCAATCTCTCAGCTCATTCTTAATGTTTATGGTTTCTCTATTTTTCTTGGTGAGACTTCTTAAAGCTTTGTCTTCTGAAAGACCAGTTTTTGGTTTTATTCAACAATTCTATTTTTCTTGTTGTTAATTAATTTCCTAATTATTTACATCTGTCATATTTTCCTTCTATTTTAAATTGATTTATATTTTTCTTCTAGTTTGTTGAGTTTAGAGACTCAGTTTATTTTCAATTTTTGAAATAAATTCAGGGAGATATCAATTTTACCTACTTTATCTGGCCCATTTTTGCATGTTGCAAATTAATGCTCTTTTACTTCACAAGAAAGGTTTACTGTATCTTTTTTTTTTCCAATTTTTATTCTGAAGTCTTTTTCAGCATTTTGTTTTTTATCACTGAGTTTATCTAAGAAAAGAGGCACAACCATTCTTCATGCATATAAAGTAATTCTGAAAGCATTCCAGTCTTTAGAAATATAGTTGATGTCATGATTTAAGATGAAATTATTGCATGATTGGGGAAAAATCAAGATAACTCCTAGAAGTGATAAACTTCAAACAACTGAAGGAAGATAGCTGAATATATGTGTTCCAAAACTTGACAGATGACAACCTTTGTAATATATTTTAATGCCGACTCTTTCCTCTTACAGGTAATTTAGTAAAAGCTAAGGCACAAAATTACTCTTTGAGAAGTTCTATTTCCTGATCTTTTAAGAAATTTGAAAAACATCTTGCCTTGAAAATTATCAGCTACAATTTCCCATGTACAACACTTTTCTCAGCCAAGGCTCCACCAGAAAGCGGACAGTGGCCCCTTGTGACCAATCCTGTCTCTCTTAACATTTAACAACATTTATTAAACACAGCTTGTGCTCAGCTTGATTCTTAGCTAGAGAATGATTCTCAGAAATGTATAGCAATAGCCTGCAGAACTGTGAGCCAATTAAATCTATTTTCTTTATAAAAACAATTACATTTATTTTATTTATAAAAGAGAAAGAAAGAAATGTATAGCTTGGTTCATTCTTCCAGGAATTCATATGTGGTGAATTCTTATCAAAAAAGATGACAAGTTGAAAAGTGAGGCCTTGGGAACAACCTACATCAAGAGCTGGCAAACTATGGCCCACAGCCTACAGCTGGCCTGATAGCTTGTGTGCAAATAAAGACTTACTGGAACACAGCCATGTGCTCACACATATCGCTTATGGCTGCTTTTGCACTCCAACAGCAGAAGGCAGGGGTTGAAGGAGACTGAATGCTTCATACATCCTAGAATGTTTACTATCAAGCCCTTTGCAAAACACATGTGCTGACCCCTGGTGTAGATAATTGGGCCAACTCTCAGGTTGAAGTCAAGGGGAAACACTGGACAGATGTATATGTCTGCATGAAGCTTCAGGATGCCAAGGACGCTGAGGAGCCCCAGGGTCATGCTAAGAATATAGAGATGGAGAGAAGTCACCCAGTGCTTATAGCCTTTCTTCTCCTGGACAAAACATTGACAGCTTCCTGGATTACAGGGGAAATGTTGGCATCCAGGGCCCAGCAGGGAGTGATCCTTCAGGAGCCCCACACTTCAGGTTGGAAAACCAGAAATCCTGCTGGTACAGGGCAACTGGAAGTAGACGCAGGCTGCTGTGGTAACCAACATCTAGCTGTGATTCAACTCAACCCCTGAAACTGAATTATTATGGCTCCTGGCACTTGACAGCAAAATAATTCTAAGAGACAACAATATAATCCTAGGATTTTAATGATTTAAATATAACATCCTCCACACAATAAAAAAAGAGCTGCTTTATGTTCTGTTTGTGATGGTTTAGTGGATATTGGGCTAATTCTCCTGCCATAAACAAACATAAAACCTGAGGAAAATGTGCAAAGCAAGTCTTGGCAAGCATTTCACAACAAATGTAGGGCTATGATCCTCAAGAGAAGAGAGTGCACACATGAGCCTCACATTCATCCCAGCTTTCTCCTTCTAAATCTCAGCATAAGGAAATGGGACCCAAGCAGAGAACAGTAGTCTCTCTGGGCAGAGGAAGCAAAGCCTGAAATTCAAGAATGCTAAGGTCATTGGGATTTAAGAGTAGGAAGCTGCAATGAAGTGGGCCCAAAAGTCTGTGTAAAAACTCCCCTGTTACATTTGGCTTACTCTAAGTAGCAGGTGCACAAGGAAAGAGTCTGATAATCCTCTGAGAAAACAGCCAGGAGAGGTTGACACTGAGAAAACAGCTAGGAGGGGCTCACTGCAACCTCTGCCTCCTGGGTTCAAGCTATTCTCCTGCCTCAGCCTCCTGAGTAGCTGGGATTACCGAGCAGAGATTTCAGAGCTCACCAAATGCTGTGAAGACATGGTAATTTGGTCCCAGCCAGACTATAGAAACTTTAATCCCATTGGAATACAGTTGAAACCCCAGAAAGGCCATGCCTTAGGAGTAAGGGACACTCCCTAGCAGTGAGCTCCATGTAGTAAGGGTAAGGGCAAAACTGAAATTGTCATATGTAGCAGTATAATAGGGTTTGCAATCTCTAAAGCCAGATCTCAAGAAAAAGATTAAAAAAGAATTTTAGACTGGATTGGAGCTTGGAAAATTAGTAAGATTAGGATTCGTAATATAAATTTTCGTATAGAAAATTGGACATTTTTAAAGTAGGTTTAAAAAAAATAATGAATAGGTGTTAAATTTCAACAAATGCCTTTTCTATACCTGATGTGTCTGGCCCCACATTAGAGACTTACTTTTCCCCATGAATACCCTCTAAGGAAAGTAACTTCAGGAGCCACCCAATTACTCTCCTGCAGCCCCCAGAAACAGTGTTTCACTGTAGGTGAAAATTTTGCAGCAGCAGCAGCAAATTTTCCATGTATGGTAAGTTGCTTTAGTTTTGTTTGAGTTTTAAGATAAAGCCTATTTTCAGGGCACATTTTCTTTCCTGTGTTGTTTTACATTAATTAGAAAAAAAAAAAACCCTGCATTTAAAAAAAATTGAAAAGGTTTTACCTTTAAGAAATTCACAAATATTTTCCAAAGAGTATTTTAAAAAGCTGTGCCCTGTAATGCTTCTAAGTATCAATATTTAAAATACAATTTTAGACAATTATTTCAAAATTATTATTTTTTTAGTACATTTTAGGTTTGGGGTTACATGGGAAGAACATGCAAGACTGTTGCATAGGTACACACATGGCAGTGTGATTTGCTGCCTTCCTCCCCATCACCTGTATCTGGCATTTCTCCCCATGCTACCTCTCCCCAACTCCCCACCCCCTGCTGTCCCGCCCCTATTTTCCCCGACAGACCCCAGTGTGTGATGCTCCCCTCCCTGTGTCCATGTGTTCTCATTGTTCAACACCTGCCTATGAGTGAGAATATGCGGTGTTTGATTTTCTGCTCTTGTGTCAGTTTGCTGAGAATGATGGTTTCCAGGTTCATCCATGTCCCTACAAAGGACAGGAACTCATCATTTTTAATGGCTAATTATTAATTTGCTTGCATTTGGGGAATGCTTGAGCTTCTGAATGTAAAAAATTGACCCTTACCTATGTTAAGGTTAAAACAAATATTTTGAAAAGAAAGTTGATTGATCTATACCTTGTCCAGTGCTTCAATATTTGCATCATAAGAAAGCAGTTTTTCTGCCAGTAATGTACTCTCATTATACACAGCATAATCAGCAAAATGATGGCACGAGTCTCTTCCTGGCAATGTGCAGCCTTTCCCTATTAGATCAAGAAATAGAGTGTAAATTCTAACAATTCAAAATACACATTCCACAGGTTTCACTAACTAGTTATATTTAAATGAGATAAATTTATTTTAATTCTGCATATACAAATCAAACCCATATCATGCTGAAAGAGTTGGCTGCTATATACCTGTATCAAAGGCATGCTGATTTGTTTGTTACAAATGTCAACCGGGCATTTTCTGTTCACCAGGAGAGTGACTGGTTCCACATAGCCACTGGCACAGGTCAAATGTAGAGCAGCAGTTCTACGAGAGTAATAGGACTTTTTAGGAAATTGTAGTGCAATATCTTAAAACATAGAGTTATTCACATGATTGTAAACAATGAATAGCACATTTTTCCTCTTCCTTCAAAACAAATACTTCATTTTTCTTGAAGAAAGTACGGTATTTACTAGTCCTTATTGCTCACTACTGTAATAAAAACAGCAGCTTATTTGAATAGAAAGAGCTTGGTCTTTGGATTCAGTTCAAGTAGGGCTTGAGTTATACTTTAAACTCTCATTTTTACCAGCTATTGCTTCGCCTTTCTGTGCCTCAACTTCCTCATTAATAAAGACAACAATAATAGCTACCTCATAGGACATCATGATGCTTAAATGAGAAACTCTTATGTAGTATTTAGAATAGTTGCTACAGCAACAACTCGAAAATCATTATATTTTTGTTTTTTGAGAAGTTCTCACTCTTTTGCCCAGGCTGGAGTGCAATGGTGTAATCATACACACTGCAGTCTAGAACTCCTGGGCCCAAGCTATCCTCCATCCCCAGCCTCCTGAGTAGCTGGGACTACCGATGTGCACCAGTATGTCCAGCTACTAATTTAAAATTTTATGTAGAGTAAGAATCTCACTTTGTTGCTCAGGCTGGTCTCAAACTCCTGGCATTAAAGCTATCCTCCAACCTCAGCCTCCCAGAGTTCTGGGGTTACAGGTGTGAGCCACTGCACTCAGCCAGATGTTATAATTCTTATTATTACTACTACTTAACAATGACATTTTAATTAAGTAAAATAATACAATTATACCTACTTTGTAGGATGACTTAAATAGATGACATTTTAACACCTCTAATATTGGAATGCCACCTATAATTCATGATTTATTAGAACTATAATTGGTAGCATTAAAAAATTATTTTATTGATATATAAAATAATGGGGCATCACACAATCCATGAGACCTTATGTTAAGTAGAATATGGTATACTCAGCAGGTCTAGGGCAGTTCTAGGCATATAAGTGGCACTTAATACATTTTAGTTCTTAAAGGTACTATGTGGAAAGAGCATTGAAATAACAGTAACACATTTTCTAAACAATTTATTTGATTTTCAAACAATTTGAAGTCAAAGGAATCTCATGATTCAAATGAATAGGTATGACTCATATTTACAAAATATATGCAAATCAGACTTTCCATTAATTAATATTAGTATTTTTAAATGATAAACGTTTAAAGGGGCAGTTAAAGGTTATCTTCTATTTTATAACTTCAGAAATTCATTTGTTTGAAAGGTGGGAGATAAAGTTTAAATGAGAATAAGTCCTAATATCCCCATTTTAAATCTCTCAGCTTGTGCATGCAGCACAGATAAACATGAAGTTTTTAAGTATGGAAGGGTCCTGACAGATAGTAGAATATGTCTGCTACATAATAGGTACTCAGGTTACATTTGATGAATAAATGGAATGAAAGAATGGATAAATACAGATGGGGAGTTCAATAATTTTAAATAAAATACATTTAATATAAATATATTTTCTATAAAGCAGCATTTTTGCAATAATGATTACTTTATATTTGTTATTGTTATTTTTAAAGAACACAAGTAAAATGAAATGATTAATCTTTCATTGTTTACAATATATGGAGTAAATCCATATATATATATAAACATGTACATAATTATATACATAAAATCTGGAAACAGATAAAAACATTCCCTTTTTATTTCTGAAGAGGAAAAAAGTTCAAATATGATGACACACAATGATAAAAAATATAAAGTGAGAAATTATTTTTATCTGTTCAAGATTCATATTCCTCTCTCCCCAAGGATTATTCCGTTAATAAACTCTTACTAAAAGTGTTATACATGCTCACTGTAGCAATCACAGATAAGAAAAAGGAAAAAAATAACTTTACTTAAAAT
The DNA here is from genome assembly GCF_048565385.1 of Saimiri boliviensis. Taxonomy (NCBI): domain Eukaryota; kingdom Metazoa; phylum Chordata; class Mammalia; order Primates; family Cebidae; genus Saimiri; species Saimiri boliviensis. Next base: position 217,164 of record NC_133458.1, on the reverse strand, counting down.
ACAAAGGCCCGGAAATTACAAATTTTATATTTTATACACTTTCTTGCTAACACAAGACCATGGTATGTTCTGTGTGTGTATAATCAAACTGATTCTTTTCTCCTTGCTGGCTATAACAAAATACATCTTCGCACATTAACATACTTCTATATCTATTGTCACATTCAGTGGTCACATATTATTCCATCCTATGGATGCAGCAGAAATTTATGTGTTCTTTTTAAAATAAGTGCTGCAAAAAACAAAGTACATGTATCTCTACTTCCTAAGGGTATTTTAGTATAATGCAATACTGAGTACTAGCTCGGCCATAGAGACCCCGACGGAGGTGGCGCTGAAGGAATTGAGAAGCAAACACCCAGAGAGAACAACAAAGTGAGCTATCCAAGGGACCAGCAGCCTTCCGAGATGACAGCCCCAGGGGGCTGACAGCATTCCAGGCTGTGGGCCTCAGGCAGACCCTGACCCATGCAATTATTCTCTCTGAACAGGTGATGATTATTAACAGATGTCCAGTATTTTCTCATAACACAAAAATATGCCAAGTAGGCAGCTGGTGCCCACTTACCACTGACCACAGGCAAACTGAAAGCATTCTCCACAAGGAAGCCATGGGGCAGGGTCAGATGTCCCACACTTAAAGAATTGTTTTAACCAGTGTGTGATATTTATATATTGTCCTGCCACTTTTGAGTGCCCCAAGTCATCTTCCACCCGGAGTGGGGGAGGCAGCTAGGTTTTCCTTGCCGTCTTTCTTCCTAGCAAACAATATATTTTATCATACATTCAGCATTTCACAATATTCATACACTTAGCATTTCTCAACAAGTTAACATTTCTCAACAATGGAATTGATGGGTAAAGGGTATACACATTTTTTTAAGGTAGTACTTGCCACCAATTATCTATTTGAAAAGTAACAAGTAACTTTAACTTTAAGCAGCAGTACCAAACATCCTCACACATATTGAACAGAAAACAGTTTCATTCCTCTTTTAATTTAAATTCTTATACCAGAGACACAAAGGATTTTTTCCTATGTACATAAGTAACTTACAGATCTGAAAAACAGTATTTTGCCCACTTTTAGAGTTTTGATCTGAAAAAATTACCTGTAAAATGAAAATGCAGTTTTCATCTAAAGTGTATATATATAAATTTTAACTAATTTGTATATATAACTAATATATATATATCTGTATTATATGTTATACATATCAGTACTATATACATATTATACTATATATAACGAATTCCCTGTAAAATGAAAACACACTTTTCATCTGAATATATATAATATAGTCAATACTTTTCAAGTGTGTTCTATTTTTTTTTTCTGATACACAGGCAGTCTTAATCTTTAGTTTGCTAAATCAACCTTCAGAATGCCTGCCTGTGAGGTAATTCTTAGGAAGGCCTTTATCAACATAAAATGTACCTGTAAAATAAGCATTTGTGTTTTCTTCTGGTATTTTTGTAACTTGCATATGTAAAAATTTCAATCTGTATTCCATCAGGAACTCATGTTTGTGACGTAAAATTTTATTAGTTTTCTTCAAAAAGCAGACATGTTTTCATCAATAATTAATCCTTTCCATTCATAACTGTTAACATGATCAATTCTTATATATAGCTTATATAATTTCAGTGTTTCTGGATTTCCTGTACTATTCCATGCATTTATGTCTTTCCAGCTGTTAGTAAACAATTAATTGAAGAAATTAATAGCACATTTTAATATCTAGAGAAGCAAGTGGTTTTTCACTGCATCATGAAATTTTTAAAAATATCATCAGAATACTAAAAGACAGCAGATGTCATGCAACAATGTTAAAACCTTGATACTTTCATTCGGTTTATGTAAAATTGATAAACACAGAAAGAGCTCACATTTTGAGAAACATGTTCTTCCCATTGAAGAACACAGAACCCACTCCCACTTCCAAGTTTCCCTCTGAGAACCTGCAGTAAAGAACCGATCTACACAGGTGGATAATCTATGTAAAATGGGCAGTTTTACCTGAGAACTCTTCGCTTACTGAAAATGACTCCCGGTATTTTTGATAGGGGAATGAGTTCTCTCATTAGGCACCTCCTATAATGTATAAAACACCGTGTTTTAAACGTGAAGGTTAAGAACAACAACAAAACACTGCATATGCTTAACTTAGTGAGTTAAATCGTTCACATTCTCCACCAAGTGCCGCAGCCCGGGAATTAGGAGGGATAGAGAGCAGCTGAGGCCGGGCGCGGTGGCTCACGCCTGTAAACCAAGCACTCTGGAGGCCAAGGCGGGCGGATCACCTGAGGTCGGGAGTTCAAGACCAGACTGACCAACATGGTGAAACCCCGTCTTTAAAAATAAAAAAAATAATAATATTAAAAAAATATATTTAAAAAAAAAAAAAAAAAGAAAAGCAGCTGAGGCTCCGTTTGGCTGCGCTGCTCCGAAGGTGCTTGGCGCCCTCCAAGGGCCGGTCCCACGGGCTGCGGAGAAGCCGGGCCTCGAGACCCCCCACCCCTACCTGTGCGGCTTGTCCCGGCGTCCAGGTCTCAGCTCCTGCGTGCCGGGCGGCTCCACCTCTGCAGCCGCCCTGTGGATCTTCCGCGGTTCCGCGTCCCGAATTCGGTGCGCGGAAGCAGTGTAGACAGGTCTGTGGAGCCCAGCACCGCCTGCCCCTGCGTCTGCGAGGCGGAGGAACTTCTTCATGGCGGTGACTTAATGATCTCCAACCACTCGCTACTGAGCAGCGGCTGTTCCCTGTCACCTTTTTTTTTTTTTTTTTTTTTTTTTTCCGAGACAGAGTTTCGCTCTTGTTACCCAGGCTGGAGTGCAATGGCGCGATCTCGGCTCACCGCAACCTCCGCCTCCTGGGTTCAGGCAATTATCCTGCCTCAGCCTCCTGAGTAGCTGGGATTACAGGCACACGCCACCATGCCTAGCTAATTTTTTTTGTATTTTTAGTAGAGACGGGGTTTCACCATGTTCACCAGGATGGTCTCGATCTCTCGACCTCGTGACCCACCCGCCTCGGCCTCCCAAAGTGCTGGGATTACAGGCTTGAGCCACCGCGCCCGGCTCCCTGTCACCTTTTCACCGCCCCCCCCCCGCCCCAAATCCCCGATACAACCCCCAATCCGCAAATCTGCTTTCTAGCGCAGAATCCGCGATCCAGCCGGGTCTACCACAGCCTTTCAGCAGCGAGCCGGCAGCCTCCAACCTCTCAGACCGAGCGAGCCGGGCGAAGTCGTTACGCGCGCCCGCCCCCCTCGCCCCCGCTCCCGAAGTCACTCCCATGCGCACGCAGGCGGGTGGGGCCGCAGCTCTGGGCAGGTGCCCCTGGGCTCCGGCTTCTCCTGGTCTCGCCCTGACGGCCCCAGGACCTTGAGCGCAGGATCGCAGGCGCGCAGCGCGCCCGGCCTGAGGGTGCGCTCCGCTTGGAAACCTCTCCGCATCCTGGGCCCCTGCGCTTGGGACTCTGCATCCACACCGAGGAGATGGAGTGGCTGCTGCGGGGACTGCCTGACTTTGCCGCCTGGGCGCCCGGCCCCAGGATCCCTGCTGCTGGGGGCGCGGACCTGGTCTGGGGTGTCCAGCCACTTGCTGCCGGCACCACGCCTACGCTGCAGAGGCGGCTGGGGCGCCGGCGGGGACTGGCGGACCTGGCACCTGATGTCCTCAAGGTCAAGTGCGTTACCCGCGACCTGAGGGGTCTGCTCTGCCTTGGCCTCCTCCAAGAGCTTACGGTTCACTGGGCAGCAGTTTAGGAATGCCTAAATGGAAGGAAATATTCTTCCTCTGTTTTTGAGAAATAGGTGGTGTATATATATTCTTTATAATATCTATATAATGATATATATAATATATAAAATATAATTTATTATATATAATAAATATATATTATACACTATATATATTATAAAGAATATAATTCTTTATTTTATATATATATAATGTCTAAATGGAAGGAAATATTCTTTCTCTGTCTTTGAGAAATAAGTGGTGTATTCATAAAGCAGATAAAATGTTACTTTTGTTCCTGACCCCTGGGGGGTGGGAGAAGAAGTTAAGGGTAGCTGTCACATTTACCACCTGAGGTGTTGTCTCAAGTAAATCTTGAGGTTTGGGCCACACAGGCTCTGGGAAACACACTAAAGACCACCCCGATTCAAATCCAACTTCAGCCTCATGCTCCTCACCCTCAGAAAAGACAATACACTTTAAGGCAGGGAGCATGAGAGGAAATTCAACCCCTTATTGCCAAATTCTTGCCATATGACTTATTAAGACCATGAGAATCTCCTTACGATGCTCCCATGTTACCAGATCAAAAGCCTACAGATTTGTCAGAAACCTTAGAGCATTAATAAATGCAGTTCTTGTCTCCATACACCCCATTGTCCCCAATTCTTACCCAAGTCTCGGGGAATGCAAGCCGGTTTACATTCTTAGATATGAAAGACACATTTTTCTGCATCTCAATGCATCCAGATTCACCATATGTTTGCCTTTGAATGGACTGATCCAGATACTCATTTAGCTTCCAAACTAACCTGGACAGTCCTCTCTGAAGAGTTCTGAATTAGCCCCAATTATCTGAAAATGTTCTAACTAAGGACTTAAATTCACAATTGCAAAGGGGCACAATTATTCAGTATGTAAATGACTTGCTCATTGCTAGCCTGACTAAAAAAGACTCAGATAATAATACTGTTAAATTGATACATTTTCTGGGAAATGGCAGCTATAGGGTGTCACCATACAAGGCTCAGATTATGACTCAAAGACTCAAATATTTGGAATCTGTCTTAGCTTCTGGAACTGATCGACATCCTTTGAAGGAAAAAATGTTTTTTTAGTCATCCAAGAGTCCTAGTCAAACAAATGGCTGTGGGCCTTTTTAGGGGACAGTTGAGTACTGCAGCTTATGGGTGCCCAGATTTGGACATGTAGCCAAGCCTTTATATAAAACACTAAAAGGAAAATATTAGAGCTCCTTCAGTGTAATTAGAACTGCAAGCTAACCTTCAATACTTTCAAAGAGAAATTAGGCTCTGCTGCAGCCTTGGGTATCCACAAGTTGGATGAACCATTTTTTCTTTATGTGGCCAAAAAGAAAGGCATAGGCCTTGGGTAATCTTGTCCCAAAACTGGGAAACATTCCAAGGCCAGTAGCCGACTTTTCTGAGCAGACAGACCAGGTGGGCTCAGGGTGTCCTAGATTTCTTAGTGCTGTTGCTGCTACAACTTTTCTAGTAAGCAAGGCTAATAAACATTAGGAAAGCACCTAAAGGTTTTTTGACCCCACATTAATAAAAGGTGGTCCTAGAAGCTAAAGGGCACTAGTGGATGACAGGAGAACATTTATTAAAGTATCAGTCCTTATTGCTAGACACTCCAGAGATAACCCTTGAAGTCTGACAAACTATAAACCCAGCTCCTTATCTGCTAGAGCACACAGGTGCTCCCAGCCTTCCCAGCATACAGGTTGTTATTCATCTGTTCTCATGCTGCTAGTAAAGACATATCTGAGGCTGGGTAATTTATAAATAAAAGAGGTTTAATTGACTCACAGTTCCACATGGCTGGTGGGGCCTCACAATCATGGCATAAGGCAAATGAGGAGCAAAGTTACATCTCTTACATGGTAGCAGGCAAAAGAGCTTGTGTAGGAAAACTACGCTTTATAAAGGGTAGTGATCCCAGCACTTTCGGAGGCCAAGGCAGCAGGTGGATCACCTGAAGTCAGGAGTTTGAGACCAGCCTGGCCAATATGGTGAAACCATGTCTGTACTAAAAATACAAACATGGTGGTGGGTACCTGTAATCCCAGCTACTCAAGAGGCAGAGACAGGAAAATCCCTTGAACCCAAGAGACAGATGCTGCAGTGAGCTGACATCATGCCACTGCACTCCAGCCTGGGCAACAGAGCAAGACTATGTCTCAAAAAATAAAATGAAATAAAAATAAAATAAAATCATCAGATCTCATGAGGCTTATTCACTGTCACAAGAATAGCATGGGAAAGACTCGCCCCACTCCCCGATTCAGTTACCTCCAGCTGGGTCCTTCCCAAGACACATGGGAATTATGAGAGCTATAATTGATAAGATTTGACTGGAGACAGAGCCAAATCATGTCACAGGTTATGAAACAAATTTATTCTAGCGGGCCAGAATGAGCTCCTCGACCATCCCAAGGAAGAGTGGTTAATAGATGCAAGTTGTTTTATGCATCAGGATAACAGGAGGGCTAGATATGCTCTGATTAGTCAGCACAAGTTAATCAAGTCACATGCCTTGCTGACCTCTACCTCAGCTCAAAAAGCTGTTAATTGAACTTACCAGAGTCCTGCAGTGGGGGAAGGATTTAAAAGTTAACATTTACACTGATTCTAAGTATGACTTTTTAGTACTTCATGCTTATGCTGCAATTTGGAATGGGCACGGACTCCTGACCACAAAGGGCTTTTCCATACAACATCACTCAGATTTTGAGCTTGTTAAAATGCTGCTTGGCTGCCAAAGAAAAGTGACTATAATTCATTGCAGAGGACATCAAAAGAGAGATTGACCGTGTAAAAGAAAATGCCCTTGCAAATACAGTAGTCAAGGTCACTGCACCGAAGCTGATGGGCATGCCGGTCAGCATACCTAGAGCTGGGCCAGAAGGCTCTGAAGAATGGGCCAGGGATTGCAGTTTAGTCCAGAACCCTCTGGCTGGCTGATTCATGGTAATGCATTACCAATTCCAAATACTAATCGTAGGAAAATAGTTAAGTACTTACATGATTGTTTTCACCCTAGAAGGGATTCTTTGTTTCCGTCAATGTCTCATTGGTTTGTGGCAATAAATCTTTTCAAGACACTAAAACAGGTGAACCTGCCCTGAGCTCTGTGCCTGAAATAACCCAAATAGCCAGCAATTTTCTTCTCCTCTAGTTTAACCTGTCCAACATTGAGAAACCTCTCCAGGTGAGGACTGAAAACTCTGATTTACTCAGGTGCCTTTAAATATCTGCTAATACTTACTGATACCTTCACTGGTTAGATCAAGGCATTCCCCATGCTACTGAAATGTGTTTACCAGAAGATATAATTCCTCAGTTTGGATCATCTAAAAGCGTGCAAAGTGACAATGGCCCATCTTTCACAGCAGACATATCCCAACACCTGTTCGCAGCTTTAGGAATCAAATACCACCTTCACTCTATGTGGAGACTGCAGTCCTCTTGAAACGTGAAAGAACTAATAAAACTCTAAAGAAGACTCTAGCGAAATCAAGAGGCCTATCTCTAACACCCATGGCTTACTATGGGTTTCAGCTGCTCCAAAGGAAACTTATAATTAGGTCCTGTTGAGTTAGCGTACAGAAAGCCTTTTCTAACCACAGCTCTCCTAAGAGATGAAAGGACTCATCAATTACAAAAGTATGTCATCAGTATAGGACACGTGCAAAGGCACTCTGCGAATATGGAAACAAAGGACTTCCCCTCCCACATGGGAGGAAAATTCAGTTTCAGCTCAGCTAGGGATTTAGTCTCACTAAAGACATGGGAGGAAGTTCTTCAGCTGCCCAGCTCTCCCCAGCGTGGAAAGGACCACAGCAAGGCCACCTGAGCTCTCCAATAGCCATTAACCTCCAAGGGAGTCACAGGTGGGCACACCTGTGTAAAAGTCAAGCTGTTTCTTATTCTGGGAGCCCAATCCAAGGCTGGGGGAGGTGGGCACGGGGCTATTTAAGCATCGGCAGATGGCGGGCTGAGTCATTGTGTGGTTGGTCTTCCGTCTCGCGTTTCTGTTGCTGGCCTGGTCCTGCCTTGGCTATGCGGGAGATCGTGCTCACCCAAATCGGACAGTGTGGGAACCAGATCGGTGCAAAGGTTGGCGGCTGGGGCTCTGAGGGCCCAGCTCGTGCCTGCAGGGTGGCCGGTGATGTTGGCAGTGGAGGGTGTGGTACCTCTGCATGGCCAGCCCTGGGCTCCCTGCCTCGGACACAGTAGAGCTGGGTGGCTGGCGAGGCTGCCAGGGTGAACACCAAGGGACCCAGCGGCCTGAGGGTGGGGGTGGAAGTGGGAGATGGACTGGGGCAACTCCAGCTCCCTGAGCTCCATGACTCAGCCCTGGCCTGTCTGGCCTCTTGCATCTCTCGCAGTTCTGGGAGGTGATCTCTGATGAACACGGCATCGACCGTGCTGGCACCTACCACGGGGACAGTGACCTGCAGCAGGAACGCATCAATGTGTACTACAATGAGGCCAGCAGTGAGAGCCCAGTCTTTCCCCGACCGCCCTCCTGGGAATGCCAGCCCTCTCCTCACCGATGCCCTCCCGTTCCCTTCAGGTGGCAGGTAGGTGGCTGCGCTGTGCTCGTGGATCTGGAGCCGGGCACCATGGACTCTGTGTGCTCAGGGCCCTTCGGGCAGATCTTCAGGCCAGACAACTTCATCTTTGGTGAGATGTGGATGAGGACTGGGGTGAGGCTCCTTAGCCAGGGCAGCTCAAAGTCAGCGAGTGCCTCAAGGTCGTCTCTGTGGGAACTGTGAAATCGGGGCCCTTGAACACCCTCCCATCCTCTGAATTACTCAATCTCTCTCTCCTAAATGGGCTATGGGGGAGGAAGGCCCAGCTGTCTCCTCAACGTGAGGAGCTGCTGATGTGATCTCCCTGCAGGCAGCTGAGCTGGGGCGGTGACTACGGCCTTCGCTGGGAACGGGCAGGAGCCACCTGCAGCGAGTCTCTTGTTTGGCTCCTGATCTAGGTGCTAACAGGCAGCTGTCTCAGGTTTGGTTCCTGATCTAGGTTCTAACAGGCAAGGCTGCTGTCCTGTAACTTTAGGGGAGAGGGTTTAACTTGCTCCACCTGCAGGGTGAATGGTGCTTTTTGCATTGTGGTGGTGACCACCGATGACCATATACCTGGCCATCAAGTGACTGACTGTACTACCTTACAGGTCAGTGTGGGGCCGGGAACAACTGGGCCAAGGGCTACTACACAGAAGGCGCAGAGCTGATGGAGTCGGTGATGGATGTTGTGAGAAAAGAAGCTGAGAGCTGTGATTGCCTGCAGGGTTTCCAGCTGACCCACTCCCTGGGTGGGGGGACTGGGTCTGGGATGGGTACCCTTCTCATGGGCAAAATTCGGGAGGAGTACCCAGACAGGATCATAAACACATTCAGCGTCCTGCCCTCACCCAAGGTGTCAGACACCGTGGTGGAGCCCTACAATGCCACCCTCTCCGTCCACCAGCTCGTACAAAATGCAGACGAGACGTTCTGCAGTGATAACGAAGCACTCTATAACATCTCTTCCAGGACCTTAAAACTGACCACACCCACCTACGGTGACCTGAATCACCTGGTGTCTGCTACCATGAGTGGGGTCACCACGTGCCTGCGCTTCCCGGGCCAGCTGAATGCTGACCTGCGGAAGCTGGCCGTGAACATGGTTCCATTTGCCCAGCTGCACTTCTTCATGCCCGGCTTTGCCCCACTGACCAGCCGGGGCAGCCAGCAATACCGGGCCTTGACCGTGGCTGAGCTCACTCAGCAGCTCTTTGATGCTAAGAATATGATGGCCGCCTGTGACCCCCGTCGTGGCCGCTACCTAACTGTGGCTGCCATTTTTAGAGGTTGCATGTCCATGAGGGAGGTGGATGAGCAAAATGTTCAACATTCAAAATAAGAACAGCAGCTACTTTGCTGAATGGCTCCCTCACAGCGTGAAAACAGCCATCTGTGACATCCCACCCTGGGGGCTAAAAATGTCGGCCACCTTCATTGGTAACAACACAGTGATCCAAGAGCTCTTCAAACGCATCTCTGAGCAGTTTACAGCTATGTTCAGGCGCAGGGCCTTCCTGCACTGGTACACGGGTGAGGGCATGGATGTGATGGAGTTCACCGAGGCTGAGAGCAACCTTAATAACTTGGTGTTGGAATACCAGCAATACCAAGATGCCACAGCTGAGAAGTTTGAGGAGTATGTTGAGGAGGAGGAGGTAGCCTAGAAGCTTCCTTTTCTAGGTAAAGGGGGAAGCAGTGTGGATTTTTTTAGTGTATTCTGATAGCCGTTGTCACTACGCACTTCTCTGAGTCTTTACATCTTCTGCTGCATTTTAAAGCATTTTCATAGCAAGTAGTTTGACCTAATAAAATATCTTCATAGCATCTGGTTTCACCTCCAACTTCTTTCTATAGGCCCTCTGGGTACTGCTTCCAGATGGGCATACTTCTTCCAGATGGGCATAGTGGTCCTGCAAGGCTGCAGCTGTCTTGGGCTTCTCACATCCCAGGAACCAGCAGTCCAGTGGCTCCTAGAGGGGGTCAGCATGGGCTGTGGACATGGCAGCCAGGCTTCATGGAAACTTGGGGCCGGCCTTGACCTTGGACAGCTACTTGGTGGGAAACCCGTTTCTGAAGGCAAGCCTTGTTTTATCCTATTTACCAAACTTCCAGGGAACCAGCTGGGCCTCTGTTTCTGGAATTTTGTAAGTGGTTAGTGACCCTGGTGGATGATGTTCCCCACATATCATCTCAGGGTAGGAATGTGGTCAGATAGTTGGCCCTGAACCAGCAATGAAGGGTGGGCAAGTAGGGCTCCAGCCACCCGCTCACCATAGTGGCCTGGGTGTGTCTGTGGCCTCATTCTCTTAAGGAGGTGGGCCAGGGTATCTAGCAGGGGCTAGTGGGCAGGAATCAACCCCATCATCTACTCACATGCAGTGAACCCCATATGGAAGGGGATTGGGTCCTGAAGGCTGTAGGGTGCAGTTGCTGGCCTGCATACTTGGGGTAGTCTCTCTCCAAAGGCACAGACGGGGTTTCTGAACAGGGCCTGGGAAGACAGGCAGGTGCTCACAAGTGCCGTTTTCCCCACTGGCAACCAGTGAGGAAACAAATGCCTGCACGGAGGTCTGACCTGCCCCAGTCTGCAGGGCTGATGTTCCCTGGAAAGGTGGCTAATGGGCGTTCTCCTGTCTGTCCCCCACTCCAAAACTTCAGGGCAATAGTAATCCAAGATTGTCAGGATGAGACTGGTGAGGGTGGCACCTTTGGGGATGGGTTCTTTAGCCCGGCAGAGTATCTTCCCCAGGCTTCTCAGGAGCCTGGACTTCAAGACCTGCTTCGAGGAAGCTGTCAAATAAGATGTGTGCATGAGCTGGGTGCTGGGCAGCATGCCGGGACAGTGCTCTTCTATGTGGCTCTTGTAGAACTTGTCCATGGCCTGTGTGATGACATCTTGGTAGTTCTCCACCCACTCATATCAGACAGGACAAAGCCAGTATAGCCAGGGGGTGGGTAGAAGTACAGGATTCACCCCAGGTCTCCCGGGCATATACCCACCTGCCTCAGACGTGTCAGGGAAAACAGGCGAGGCTCCTCTTTTTATTGTCTGAATGTTGACAATGGGCTACTGGGGGCAAATGAGAGCAGGCAAAGAGTATCGTACCTCATCTTGAAAGAAGTGGCTCCTGGAAGTAGCAGGGAGGTGGGAGAGGTCCCCCATGCTCCCCCAACCTGTTCTTGGAGCAGGAAAAAGGGCCTCTCTGACAGCCCTCCTCAGTGGCTTTCACGTTTGAGGGGTATCCTTGCCCAGCCCAGGCACACACCCACTTGAGATGACCTTGCATGGATCCAGTTGGGAAGGTTCAGCTGCAGCAACCACCGGAACCTGCTCACACCTAGTGTCTGCACTCAAGCATGGGGTCAGATGCGCCTTCCTCCTGTAGCAGTAGTGGTACAGCCAGAGTGGCAGGGGGGCAAGTCACTACTGCAATTCTCACCTGAGTCTAGGGGTTGGGATTGGTACCCACGTGTTTCCCAATTACCTGGTTCCATCTGAGGATTTTATGGATAGGAGTGGTGCTCTTTCAGGCATCGTATCCACATGCTAGCTACAGGTTTGGGTTTCCAAAGTTTCTGGAGTCCCCCTTGCAGCCTGGCAAGCATGGCGAATAACAGGGGAAGAACGTTAAGCCTGAAGGCAGCAGTACCTGTCTGGGTATGTTCCCTACCCCTGGTGGCCTCTGGCCCCTAGTTGTTTACTTCCTTGGGTGAGAGTCAGCTTAGGATCTCAATATTTTTGTAGGACTTCAGAACTGTACAGACAGAGGCCAAGGGGAGCAGCATCTGGAACCGGCAGCTAACCAGTGTAGTGGGGCTCATACGACTCAGCTTGGTTTCAGCAGGGAATTCAGGGAGGCTTGGATTTGCTGAAGCCCTAGATGAGCTTGGGCTTGGATATGGAAATGACGTGGAGCAGGGGCCCTTCTGTACGCTGGAGTCTTTGCGTAGTTGTACCCTGGTACATCCACAGGTGTTCCCCACCTGGAGTGCAGCTGTGGATAGAAGCTGGCATAGTTGTGGAGGGAAGAGGAGGAGGAGGCAGGATGAGTCTCCAGGGCAGCTCCAGCAGCCAGGAAGGGACTCTGCAAGTGAGATGCAGATCCGGCCTGTGGGCCACTTAGCGGCTGCTTGGGCGGCTGCAGATCACCTGACCTCTGCTCACCAGGAAATGGGAGTTGCAGCAGCACTTACCTTCTGGGACTCCTGCAACTTGAAGGGAGAGCATACATCATGTGCTGAGAACGCACCTGACTCAGGCAAGCTTCTCCAACAGCACCGCATCAGATTAGCATCCAACCTGTATAGGACAGCACCAGAACTCCCTATTCCTCATTGCAACTGTAATAAAAGGGAGTCTCTGTCCTAGGAGAGCAAGCACAGGCATATTTGTGCAGTGGGCACATGACCCAGGTCGGGGAAAGGTCCTTGGATACATGCTGGTTTCACCAGGAATCTGTGGTGTGGGTTTGGCCTCGACTCCTGTACCCCTGGAGGCCAGTAGCCCCCTGCATGGGACCAGGACTGGGAGGTGGGCGGGTGGGCCGAGCTTTGAGGGAAGCCATTGTTTGGCCTCATGGGAAGGTGGTTGTTGATGGTTCAGTTTTGCAGGACCTGTGTGATCACCCAAGGAGTGCAAATTGCCTTAAAAAAAAAAAAAAAAAAAAAAAAAGCCAAAACGGACACAAGCTCACCAGTTGACAAGGTGAGGAATGCTGGTAGTCGCCCTCACCTGCCTTTTCCCCAGAAGTAAGTGGTGTTCAGAGGTGGATTTGGTTCCTTCCCAGCCTTTCCCCTTTGCATGTAGCTGTGTGCCTGTGCTTAGGTGTGTACTCACACATGTTTCCTGGCGGGGTTACTTTTTTGTTTTGGGGGGAATAACTGGTGACGCAGCCTGGCATTTGCTAACCTTGTCTTTTAGTGTGGAGTCCTCTATAGAGTGGGCATCGGGTACTTACTGGCTGGCCTTAGCTGTTTGGCTGCCCCAATTTCTGCCCTTCACAGACATGCTGGCCACCCAGTGTGACATGCAGTGGGCTTGTTCGCAGCTAGTATGATGAGACTAGTGAATAAGCTTGCAATTCCTTGGCAAAGAAATGAATGGTAGGTTAAGAGCTTTAAATAAAAATTAATGGCAGAATAGCAAGATAAGAAGTTGGATATATTCTTTAAAGAGGTTCCTTTGTTATGGATGCATAGTATTCCATGGTGTATATGTGCCACATTTTCTTTAGCCAGTTTCTTTTACAGACTTTGCGAGAGAGTGTGGAGATCAATACTCCCAGAGGCAAGACCAGGTTAGCAGTGAAAGGGTGGGGGAGTTCCAGTGTTTAAAAAGTCCTTCTCTTACATCAGTAACACTTCAGTCCATTCTTAGCCCTACTTTTGCTTTGTCAACGCGGCCTTGGTTTCATGACCATATGTAAATGTCCCCTCCAAGCATTTCTTTCTGTTTGTCCTCCAGCTGCTAGTGACAGACCTTGCTTTAATAAGAAGCAAGGGGTAGGGCAGGAATTTCTCATCACACTGTGGGTGCATGTCTTGTGTGCATGTGTGCAGAAGTATGTGCTTGATTTGCTCCTGAAATGTTTGAAGTGAGCCTATGATCAAAAGCCAGACATAACAGTGTTAAGCGAGTGGCCTGTGATTCTGAGTTACCTTTGCCAGCTTTCCTTTCTCAAGGTGCTGAAAGAAGACATGTTTCCTTGCTTTCTAAAAAACCTCGGTTAGGCATGAAGGGGAGAACCAACTGATTAGAGAACTGTTAGTTTTCAAAAGGCCTCATTGCCAGTGGAAAGGGGAGAAAGAGAAAAAAAAATGACCCTGCAGAAAGCAAATGCTCTGATGATTCATGCATTACTTGCCATTTTTTTGCATAAGAACTAAAAACTAAACACTGCTTGCGGCTCAGAATTTCTCAGGGGGAAAGGATAAAAGGTTATTTTCCTCTAAGGACAACACCTAATATTTGCACCACAGGGTGAAGTCATTTTCACAAGTATTATTTTGTTTGCCCATTTTCATCCTCAGGCTGAATTAGACTTTATGTTTCGTTTTTGATTGAATCTGTCTCTGCTTGAGCAGTGGTTGGTAGAGGTCCTTCACGTCCCTTGTTAGTTGTATTTCTAGGTATTTTATTCTCTGAGTAGCAATTGTGAATGGGAGTTCACATGATTTCGCTCTCTGATGGCTACTACGGGTGTATAGGAATGCTTGTGATTTTTACACATTGACTTTGTGTCCTGAGACTTCGCTGAAGTTGCTTAGCAGCTTAAGGAGATTTTGGGCTGAGACAATGAGGTCTTCTAAATGTACAATTATGTCATCTGCAAGTAGAGAAAATTTGACTTCCTCTTTTCCTAGTCGAATGCCCTTTATTTCTTTTTCTTGCCTGATTGCCCGGGCCAGAACTTCAATACTATGTTGAATAGGAGTGATGAGAGAGGGCTGACAGTTTTCTGAGTGACCCAGAAAGTCCTCAATATGAGATAACGCAATGGGGGATGCAGTGAATCCATTACATCTCTGCTGGAATTGCTTTCTGGAGACTTGGAGATGTCAGGGTTGAAATGTCACACAGGAAGTCACTGGGCGGGTAGATAACTAGAAGAGGGGGAGAGTTAGTCCTGATTTTGTACCTTGGTTCTGCCACTTACCAGTTCTGCTGCTCTTGCTAGGGAGATTATGTTAACATACTGGCACCAATAATAATCACTGAAGGTTATGAGTTCTGTATAGTAAGTAGCATTTGCCTCATTTTACAGAAGAGGATACAGCGTCAGAAAAGTTAGTTGCTTTCCCTAAGTTCCCTGGACACATTTGTTACCCGGATGCAAACTCAGGCTTTGTGATGCCACGCCCTGTGAGAATTCCATCACATCATCACTGTCTTCCCCAAATGGGTTTGGCCATAATTAGACACAGTAGAGACCCGTTGTTAGGAAACCATACCCACATCAAGGAGTGGTTTGGACTCTCAGCATGCTGCCCACTGGTAAAGCTCGCATGTGTTCTGTTGAGTGGTTTATGTAACTTAAAAAGACCCAGTGATAGTGCTTTGATGTTGACCAATAACAACAAGACTCTTCTGTTCTCTTTTGTCTTGTATTCTCTCTCAAATTCTGTGCTCTGATTCGTAGCTGAATCTCTCATTCCTACCAAACGATTCAATTCAGGTAAACAAGTATATTTGTTTGTAGCATTACCACCACTCCAATTCTTGGTAAGAAAGGGAGAACTGAGCCGTCTTCCGTAAGATGATTGGAGAGAGTACTGTGACAAAGCACTTACAGTGCTTAACACAGTGCCTGGGACGGAACAGCACCTTTTATCAGTCATAACTCTTATTAGTGCCGTTTTAAACTAGCTGTGCTTGCAAGTATGTCACTTGGCCTCAAACCTTCACAACTAGCTGCCGATGTATCTGCAGCAACACTCAGCTCCAGTGCACACAATTTCTAAAGTGTCTGATGTCAGGGTGATGGATGTAAAGATCGCTCACTTTTTTTCTCTTTCTCAGAATTGGTCTCTGCTTTCTTTTCCCACGACTACTTGCATTTTTAAGATAATTTAAAAATGCAAAGTGGTTTTGCCTCAAAAGTATCATAAGTATAAAATAATAATGGCAGGCTCATCTTGGAAACCTTATTATACCCTCTCTAAAGGCAAATATCTGTTTATTCAGGTCCAACCCTTCACTGAGAGGCAATGAGATTTAAGCCCCTTGCCCATGTCTCAGGGCCTCTTCAATCTTAGAAGAGAAGCTCCTCCCTGTGATTCCCAAGGCAGACAGTGGTGAATTAATTCTAATGAACATGGAACAGTCAGCCCATTTGTGTCCCTGGGATGTGACCCAGGGGGTTAATCTCCCATCTCCTGGTTGATCGCTTTCATGCTCAGGCTGAATTAAATCTCAGTTTTCACTTTTGATTGAATCTGTCTTTGCTGACAGAAGTTTTCTTGGCAACTCAGAAAGTCCTCAGTATAAGAGTATATGATGGAGGATGCAGTGAATCCATAACATCTCTGCTATACTTTCTGGAGATTTTGAGATGTCAGGGTTGAAATGTCACATGAAGTCACTGGACAGGTAGATAACTGAAGAAATGGCGCCATGAAGGCATTGTTTATCTCGTTCCAAACATATCTGGCTCCTTTTGAGAGGCAAATAAGGGAGGAAGAGAGTTATTCCTGAATTTGTACCCTGGTTGTGCCACTTACCAGCTCTGCTGCTCTTGCTAGGAAGATCATGTTAAAATATTAACACCAATAATATCACTGAATGTTATGAGTCATTTTATCCTCACTACCCAAAATGTGGTTCTTGGGCCAGCAGCATTGTTATTTCCTGGATGCTTGCAAGAAATGTAGCCTCTCAGGCTATACCCCAAATTACTTAGAAATTCTGATTAAATGAAGAAGAATAGGCATCTCATCAAATCCTCTGAGTAATTTGTATGCTCTGGACAGTTTGATAATTGCACTTGCAATTATCTCATTTCTTCCTCAATGATACTAAAGATACTTATTTTGTAAACTCTATCTCCTGGTAATACTAAACACTACCCTGCTTTACATGGAAGGAAACTGAGGCTCAGAGAGGTCAAATGGCTTGCTCAATATCATACAACCAGAAAGAGGGTTTGAAGCTAGGTTCTCACCAAAGCAGATACTCTTAACCACTATGCAGTTGGGAGACTTAAATAAGATGCTAAGTATCCATCATTCAGCAGAGTACCTGGCCCACCATAGACGGATGATACATGCTGGTAACCTTCTCTGTTACTTATCTTTCTCTGTTCTGGTTATTTTCAGACTTCCAGATGCTCCCTTGCCATGGCATTGATGCTGGTCCACCCTAGATAAGAGAGGCCCCAACTAAGTTCCTGGCCCCCCCTTGACTAGGGCAGTGATTCTTGACCGTGCCTTGGAGGGAGTGATGTCTGTTTTCCCTCTGGATCCTAGAGGGTATCCTAAAGGGTGTTGCCAGCCCCTCTTCTTCTCTTCATCCCCAATGAAAAGAACTTGATGATGTTTGCTCCTGACCGTAATTGCCACATGTCCCACCCCATACTGGCGAGCCTGTGTCCAGGGTGACATGTATTCAGCAGCCAGTGTGGCACAGGCAACCACTGTATGACATCCTCCCACTGGCCAGGATGTCCTGGCACCCCCCACATGCCTGTCTGTCTCATTCTTTTGCACCCCAAAGAAGAGAGAGGACCAAAGGTTCTCCACTTAGTTACACCATGTCAGAGCTTTCTGGAGGCAGGAACATCTTCAGTGGAGATACATCTTCTAGTGACAAAAGCACTGAAATGCCTTCCTGAAAATTCTCAGTAAAAAGTAAGGATTCAGGCCACTATTTAACAGCAAAAGAGTCAGGTTCTGGGACAGCTGGAGGCAGTGGTGGTAACTGGAATAACTTTCCAAAGGGAAGCTGTTTTGCGAACGGTCCTTTCCAGTAGAGATGGCCAATATGCTTTCGAACAGTGCCAGACTGGCTTCCTATTGCCCAGGATTTTGCTCTTTTTTTTTTTTTTTTTTTTTTTTTTTTTTTTTTTTTTTTGAGATGGAGTTTCACTCTCGTTACCCAGGCTGGAGTGCAATGGCGCAATCTCAGCTCACTGCAACCTCTGCCTCCTGGGCTCAGGCAATTCTCCTGCCTCAGCCTCCTGAGTAGCTGGGATTACAGGCATGCGCCACTATGCCCAGCTAATTTTTTGTATTTTTAGTAGAGATGGGGTTTCACCATGTTGACCATGATGGTCTCGATCTCTTGACCTTGTGATCCACCTGCCTCGGCCTCCCAAAGTGCTGAGATTACAGGCTTGAGCCACCGCGCCCGGCCGATTTGTTCTTTAGTTAAAAGGGTTGTCAACTGCAAAGACTTTTCAACTGCAGGATCATCGGGTTCTGAAGAGTCTCATGTGGCCTCTGCACTTCCAGATACATACTTTCAAACACTGTGGCCTGATGAAACTATGGGACCATTTGGACCTCAACATAGAGGTTCCAGCTTCCTGGGAACATAGGTTTTGATTGTCACCTCAATGGGACTGGTTCACTGAAGAAAGCCTGGTCCATAAAACTTTGCCTGATATTCTAGCAGAATCTTTATCAGGTGAAAGACAGGTTTGTGATGGCACAACGTGTGAATGAATTTTAGGGTAATGAGGCACCTGTTGAACACAAAATTAACAGCACAGAAACTTTGAAAGTGCCAGAGTAGAGTGTGCAATACAGATATGCCCAGAATTGCTGCAAGAGATTTTGAATCACTGCTTCCAGAAGTTGCTAATAGCAAACTAATGATTCTGACTGTAACACAAAAAACTAAGAATGATATGATTGGTTAGAACGAAGAAGTAGCAATTGAAAGAAGTTCTTTTAGACAGTGGTGCCAACGAAATTTGCTATGCTCTTCAAGCTGAGGGATATTGGGCTGACTTTACTGACACATCATCTGGTTTGACATTTTTTGGGCAAATATACAAACAACAATCTTTTTGAGACAGATGAAGGCTACTGACATTTAGGATTCTCTGTCAATGACCTTGAATGCTATAAAGTGATTTGTCATAGTCTCTGGGGTGTCCATGTAGTTGTGGGAAGTGTCTTCACTAATGCAACACCAGGCAGCAGTATTATGAAGAAATCAAGTGGAAATTATCAGAAATGTCCATTTATTTGCTGCATTATTTGTATGTAATATTTGGGTTGAACTATAAAGACTATGAGACTAAAGTTTTTAAAAGATACTTATTTCTAAGTATTTATTTCAACATTTATGAATTCACAACATTGGCAAATGATTTGTGATTTTAAAATTGCAAACGTTTATTATTCATATTATCATTGAATACATGTTTAGCATATCCACATTGTATAGAATGTGGTAATTAGCCTGTAACCAGGGTATGATCTACTATGGTTATTTCTCCCCTTTATTTGGAAAAAGCCTCAGTATTAATTACTTTCTTTCAAAAATAAATCACACGTTCGGTTATGAAAAAAAGGTAAGGATTCCTGAGTCAGAATTCTGAAACCTGCATACTGTGGCTGACGTTGTACTAGTATCACTCATTCCTCATTTGCAAGTATGCATGATGCGTGTGAAAATCCCATCTTCCCAAGACAGGTGTGACAAGATTGATCTGTCTCATTGTGGGAGAGTTTCAGGTACAAAGTATATGACAAAATCCTGGTTCCATTTCAGCACAGAGCAGGTTGAACACGTGGCCATGGGAGGATTTAGAAGGGAAGAAACGTTCAGGAATTTCTGAGACAAAAGTGCAGAAATGAGGAAACCCGTCTACATGCATATCTATTTCTGTGTGAATATGAAGTCTGTTGAGGGGCATCAGACTATTCAGAGAAGCAGTAATACTTTTTAAGACGGCAGTGTACACCGCTTGCCCTCACTGTGTCCTTGGGCGCAGCAATGAGTGGGAAAGGGACTCGGATGTCCTGTGATTTCCTTCCTTGCTGGGCTCATGCCACTGCTCCTTAATCTGTCCTCCATATAATTGTTAAATTATTTCCTTTAAGAGCCCTCAATAAATTGTTTTACCATCTTTAAAACATGCATTTCCTGCATCAATTGTAAAAAATAGGAAAGAAATGGGACCGATGAGAAGTGATGTAACTCAGTCCTCCAGTTGCTGGGGTTCTTATTAACCTTTTGCACGGCGCTGAACTTCAGGCTGAGTTATGGGTGCCGGTTCCTCACTCTGGACCTATTATATCCACTGTCTTATTTCGGTGCCCACACCTATTTTATGAGTGAAAAGCAAGGACAAAATTAGGATGATGCTCTCTGTATTGCAGCTGGAGGCGGAATGGGGTTTTACACAGAATCCATCGTGTGAGATGTCTGTTGCTTGATATCACTTGGTATGTTAGGAGACTTCACGTTGGTTCAATCGGCTCCAAGTTTCTTAGTCCATGATTCCTTGCTGGGCTCCAGCGAATTTTTGGCCTCTTTTAGAGAAGCACCTGGGTTGCGGTGCATTTGAGCATTTTTGTAGGAATTGGAGTGGAAGTGCAGCCACTTGCATTTCTGAATGGCCACATGAAGCCCAAGGTGAAAGCAATTTTACCACTGGTGGAGAATGATCATCTCAGACCACATCCCCCAAGGGCTGCCCCACTTCCTCCAACATTCCAAGTTCCCTCCTTCACTTTGTGCACATGAGAGCCGCCTGGGCCTGGCTGGGCTCATGGGTGGGGTCAGGGAGATGGGTTGTCATGGGCACAGCTCTGAGGTCTCCCTTCAGCCTGCAGCCCCCACATCTGTCTGCTCTGCTCACTCCCCGCGGCCTCCAGGCTGTCATCTGTTGTTTGAGGTTGGAGTTCCTCATTTTCTGGGTTGCCAGGCAGGGTGTCAGTCCATTGAGCCAGGAGCAGATCCCCCAGCACAGGATGGCAGTTTCTCATGACATCAGGGACTGGCCTGGCTTCGAAGGCATGGCTGGCAGTGGCGGGGCTGTGTTTGTGGGACATGGAAGCTGGGGCATGGGGAACCCTTCAGCAGGCATGTTCCAGTTGCTCTGGTGAGAGGTGACAAGGTCACACCAGGGGAATGGGAGTAGGTGGGTGTGGCAGGGAGGGCATAGAGCAAGAGAAGAGTTACATTGGAGAGAGAGAAAGGCTTTGTGATTCAGGCATCTGAAAGGTCAGAAGAGCCACGTAGAGTGAGAGGGACAAAGAGGAGAGGCTCTCTCCATCCATGGGACCCCTGATGGAGAACAGAATTGCACCATAGGTGCCTGGGCAGGGACCATTGCAAAAGGAAGTCAGCTTAGGGGAGCCTGTGGCTGAAGAATGATTCCAGCATGGGGGTACAGAGGCTAACATTTCTTGCTGTGGGTGATTTAATGTTGGGCCTCAGTATTTCACCTCCCCACCCCTGGAAGAGCATGACACATCCGCATCCTCACCAGGGCCCGAGGGAGGGTAGATGGACTTATCCATCCCAGAGGTGTTGCTTGTGGCTGGGCGACTTGCTTATGCCAACGAGACTTTAACAGACATGGTACAAGCAGATGCCTGAACTGTGTGGGCCCTGCTAGGCCTGCCCTCTAATGCTCTTGATTTTTCCCATGAGATGGGCATGCCCCAGAGAACCATGGCTCCAGCTGCAGGAGGAGAGGCATGTGGAGCACACGTGGTTCCAACTCTCAGCCCGGAGCCAAGCCCAGACTAGATCAGCCTAAGCCAAGCCAAGCCGCAGGTGCAGGAGTGAAAAGCAAATGCTGACTGCCTGTGACATTGACTTTCAAAGGGGCGTGTCCTGTGATGCACCTCAACCCAACAACAATGAAGGTGTTTCTCTGTCAGTCAGATGGGAAATAATTATCTACAACATGCTGGGGAGGTGGAGTGATTTGAGTAGATTTGCTCCCTGCTTTCAAGGGGTGTCTTTTCCAGAGGGGCAGACAGAGGATGGATGCATACATGTAAATTATTCTATTGGCTGGTGCAGCAGTCATTGCAGTTTTTGCCGTTAATAGCAATGGGGGAAAAAAAGCAGGGAGGAGCCGGTGCTGCAGTTCATTAAAAGTAATGGAAAACCCATGATGACTTCTGCATCAACTAATAGAATAATCACAGGGCTGCAAAACGTGGCAGTGGGGAAGTTCCGAGTGCTGGGATAGCGTCTGGATTCCTGAAGTCAGGAGATAGTGGTTGGCGACCTACCCAGGGTTAGTCCAAGGGAGGGATATTTCAGTGGAGATGCCAAGCATAAATGGCGATTAGAAAAGGAAACCCAGGTGGTGAGGGGGGAAGTGTTTTCGGCACAGAGATCAGCCTGTGGAAAGGCCCGGGGGTGCGAGTATACCATGTGTTCATCCACCCGAGGGGCGACCAGCAGGCTGGAGCTGAGCAGGCCAAGAGGAGGATGGGAGCCTGGGAAAGGCGCCCAGGCAGAGGCACAGAGGGGCAGAGGCCCAGAGTCAGGCCTGAGCCTGCGTGGTTTGAGGAACTGACAGAGGCCAGTCCAGCAGAAAAGAAACAGCCAAGGGAGACCACGAGGCCAGGGCAGAGAGTGGGGCCGCGCTGGGCACGTGGGCTGTGATGGGAGCTGCTGTTTGTGCTCCGGTGATGGGAATGAGCTGAAAGATTTTAAGGAGGGGAGTCACATTTGGGGTTAATGTGTACTCTGGGAACCTCAGCAAAGTAAATTCATAGTTTGAATGTTCATAAGACTTTAACGCAGATAGAGAGAAAGAAGGTTCTTTCCATAGCTGTGATTAGATCATATTAAAAATATAGCTACATTTTAAAATGTCATTTCAAATTGTGTATTTCCATCTGACATTGGATAGAAGTAGATTGCAAGGTTCATGGAAAGTAGAAAAGTTAACTGACTTGCAAGAATATAAAAGACACATCAATTTGAAAGCAAAACGTTTATTCATTTACTTTTGCTGTGGTTTTGTTGACTGCAGAATTCCATGAGAAGGGATTGTTCAGGAAGGTCCTGAAGCTGGAGACCCAGGAGGAGCTGGTGGGGCTGTTGTTTAAGCCTGAGGGTCGTGGAGGTGGAGACATGGGGAGGAGCAGTTCTTTTTGTAGTTTGAGGGAGATGCAGCTACGTACCTGGGCAGGAGCAGCTCTTACTTTACTTTGGGGTCAGACGGCTGTGGACCTGGGCAGGAGCAGTTCTTTGTGTTGTTTGAGGGCCACGCAGCTGGGGATCTGGCAGGAGCAGTTCTTTTTGTCCTTTGAGGGCCAGGCAGCTGTGGACATGGGCAGGAGCAGTTTTGTTTGTTGCTTGAGGGCTGCACAGCTGCAGACCTGGGCAGGAGCAATTATTTTTGTTGTTTGAGGGCCACACGGTTGTGCACCTGGGCAGGAGCAGTTCTTTTTGCATTTTGAGGACCACACAGCTGGGGACCTTGGCAGGAGGAGTTCTTACTTTAGTTTGAGGGCCACACAGTTGTGGAACTGGGCAGGAGCATTTCTTAGTTTACTTTAATGCCACACAGCTGTGGATCTGAGCAGGAGCAGTTGTTTTTGCATTGTGAGGACCACCGAGCTGGGGATCTGGGAAGGAGGAGTTCTTACTTTTGTTTGAGGGCCACACAGCTGTGGACCTGGGCAGGAACAGTTCTTGCGTTACTTTGGGGCCACACAGCTGTGGACCTGGGTGGGAGCAGTTCTTTTTGCAGTTTGAGAGCCACACAGCTGGGGGTCTTGGCAGGAGCAGTTACTACTTTAGAGAACCTGACAGCTGTACACCTGGCAGGAGCAGTTCTTTGTGTTGTTTGAGTGCCGCACAGCTGCCGACCTGGGCAGGAGGCATCTTACTTTGGTCCATGCAGATGGGGTTCTGTGCAGATGTGGTTCTCACCTTAGGTTGATGGCCACAGCTGGATACCTGGGCAGGAGTAGTTCTTACTTTAGTTTGAGGGCTGCACAACTGAGGACTTGGGCAGGAGGGTTCTTACTTTATTTTGAGAGCTGGGCAGCTAGGGACTTGGGCAGCAATGGTTCTTTCTTTAGTTTTAGGGCTGCACAGCTGGGGACCTGGGCAGGAGTGGTGCTTATTTTAGTTTGAGGGCTGCGGAGCCTCAGACTTGGGCAGGAGCAGTTCTTTCTTTAGTTTGAGGACCGTGCAGTTGAGTACCAGGACAGGAGTGGTTCTTACTTTAGTTCGAGGGGGCAGGAGCGGTTTTTGCTTTAGTTAGAGTCAGAGATTCCAGAGAATCCAGTGCTGCTGTTGTAGAGTAAGGACAGGTTAGCTGGAATCCTTGGGAGGAGTCAGTGATGCTGTTATGTCTGAGGTTCTTGGAGCTAAACATGGAGCCAAAGTTGGGAAGGAGAGAGAGAGTCACAGAAGGGCACCTGAAACTGTAGATGTAACTGCACACCAAGCAAGCTAAGCCTGGGAGTGTCTCAGTCCTTGGTATTAATGCTTTCTTTTTTCTTCTACACAGTTGGGATTTATTTTCCGTCTGACACGACAAAAAGACCCAGATCAATATCCTCAGGAATTGAAAAGCTTAAAAAAACTAAATGATGTTGGCAATAATAATAATAGTAGAAATTTAACCAGGATTACCTTGACTGATAGAGACAAAATCACACATACACACAATATGTCTTTTCAATAGTTAGTAAAATAAAAATAAATAGAAAAATAGGTCCAAGTAAAGCTCTATAAGGTTGTTTCATGGAGAAGGGGTGAAGGACAGAGGTGAATCTGAGAGTTGCTGCTGATGGACACATGGAGAATGGACCATTTTCCCCACGCGGTTTCGGTGTACGATGATCTTCTGTGAGACCTGGCAGCTGGGTCGCTTCACACAGCTGGGGATGCAGTGGGCATCACAGAAGGACCCTGTCTCAGCTGATCCTGCCCCTTTGCTGTGATGAGTGTGGCCTCTGATCTCCGACAACTGACTGTGTTTTGAGGGGAAGCCAGGCCTGTGAGCACAAGGGTATCCATGGTGAGGTTCTGTGGGTGGGACGTCTCGGCTGTGCTTGAGGTTCCTTCCTGATGCTCATCTGCCATCTTGCTCTTTAACGCATCTTGTTTATAACTGTCTTCTCAATACTGTATAGGAAATAAGCACTTGTATAATATGGGTCAGGTATAAAGAATGTTCACACATTGGACACACGGGACCTCCACCAAGTTTAGGGAATAGAATCTGAAGAAACCAAACTTTGGATGCTCCCTGGAAGCCCCTCCTGAATCCCAGTCCCTTCCCTTCTACTTCAGAAGGAGGCACTTTCTGCCTTAGTCTTTATCATTCCTGTACTTTTCTTCATGGTGTGTTTCTTTCCCCACATTTGTGTGCATCCCCAAACAATACTGCATGTGGTTTCTGAACACTCTGTTGTCTTTTTGAGACAGGTCTTGGTCTGTTGCCTGGGCTGCAGTTTTGAACTTTGATGTGAAGAAGTCTCCTGTGTGGCTGCTTCTCTGCTGTACTGGCTCTGAGCATTTGCTCCATGTCTATTTTCATCCTCTGTTCTCTTCCTGAGACCCGTCCACACTAACCTGATTCATTTTCATTGCTGCATGATCTCTAGTGGTGGATGGGACCATGGGAAATGTCTTTGTTTTCCTGCTGATGAATGTTTGGCCAGGTGGGCCCCTAGGACTGTGTTACTGTGAAGGTTCTTGGGCATTTCTTTTGTACACAACTTCAGTTTCTTCTGGTCAGTGGCTTTCAATTTTTAAAATTTCATCCCAGTAAGAAATGTAATTGTCCTGATAACCCACAACAGACACCCTTTCATAAGCAAGCATAGCAAAAATAATTCACCATCATTCTTAGTGGTGGCTGAGCATTCCTGTGGCTCTCCATTCTCCCCAACACTTGCACTGATTGTGCTATTTTTGCCAGTCATCTGGGTGTCAGCTGGTATCTCACCCTGTTAGGCTGAAACCCTCTTCATGTTTTTAATCATCCATTCCTCCACATTTTTTTCCTTCTGTGAAGGATTGGTTCAACTCCTTTGCCATGTTTCTATTTACTTGTTAAAATTTGAACCAGGCAAATTCTCATTAGAGACAAGGGGCCAAAGACTGAGCCGATGGAATCTAATGTCTTTTCATGTTGACTTCAATCCAGTAAAGCTCTCGTTAAGCCATTTAAGTGAGCCTGGGGGAGGCAGTGTACCCTCTGGAATTAGAGGTCCAAATATTTGGATTTGATTTCCAGCCCTCTGCCAGTCAGTTAGCCACTCACTTTCAAGTGACAAGCCTTAGTCTAGACACTTTCTGTCTCTGTTTCTCGATTTCTGCACAGGGATTTATGTGGGCCTTAAGGCCCACTGGGAAATGATCCCTCTTCCAGCCCAGTGCCTGGTTTGTTGAGTATACTTGTCAATGTAGACTTGAATACACCTATGGTTTTGGATTAGCTCTATTACCTCTGCTAGAAATTGACACACAAAATTGACATTGATTGACAAGATGAGAATCATTTCTAAAGAATTCAAATATAACTTAATCCGTTATTACTAAAAGAAAGCTCAACTCAAGGGGACACAGATCACTCATTTTGACTTCATGAGCTATGGCACTTAGAGACAACTTTTTGAAAATACACAGCTTAAACTGTCCGTGCTTTAAGGGCTAGAAAAGTTTTTAAGAATAGGCAGCTAAAATGGTCCCCGCTTTAAGTGCTTTATGAAAATGGATTTCAGGAAAGGCCAGGCACGTCGATTTCAGAAAAGTCGATTTCAGACAAGGCATGTCGATTCCAGAGAAATTGATTTCAGGCAAGGCAAAGAAAGTCAATTCCAGAAAAATTGATTTCAGACAAGGGGAGGCAAGCCGATTTCAGAAAAGTCGATTTCAGACAAGGCACGTCGATTACAGAGACATCGATTTCAGGCAAGGCCAAACAAGTCGATTCCGAAAAAAAAAATCAATTTCAGGCAAGGCAGGTCGATTCCAGAAAAGTCGATTTCAAAAAAGGAAAGGCAAGTCGAATCCAGGAAAATAGATTTCAGGCAAGGTGAAACAAGTGGATTCCAGAAAAATCGATTTCAGACCAGATAAGCGGATTCCAGAAAAATCAATTTCAGACAAGGCAAGTCGATTCCAGAAAAGTCGATTTCAAAAAAGACAGTGCAAGTTGAATCCAGAAAAAATCGATTTCAGACCAGACAAGCGGATTCCAGAAACATCGATTTCAGGCAAGGCAAGTGGATTCCAGAAAAGTCGATTTCAAAAAGGCAACGCAAGTTGAATCCAGAAAAAATCGATTTCAGACCAGACAAGTGGATTCCAGAAACATCGATTTCAGACCAGAAAAGTCGATTTCAGACAAGGCCAGGCAAGTGGATTCCAGAAAAATCGATTTCAGACCCGACAAGTGGATTCCAGAAACATCGATTTCGGGAAAGAAAAAGGCAAGGCGAGTCGATTCCAGAAAAGTCGATTTCTGGCAAGGCCAAACAAGTTGATTCCAGAAAAGTCGATTTAAGAAAAAGGGTTAGGGTTCGGGATTAGGGTTAGGTTTAGAGCTAGGGCTAGGGCTAGTTCTATAGCACTTAAAGCAGGGATAGTTTTAGCTGTGTATTTTGAAAAAGTTGTGTGCTCTACAAAGAAAAAGCTACTTTTGTTGTTCCTTTTGGTCCCCAGGAGAAATGGGAGTCTTTTTCAGAGAGCACAGGAGACACATAAGTCCTTTGCAGTCCTCTTGTCTGCCTCTAAGGGTAAAATGAGAGTGTGAAGCACTTTGGGAGGTGGCCAGGCACAAAGCTTGGATGGCTGCAGAGCAGAGCTTCTCCCTGGAGGCATGGTCCCAGTCATCATGAGCCATGTCTGAAAGAATTAATCACATTTTATATGTAAGCATGCTTTCCATTTGACTGTGCTGTTATTTTTAATGAGAGCATCATTGACAATGCTTTAACCTGATAGCCCTGCCTAATTTTGTTCTATGTAGTAATGCGTGGGCTTGAGGAGAAGTCAGCATTGGGGGAGAAGAAGGGAGAATGGACGTGTGAATTAGGGAAAGGTGTCTCTTCCTTTGGAGCATGGATGACTTCAAAGCCCTCCTCATACTGCTAAGTATCTGGCTGGACACTACCAGTTGTGTGTTTAGACTGTGTGTGTGTGTGTGTGTGTGTGTGTGTGTGTGTGTGTGTCTGTGTGTCTGTCTTCAGGCATGAACAGCATCTCCTTCCTGTGGTAGCATGTTACTCAGAATCTTGGATAACCCCCAGCCCTCCGAAAAACACAATACATGTATGTTTTAAGAAATTTTATCTTGATGATTAGTGAGAGGGTGGTGATTGAAACCAGCTCATTTCCTATTGACCACTGAGGTCAGCTCACCTTTGCTGAAAATGGTTCTTGACTCTTACTTTGTAGCAGGAACTCCTAAGTTAATTGATCCTTTTCAAGAGTTTCAGGCTGAAAGTCCAGATCTCTCAGGTTAGACCCAGTGTTAAAATATTACCTGGGCAAATTCTCGTTAGAGACAAGGGGCCAAAGACTGTTCCGATGTCTTTTAATGTTGACTTCAATCCAATAAAGCCCTTGTTAAGCTATTTACCTGTGAAACTGGGCCTTGGGGAGGCAGTAAACCCTTTGAAATTAGAGGTCAGGAGATTTAGATTTGATTTCCAGCCCTCTGCCAGTCAGTCAGCCACTCATTTTCAAGTGACAAGCCTTAGGGGAGTCCCTTTCTGTCTCTGTTTCTCGATTTCTGCGCAAGGATTTATGTGGGCCTTAAGGCCCACTGGGAAAAGATCCCTCTTCCAGCTCAGTACCTGGTTTGTTGAGTATACTTGTCAATCTGGACTTTAATATACCTATGGTTTTGGATTAACTCTATTACCTCTGCTAGAAATTAACACAGAAAATTCACAGTTGATTGACAAGAATGAGAGTCAGTTCTAAAGAATTCAAATAGAACTTAATCCTTTATTACTAAAAGAAAGCTCAACTCAAGTAGACACAGATCAGTCATTCTAATTTCATCAACTATAGCACTTAGAGACAATTTTTTCAAAATTCACAGCTAAAACTGTAGCAGCCCCCCAGGCCACCCTGGCTGCTAGGGACTCCTTGGCTAGGAGGCTGTGCCCACACACAGCCCCTGGCCCACCCTGGCTACTAGGGACCCCCTGGCTAGGAGGCTGTGCCCACACCCCTCACCAGAGGGCCCATAGCAGCCTCTGGCCCACCCTGGCTATTAGGGACCTCCTGGCTAGGGGCTGTGCCCACAGCCCCATCCAGAGTGCCTATAGCAGCCCCCCAGCTCACCCTGGCTGCTAGGGACACCCTGGCTATGGGGCTGTGCCGACAGACCCCAGTAGAGGGCCCATAGCAGCCCCCCAGCCCACCCTGGCTCCTAGGGACCATCTGTTTTGAAAATGTTGTGTAATATGATACTCAGAACCATATCATAGGGAGATCATAATGTTATTCTGGTTTTTTTTTTTTATATTAAGCACAATAACACTAGTTCTAGTTACATCTCTTTGATATTGACAAAAATGTCATCCTTACCTTCCTTGACATTAGGATTGAAAGCACAAGGGGTTTTCACCCCTTGCAATGTTTAATTCAGTATAATTGTTTTTTTTTTGTGGACATTAGTGACCATATCAGAGCTTGATTTACACTTCTTGCCATACTGAGAGTATTTCCCTATGGACAGTAACATCATCCTCTCCTTCCCTGGATATTAGGAACAACATCACAGGACGGGTGTACAACCCCAGTCACATTGTGAGTATTATTATCTGTAATCCCTTAGTTATTAGGAACAATATCACTGGGGGTTTGTGTGCTTCTTGAGATACTTGGAGTAATATCCTCTCTGTTTTTGGATGTGTTAGAAACAATATTACAGTGGTGGTGTACACTTCCTGGGATATTCAGGGTACTCTCCCAGGATATTAGTAACCACATCACAGAAGCATTGTACACCACCTGTGATAATGGAACAGTCACAGAGTGTACACTTGCTTTCACAATGAGAGTAATACCTACTTAGGATATGATGGATAATATCACAAGATATACACACATGGGTGTATACCCACCCTGATATTAGGAATAATTTTTATCTAATATACTAAAAAGAATATCCTAGAATATACTCATAATGTGTACATTTATTGGGATTTACAATAAATGTATATAATATGTACCATATGTACCTTTACTGTGATGTACATATGTGTACACAATACATATGTACAATAAATGTACATAATCTGTACAATATGTACATTTATATGCACATGTGTATGATATATACATTATTGTAATATCACAATGATATATGTAATTACAATAATATATATACAATATGTAATATCATGGAATATACAGATTGTACACATTATGTACTTTTAATTTATTTTGGTATTACAATATGTAACTGTGTACATAATGTACACATGTACTATATGTACATGTGTACATATGTATGCACATTATGTACATTATGTACAGCTGTACAATATATACACGTTTACATAATGTGCACATTATGTACGGATGTACAATATGTACACATATACGTAATGTACACATGTTCACGTATACATAATGTACACATTATGTGCATATGTACTATATATACACGTGTACATAATGTGCACATTAGGTAGAGATGTACAGTATGTGCACATTTACATGTTTACCTTATGTACAGATGTACAGTATGTATGCATGTACATATAGGCGCACATTGTGTACATATGCACAGCCCCCTATGTCAGTGAGCCAGAGGATGCTGCATTGCCCTAGTTGCCAGCAGGGAGCATGTTGCCACTGCAGTGTGAGCAAGAGGGCCCTGCATTGGTCTGCCACCAGGAGAGGGCGCCCAAGCCCGCCTGTTCAGAGTCCTGAGGCTCCGCCCCCCGAGGTGCATCATCGCCGCCCACATGGTCTGCAGAGTTGTTCTCCTCAGCGTTGACCTGGGGGCACTTGGAGGGTGGAGCTGCGACCTCCTCAGCACAGACCCCGGGGCTCGGGTCTCACTGTGGGAGGGCCCTGCCGTGGCCCTCGTCGCCGGAAGAGGGCGTGGGCACATCACCGGGAGCGAGAGGGCCCCGCACTGCCCGGCGGCCGCCAGCAGGGGGCGCCCGAGCCGCCTTTTCGGACGGCGTCACGGTCCCAGCGTGCCTTGCGTCATGGCGGCCTGCGGAGTTCCGTCGTCCTCAGTGCAGACCTGCGGGCCCCGTGAGGGCGGAGCTGCGTTCTCCACAGCACAGACCTAGCGGGCACAGCCTCACCTGGGGACGACTCTGGGCCGCGTCCGCAGTGAGTAAAATCCTTCCTGTTTGCAGCCTGACTGCTTAGGGTCAGAGACTAGTAGGAAGATCTCGGTGTGGAAACCTGGACACCAAAAGCCCCTCGGAGTCCTGCGCGCCGAGGTTCTCCGGAGCCAAGGCCACGTGGCGGCAGTGCGAGGTGCACACCGCAGCCTCGGAACGCAATGGCGCGTTCCTAAGGCAGCTGTGACATCCGGGATGCTCGTGTAGAAAACGGCTGTGATGCTGCTGCAAGGCCTCCGTCCACGGCGTTACTGTAAAGTCCGCGCTGCTCCTGCGGCCGCCATACAGCAGTTTGAATCATCAACAGTGACATATCAGTGCAAACGCAGAAACCAATGTATGCTTAGGGCTTTGGGTGAGGATTAGGGCTATGGGTTAGGGTTAGAGTTTGGGGTTACTGGTTAGTTGTTAGGATTTAGGGGTTAGAGAATTTTAGGCAAAATAAATTTAGTTTATTTAAGCAAAGGAATGATTCGCGCATCACACCTGAAGCACCAGAACGGAAAACAGGGCTTGGGACTTCGAGCTGTTAGTGGTGGCAGCTAAGTGAGGTTTCTCCTTGGCTCCAGCTAGGCGACTGCCTGTTGTGGGGATGGTTCCCTCAGCATCAATAGTCATAAAGCCAACTAGCAGCTGGGTTTATTGTCATTGACGGGTTGGTTTGCTCATTTTTTTTTTTTTTTGAGACGGAGTTTCGCTCTTGTTACCCAGGCTGGAGTGCAATGGCGCGATCTCGGCTCACCGCAACTTCCGCCTCCTGGGCTCAGGCAATTCTCCTGCCTCAGCCTCCTAAGTAGCTGGGATTACAGGCATGTACCACCACGCCCAGCTAGTTTTTTGTATTTTTAGTAGAGACGGGGTTTCACCATGTTGACCAGGATGGTCTCGATCTTTCGACCTCGTGATCCACCCGCCTCGGCCTCCCAAAGTGCTGGGATTACAGGCTTGAGCCACCGCGCCCGGCCGGTTTGCTCATGTTTTAAAGTCAGTTTTTTTTTGAGATGGAGTTTCGCTCTTGTTACCCAGGCTGGAGTGCAATGGCGCGATCTCGGCTCACCGCAACCTCCGCCTCCTGGGTTCAAGCAATTCTCCTGCCTCAGCCTCCTGAGTAGCTGGGATTACAGGCAAGCGCCACCATGCCCAGCTAATGTTTTGTATTTTTTTAGTAGAGACGGGGTTTCACCATGTTGACCAGGATGGTCTCGATCTCTCGACCTCATGATCCACCCGCCTCGGCCTCCCAAAGTGCTGAGATTACAGGCTTGAGCAACCGCGCCCGGCCTTAAAGTCAGTTTTAATGCCTCCAATTCGGTATCCATTTGCTTTGCAAGACCTCAGGCTAACGGCTTCCTCCTGTTTTGCTTTAACATGTCAAAACCGTAATTCGTTTTCATTTTACTTTACTGGCATGAATAGCAGTAAATTCACATTTTTGTTGTTATTCAGAAAGTCAGTTTAATTGGCAACCTATTTGTGATGGTGCATAAAATAATGTTTGTTAATTATTAGCATCTTAGATTAGATGAAATATGTTAACTCTATTAAGCTTTGTTATTAAACCAAAACAGGAGTTGAGTTTCTTCTTTTTTTTCTTCTAGGCTTTAACCATTTAAAATACACTCAAGCATCTTCTATTGTGAATTCTTTCTGAGAAATTTGTCCTTGGTGATTTCATCCTTGTCTGAACACCATAGAGTGTCTTTTTAAATCCTAGATGTCCTAGATGGTATAGCCCACTCCACACATAAGTTATATGGTATAGCCTATTGCTCCCATGCTACCAACCTGTATAGCACATCTCTGTACTGAATGCTGTTGTCAACTGTCACACCATGGTGACTGTGGATTGTGATCCCAAAATATCTGAGTCAGGTCTCAGTCAAGTAGAAAGCTTATTTCACCAAGGTTAAGGACACGCCCATGATACAGCCTCAGGAGGTCCTGACAACATGGGCCCAAGGTGGTCAGGGTAGAGCTTGCTCTTATACATTTTAGAGAGACATGAGACACCAATCAATATGCATAAGATGTACAGTCATTTGGTTCAGTGAGGAGGAACAACTGGAAGTAGGAAGTGGGGGTGCTTCTAGGTCAGAAGTAGATAAAACGAAAGGTTGCATTCTTTTGAATCCTTGATCAGCCTTCCAGTGAATACAATTTAGTCTGGTTCAGTGAATCTGCATTTTTACATATACAGTAGGGCAGAGGAATGGTGTGATCTTGGCCCACCACAACCTCCACCTCCCAGGTTCAAGCGATTGTCTTGCCTCAGCCTCCCGAGCAGCTAGGATTACAGGCATGCACCACCATGCCTGGGTAATTTTTGTATTTTTAGTAGAGATGGGCATCCACCATGCCCAGCCTACTATCGATATATTTGCTGTGGTTGAGTATCTGTTCAGATATTTAACCAGTTTTAAAATCACCTATGTATTGTGTAAATATCTTCTCACATCTGTCTTGTCTTTTTATTCTCTGAATACAATTTTCCACAGTAGAATATTTAGCTTTATAAAGTCTGTTATCAATATTTTCATGAATTGGCATTTGATGTTGTGTGTTAAAACTCAACATCAAACCCAATGTCATCTAGATTTTCTTGTAGATTTTTTATAGTTTTGCATTTCATATTACTGCCTCTGGACTATTTTGAGTAGGTTTTTGGGTTTTTTTTTGTGTGTGTGTGTATATATTCATTTCATTCTACGTGGCTTCCAAAGTCTTCCATCACTATTTTTGGGAAGGATATGGCTACAGTGGGCTTCATTTTGGCTTGAGTTTCCAAAATTATTACATTGAATAAACCGAATATTGAATTTTATAGGTATTTCAGGACAGCCAGGCGGGGGTGAACATCTGCTGAGAAACTGAGTAAGAGTGTCTGTGCTGAGCTCTGGCGCCACCAGAGGATGCGTGAACCCACCCCTGACCAACTTCCCTCTGAGGTGCCAGGGCAGCACGAGGGTTGTGTCAACTTAGTCTTGTTCATTGGTGAGTAAAAAGCTTCCTTTCCATGGCCCTGAGTGCAGAGAAGAGAGTCTTTAGAGTACTCAGCAAAGGAAGAAATTCATCTAGAAAAATGAAATCCCCAAATCTCATCATTATGACTACACCCTGATATCATTGTCGATATCCAGACGCAGTGGCTGCTAAGATATGTTCTCACAGTGACCTCTAATATAATGATCACACCGTGCCCTAACATTACTATGATATCCATACCGTGCCCTAACACCAGTAAATTCACACCATATTCTAATGCTAATCTGATATCCACACCATTGCTTCTAATACTAATGTAATACTATCCACGTGGTTCCCTGATGTTAATGTAATATCTGCACTGTTCTCCAACACTGATATAATATGTACACCATGTCCTAACACTAATATCCACACTGTGCCGTAACACTAATGTATCCACAAAGTAGCCTCTAATACTAATAATTATAATAATATCTACTAAGTGGAGTCTGTTGACATTGAGGCTTTTATAAGGGTTCACAGCTTTGGATGAAGCGTAGCCTCTATAGTGGATTTTGGTGATGTCTCTGCTTTTCTGACATAGTATTGATATGGTTGTTTTAAAAAGTAATTTACTTTTTTTTTTTTTTTTTTTTGAGATGGAGTTTCGCTCTTGTTACCCAGGCTGGAGTGCAATGGCGCGATCTCGGCTCACCACAACCTCCGCCTCCTGGGTTCAGGCAATTCTCCTGCCTCAACCTCCTGAGTAGCTGGGATTACAGGCACACGCCACCATGGCCAGCTAATTTTTTGTATTTTTAATAGAGATGGGGTTTCACCATGTTGACCAGGATGGTCTCGATCTCTTGACCTCATGATCCACCTGCCTCAGCCTCCCAATGTGCTGGGATTACAGGCTTGAGCCACCACGCCCGGCAGTAATTTACTTTTTAATAATGTCATACTTCTAGGAAACTTCCAGGAGCAGTGCAAAATATAACCTGTTTCTTTTCTTAGAGTCCCCAGCAGTTATTGCTGTACCATATATGCAGCGTCCCACAAAATACTCCGGTATACTTTATCTAAAGCATGGAAACTCTCCTAGGTTACCACCACATAACCCCTAGATCAGGAAATCAGCATGGTTCCTACGTGATAATTCAGTTCACAAACTCATTTCACTTTTACCTCCTGCCCCGCTTGGGAGTATAATGTGTTTTTTCATTTTGATCCAGTTTTCCTGTCAGTGTTCCCAAGACTTTCCTGCATATTTATGATCTTGACACATTTAAAGAGCATACGAGTTTTTGTTTGAACACCTGTTTTCAGGTCTTTGGGGTATATAGCTAGGAATGGAATCACTGAGTCGTATGGTAAATCTACTTGCAACTGTTTGAAGAAACTCCAAATTATTTGACACATATGCTGCACCATTTCATATTGTCACAAGCAGTGTTAAATAGTTCACGTTTTCGCACATCTTTGTCAACACTTGGTTTTTTTTGTATGATTATTTTAGTGTGAGTTAAGGGGTATCTCTATCTGGTTTGAATTAGGACTAATGATGTTAAGCATCTCTCAAGTGCTTGCTGGTGAAGTGTGTATTAAAGCGCTTCATTAGTTTTTAGATTGGATTGTCTTTGTTGTTGAATTGTAAAAGTTATTTATGCATTCTGGATAACAGACGCTTATGAAGAATCTACTGTGCAGATTTTTTCTTCCATTCTGTGGGTTACTGGAACATAATAAGAGTTTGTGTGTGGTCTCTGCCCCAGTGTCCTGAGTGTAATGTATGAAATGATGTGTCTTTTGTATGCTAATGAGATGACTGATGGCTTGGGGCACCTGGACAGCCTCAGTGGGGCTGGTTGCCAAAGAAACCAACCTTGCCATTAGAAGATTTGAAATTTCAGCCTCCCTCCCATCTCTGTGAAAGTTAGAGGTGCTGATGGTTGAGTAGAATACATAAGGCACTGTTGGGAACATGCTAACACAGTGGTCTGCAAGCTTTTTGGCACCAGGGACTGGTTTTCTGGAAGACAGATTTTCTATGGCCCAGGGTGGGGTGCATGGATTTGGGATGGTTCAAACACATTACGTTTATTGTACATTTATTACACTGTAACATGTAATGAAATAATGATTTCAGATTGTCTTCTTGCAACTGGATGGTCCCATCTGGGGGTGATGGAAGACAGTGACAGATCATCAGACATGAGATTCTCATAAGGAGCATGCAGCCCAGATATCCCACATGTGCAGTTCACAATAGGGTTCATGCTTCTATGAGAATCTAATGCCACTGCTGATCTGTCAGGAGGCGGAGATCAAGTGGGAATGCATGTGATGTGGAATGGATATGAACACAGGTGACACAATGCTCGCCTTTTCTCCTCTCACCTCCTGCTGTATGGTCCAGTTCCTGAGGCTGCAGACTGGTACCAGTCTGTGAGCTGGGGGTTGGGGGGACTCCTCCTCGAACAGACCAGGTCTTGTCCTCATGCAGAAAGTCCAACATGATAAGCATGGCAATATTTTGGTCAAGCTAGAAAAAAGTATCACTGCAAGTTCAGCATGGTGACTCATGCTTGTTATCCCAGCACTTTGGGAGGCCGAGGTGGGTGGATCATGAGGTCAGGAGTTTGAGACCAGCCTGGCCAAACTAAAATACAAGCATTAGCCAGGTGTGATAGTGTGCACTATAATCCCAGCTACTCAGGAGGCTGAGACAGAATAATCACTTGAAGCTGGGAGGCGCAGGTTGCAGTAATCCAAGACCATGCCACTGCACTCCAGCCTGTGCTACAGAGTGAGATTCCATCTCAGAAAAAAAAAAAGAAAGAAAGAAAGGAGAAAAGAAAATAGCATCATTGCAAGCATTATTGCATGATGAGACTCTCCAAACTCAAGGTACTTGGGCTTGCCCCTCCAGCCCATCCTTTTGTCACCCCACAGACCAAGCCACCCTCCCCCTTGTTGTACTGAAGAACCTGGGCAAACTGTGTACCTGAAAAACACTCACCTAGTGGTAAAAACCTAGCCGATGGCATTGGACTGCCCAGGTCCAAATCCCAGCCCCAGCACTGACTAGCTGGTTGATCCTGACAAGTAGATCATCTCTCTCAGCCTCTGTGTTTCCATCTGCAAAATGGGCATATTGATCATCACAGCAGCTGGTTGTGAGAATGGATTTAATGGATCTGGGCTGAGCCATGAGAGCTTTGATTTTTAGAAAATCTTTCAGGAGATTCTATTTGTTAAGGATCAAGAACCACTAATCTAATTACACTTGTCACAGTGAAATATTTATTACCGATTATAATGGTTATGATAATTATTGTAGTTATGTAATTAAAAATAAATATATAATATATATTCTAATAAGTATTTGCTATTATTTGAGATGGAGTCTCGCTCTGTCTTCCAGGCTGGGGTGCGGTGAATGGTGCAATCTTGGCTCACTGCAACCTCCCGGGTTCAAGCAATTCTCCTGCCTTAGCTTCTTGAGTAGCTGTAATTACAGGCACCCACCACCACACCTGGCTACTTTTCATACTTTTTGGTAGAGATGGGGTTTTGCCAAGTTGGCCAGGCTGGTCTGAAACTCCTGGCCTCAAGTGATCCACCCACCTCAGCTTCCCAAAGTGCTGAGATTACAGGCGTGAGACACGCGCCCTACCCCTGCAGGGTCACACAGGAGCCAGTGAGCAGCAGGACGGTTTGTTCAGTAGGAGAGATTTCCTGTTGCTGCTTCTGCCTCTGGCCTCCCCGATGCAGAGGGTGGCCAGGTCAGGGGGCTCCTGTAACTGGCCTCTTGTGCCCCGCAGCTGCCAGGAAGGATTGCATCATGATACACGGTGCCACCTCTGCCTGGTTCCAGGAAAGCCCTCCCTGCCTCCACAGGTACAGAATGACACCCATGGAAACCAGCCTCATGTTTTTAGGGAGAAGCTGTGTAGGGCTCCAGCTGACTTCCACCTGAGGGGTGGTGCAGGTTTCCAGCCTGGGATGGGAGGGTAGGTTAGGTTGGGCTGGGCCTCTGCCAGGAAGGTTCCCAGGATGCTCCTGTTCCTCCTGCAGGTGGGAACCTGGAGAGCATAAACCTGCACTTCCTGCAGATGGGGACAATGGCATTTGCTTAATCAGCTTTGCTCAATTCTGTGCCACATATATCAGTCCCAGATCATTATCATCTACAGCCCCCAATTCCATGGCTTGGTCTTTGTGGCCAAAAATTCTCAGCCAGGCCTGAAACTCCATAAGAAGGGAGAGAATATGTCCTGGGCAGTGTTTGCATTGGCTGTCACTCACTCACTTCATTGATGGAGCACTAGCTCTGGGCCATGCTCTCTTCTAGGTACTGGGGATTGGGTGAAAGAAACAGACAAGGGCCCTGCTCTCTTGGGGTGATGTGCTGGTAGAGGTGAGGCCCAAACAGGAACCCAGGGCAAGGGGACAGAGCACGATGGCATGCCTAGTGAGGGAAGGCTTGGCATTCGAGCTGAGATCATAAGGAAAGACAGTGAGCCGTGCAGGTGTCTGGGAGAACAGTTTTGGTTTTTTTTTGGAAACAGTCTTGCTCTGTCACCCAGGCTGGGGTGCAATGGCATGATCTTGGCTCACTGCAACTTCCACCTTTGGAGTTTAAGCAATTCTCTTGCTTCAGCCTCCCGAGTAGCTGGGATTACAGGTGTGCCCCACCACACCCAGCTCATTTTTGTATTTTTAGTAGAGATGGGGTTTCACTATGTTGGCTGTGCTGGTCTCCAACTCCCAACTTCAAGTGATCCACCTGCCTCATCTCCCATAGTGCTGGGATTACAGGCATAAGCCGCCATGGCTGGCACGGGAGAAGAGCCTTCTAGGCAGTGGGAATGGCATATGCAAAGGCCCTGGGTCAGGACTATGCCTGGACTTGGGTTTTCCAACCTCAGCATGGTTGATATTTTGGGCTGAAACTTCATTGTTTGGTTCTGTCCTGTGCATTATGGGATGTTTAGCAGACTCCCAGTCTCTACCCACTAGATGCCAGCAGCACCCCCTACCAGTTGTGACATCCAAAAATATCTAGATCTTGCCAAATGACTCTTGGGGGATGCAGTCATCCGCAGTTGAGAACCACTGACCTATTGTGTTCAAGAAACAGCAAGGAGGTCAGCATGGCCAAGAAAGAGCAGCTGAGGCACAGAGTGGACGGAGACAGGATGTCGTTCATGATCATCAGGACTTTAGCTTTGATCCTGAGTGAAATGGGAGTGCTGACGGGTTTAGCTGGGAAGTGTTAAGAGCTGACTTGGGTTTTTTGTTTGTTTGTTTGTTTTTTTGAGATGGAGTCTCTGTTGCCAGGCTGGAGTGAAGTGGTGTGATCTCAGCTCACTGCAACCTCCACCTCCCGGTTCAAGCAATTCTCCTGCCTCAGCCTCCCAAGTAGCTGGGACTACAGGCATCCACCACCACACCCAGCTAATTTTTGTATTTTTAGTAGAGATGAAATTCC
Source organism: Saimiri boliviensis (assembly GCF_048565385.1). Classification (NCBI taxonomy): domain Eukaryota; kingdom Metazoa; phylum Chordata; class Mammalia; order Primates; family Cebidae; genus Saimiri; species Saimiri boliviensis. The sequence goes on along the minus strand of NC_133458.1, from coordinate 177,588 downwards.
TCCATATTGGTCAGGTTGATCTCAGACTCCCAACCTCAGGTGATCCACTCACCACAGCCTCCCAAAATGCTGGGATTACAGGCATGAGCCACTGCCAACTTGGGTTTTAACAGTTCCCTCTGGTCACGGGGTGGAGGATGGGCTGTGGGACATGGACAGGAGTGGGGCGGGACCAAGAGCAGGGGCAGGGAGGGGAGGAAAGAGCCTATTTATTGCAGGAGCCAAGGCAGGAGGCCAGGCTGGTGAAACCCTCAGGCTATTGCCAACTCTGTGCACGTGGGTGGACATGCATGCATGTGTGTGCATGGTGTGAGTGCACACATGTATGTGTGTAAGCATGGATTGCTTGGGTATGCGCATGTGCTTGTGTGCGTAGATGTGTGCCTACATTGTGTGTGTTGCTGTGCATGCTAACATGCTTGTATGAGTGTGCAAATGAGTGTACATGCATGTGTACACACTTTGTATGTGTGTATGCGTGTGCACATGCACAGATGTGCACAGGATGGTTGCTCAAATAGCCAGACAAGGACTGGGAAAGGAACAGCCCCACAGGTGCTCTTAGAGTCCTGGAGCAGGAAAGCTCGTCTCCATCTGAGGCTCACCCTTCCTCAAAGATGAGGGCTGGGCCCTAACCAATGTCATGTCTCCTTTCGTGCACTCAAAGAATAAACCTCACCATGCCCCAGGGCTGTTTCCTGGCTTTAGTCAGTCCAGTGGGGACAGGGAATTCCTCCCTGCCATCTATTCTCTTTGGGGCACTGTCAAAGGTGGAAGGGTTTGTGAGCATCAAAGTAAGGCCACCCCCTTCCTGTGTGCTAGGATGTCCCCATCATCCTGAAAGTCCCCCTTCCTCACTGCCTTTCCACCCCTCCCCATCTCAGCCAAGCTCACTTTCATTCTCTCAACCACCCACCCACCGAGAGCCCAGCTCCCACTGCTCCTCAAAACCTGTCATATGTCTTTCACCATCATCCTTCTGTGACCAAAGTAAGTTGTGTTTTAGTGTTCAGTGGCCTACATGCTGCAGGAGGCCTGGGTGCAGAACACCTCTGTGGTGGAGAAAGTGTGCCTCAGGCAGTAGCTGGACCCAGCCTGGCTGGGGAGAGTCCTAGAGGCCTGTGCCCTGTGGGCCAGATGTGGGTAGCTTTCCTGGGGGAGTCCACACTTCAATTAGGGAGAAGGTGAGAGTCTCAGGGTCTTTTGGGTCAGGGAGGCATTGCAGTTGGGGGTCATTTGGGTCTCTGACTCATCATGGGCACTATGATGGAGAAATGCAGGGAGTTGTCAGGGAAGTGGGGAAGAAGAAGGGCTGAGCTCATGGTCAAGCACATACTAGGTGCTCAATGAATAATCACTAATCAATAAATAGAAATGGACACAAAGAGAGACTCAAGGAGTCATGGTAGGGATTGGCTGTGAGGGTCTGTTCGACAACTGAGAGTGAGATGACTAGAGTCCTGTCTTACTCTGCCCTGCCTTGCTGGATGATGTTGATCTAATTGCTTCCCCTCTCTGGGCCTTACCAAAGGGTCTGGACAGAGATGTCCAAGACACAGAATATATGCATCTGGAGCTATGGCTTGGGCAGGAGCTGGCAAACTGTGACCCCCCAGGCCAAATCCAGTCCTCCACTTTTGTGTGTGTGCGTGTGTGTGTGTGTGTGTGTGTGTGTGTGTGTGTGTGTGTGTTGAGATGGAGTCTCACTCTGTTGCACAGGCTGGGGTGGTGCAATCTTGGCTCACTGCAACCTCCCCCTCCCACATTCAAGAAATTCTCCTGCCTCAGCTTCCTGAGTAGCTGGGATTATAGGCGCATGCCACCACACTTGGCTAACTTTTACATTTTTAGTAGAGACAGTGTTTCACCATGTTGGCCAGGCTCATGTCGAACTCCTGACCTCAGGTCATCTTCCCATTTTCCTCAGAGTCAAAGCCCAAGTCGTGATGATCCCTGGCAAGGTCACTGTCACCTTGCTCTGGTATCTGTCATCCCCATCTTCCTTCATCATCTCCTGGCTTCACTCCAGCCTCCAGAGTCTGTGCTGTTCCCTGATCCCCTGCAGCACACTCTGTCCCCAGGGCCTTTACAACTGCTGTTCCCACTGTGGGAAATCTCTCCCCAGGAGTCCCCAGGACTCATCCCTCACTTCTGTCACATTCGCAGAGAAGGCTTCCCAGATTACCTTATCCACCACCCACCACTGCAACCCTGCTCATGCTAGTGCGCCTTACACCCACACCTGCTTTGCCTTTCCTTTCCTTTCCTCTTTCTTTTCCTTTCCTTTCCTTTCCTTTTTCCTTTCCTTCCTTTCCTCTCCTTTCTTCTTGAGACAGTCTTGCTGTGTTCCCCAGGCTGGAGTGCAGTTGTGCAATCTCGGCTCACTGCAACCTCCGCCTCTCAAGTTCAAGCAATACTCCCGCCTGAGTAGCTAGGATTAAAGGCAGGTGCCACCAGTTTTGTACTTTTAGTAAAAATGGGGTTTCACCATGTTGGTCAGGCTGATCTCGAACTCCTAATCTCAAGCAATCCACTCACCTTGGCCTCCCAAGGTGCTGAGATTACAGGCGTGAGCCACCGCACCTGGCTGCACCTACTTTAGTATTTATTCTTCATAGAGCTTTCCACTTAATGTGCTGTCTGTGTTACTGGTTTGTTTGTGGGTTGCCTGTCTTTCTCCCTCTCATTAGAGTGATGGATCCATTCAGATAGCAGAAACTTTGCTTCGTTCACTGCTGTTTCCCCAAAGACTAGAACCCTGACAGGGATATGATAACCAGGCAGTAGTTCTTAATGGAATAAATTAATGTAAGAATGAATGAATGTGTCATCTGAGTCTAGATTACAGACAGAAAAAAAAGAAAGAATGAATTGCCGGTTGCAGTGGCTCATGCCTGTAGTCCCAGCACTTGGGGAGGCTGAGGCGGGCAGATTGCTTGAAGTCAGGAGTTCAAGACCAGCCTGACCATCTCTACTAAAAATACAAAAATTGGCCAGGCATGGTGGCACACCTGTAATCCCAGCTACACAGGAGGCTGAGGCAGGAGAATTGATTGAACCCAGGAGGTGGAGGTTGGAGTGAGTTGAGATCATGCCACTGCACTCCAGCATGGATGGAAGAGCAAGACTGTCTCAAAAATAAATAAAAATAATTTTAAAAAGGAATGCATGAAAGACAAGAAGTCCTAGATAGAAGGAATAGGTGATAGTAATCAATACTACACAAGGGAAATCATAGTGAATGAGAATTTATTTGTAAATTTCAAGATAGCTAGAAGGCAAGGATTGTGGTGTACTCAATTCAGAAGATAAATATTTGAGGTGATGACTATCTCAGTTACCCTGATGTGATCATTACATACTCTCTACATCAGGGGTCCCCACACCCTCTGGCCACGAATCAGTACCAGTCTGAGGCCGGTTAGGAACTGGTCAGGCAGCACAGCAGTTGAGTAGGGGGCAGGTGTGTGAGGCTTCATCTGTGTTTACAGCCACTCCTTATTGTTTGCATCACCACTTAAGCTCCACCTCTAGATCAGTGGCAGTGTTAGATTCTCATAAGAGCACAAACCCTACTGTAAAGAGCACATGTGAGGAATCTCGGCTGCGTGCTTCTTCTTCTTCTTTTTTTTTTTTTTGAGATGCAGTCTCACTCTTTGCCAGGCTAGAGTACAGTGGCACATGCTTGGCTCACTGCAACCTCTGCTTTTTGGGTTCAAGCCATTCTCCTGCATCAGTCTCCTGAGTAGCTGGGATTACAGATACATACCACCACGCATGGCTAATTTTTGTATTTTTTTAGTAGAGACAGGGTTTCACCATGTTGGCCAGGCTGGTATCAAACTACTGACCTTGTGATCCACCCACTTTGGCCTCCCAAAGTGCTGGGATTACAGGCATGAGCCACCATGCCCTGCAGCTGCATGCTTCTTATAAAAATCTAATGCCCGATAATCTATCACAGTCTCCCAGTCTCCCATTGCCCCCAGAGGGATCATCTAGTTTCAGCAAAACTAGCTGAGGCTCTCAATGATTTTACATTATGGTGAGCTGTGTAAGTATTTTGTCATATTTTACAATGTAATAATAATAGGAGCAGGCCAGGCACAATGGCTTATGCCTATCATCCCAGCAATGTGGGGGGGTGAGGCAGGAGATAATCTGAGGTCAGGGATTCGAGACCAACCTGGCCAACATGGTGAAATGCCATCTCTACTAAAAATACAAAAAATCAGCCAGATGTGGTGGCAGGCACCTGTAATCCCAGCTACTTTGGAGGCTGAGGCAGGAGAATTGCTTGAACTCAGCAGGCAGAGGTTACAGTGAGCCCAGATCATGCCATTCCACTCTAGCCTGGGTGACGAGAGCAAAAATCCATCTCAATTAATAATAATAATAATAGAAGTAAAGTGCACAATAAATGTAATGTGCTTGAATCATCCTGAGAGCACCCCCGTGCCCCCAGGCCCATGGAAAAGTTGTCTTCTACAAAACCGATCCCTGGTGCCAAAAAGGTTGGGGATCACTGCTCTACAGGTCTCAAAATATCACCTGTGCCCCTCAAATAGGTACAACTATTACATATCAATAAAAACTAAAAGAAATCAATTAAAATTTAAAATAAAAATAAGTAGGACTGAAAAGTTACCACTGGATCATCGAATAGGGAAATGAATGGTGTCCTCATTAAAGGTAGTCTCAGTGGAGAAATGGAACAGAAGTTGGACTCAAATGGATACAGAGAGTGAGTAGGAGACAGAGTAGCTTGGGAAGCACAGGTAACCCCTCCAGGAAGTGTGCTGGGAAGGGGAGCAGCGAGGCCGGTAAGGATGCAGGGAATGTTGGCTTGGGAGTGAGTGCCTTTGAAGCTGAGCATGTCCCCAGGGGACAGACATGGGGAGCTACGCCTCACCCTGATGGGCAGTTGCACCCCAACCTGCTTCTGCGTGGGCTCCCCTGTTTCACCCTGTAGATGTCCCTTTTGTGGCCACGGGGCATGAATCTCTCAGGGGCCCGAAGCAGCAGCTGAGCCTCGCCCAGGCTGTGTACAGAAAGGCAACTGTGTACCTGCTGGATGACCCCCTGGTGGGTTTGGATGCCCACCTCACTTAGCACATCTTTAACCAGGTCATCAGGCCTGGCGGGCTACTCCAGGGAACAGTAAGTTTGGGAACATGTGTCAGAGGGCACAGGGCAAAGGCAGAGGATGCCCTCAGCATTCTGTCCTAACCCAAGTTTCTCTCACCACCACCTTCCACTTGAGTCCAATTTTCCTCTTTATTGGTCAGCTTTTGCTGTGATGATGCTACATAACAAACAACCCTTCAGATTCCATCAGCTTACAAAAACAGCTGTTTCTTGCTTATGCATCTGTGGTTTAACTACTACGGCTCTGCCTTGGATGATTGTCCTGGGTCAGATGGACTCCTTGTGTTCTTGAGGTAGGCTGAAGGAGTCCCCTCTGTTTCTCTATTTGGAAATGCTATTTTCAAGAAAGATAGCAGGAGCACAAGGAGGGGAGCTCTCCCCACTCGGAGTCCAGGGACAATACTCCCACCCCTACCCCCTGCTCCAGAGGTTGGCCAAGCACATGTTTATGACTTTTCTCTTCTTACTTTCTTTCCCCTTCCCTTCATTCCTCTTTCCCTTCCTCTCTCTCCCTCTTTCTCTCTCTTCCTCTCTCCTCTCTCCCTCCCTTCCTTCCTTTCTTTTTGATGGAGTCTTGCTCCATCACCTAGGATGGAATGCGGTGGTGCAATTTTAGCTCACTGCAACCTCCACCTCCTAGTTTCAAGTGATTCTCATACCTCTGTTTCCCAAGTAGCTGTGACTACAGGTGTGTGCCACCATACCAAGCTCATTTTAGTATTTTTAGTAGATACAGGGCTTAGCCACAGTGACCTGGCTGGTCTTGAACTCCTGGCCTCAAGTGATCCACCTGCCTTGGCCTCTCAAAGTGCTGGGATTACAGGCATGAGCCATGGAACGTGGCCACATGTGTGTTAACTCCTAACCCTTCCCTGCCCAGACACAGACTCTTGTGACCCACGCACTCCACATCCTGCCCCAGGCTGATTGGATTGTGGTGCTGGTGGGTGGGGCCATTGTAGAGATGGGTTCCAACTAGGAGTTTCTTCACAAGAAGGGGGCCCTCATAAGTCTTCTGGATCAAGCCAGACAGCTAGGAGATAGAGGAGAAGGAGGTACTAGGTGTGCTCTGCTGATTCTCTGTGACTGGCTTTTGCCAACCTTCAGGAAAAAGACTCAAAGGGTCCTACTGGCAAGAGTGGATTGCTCTGGTCACACCCTCCTTGCAAACTGATGCCCAGAAGCAGATGGCTCTCCAATAGGTCACCTCTCTCCAAGAAGAGCCAATAACACCGTCTGTGAGCCAGGGGCTGTGCTAAGTACTTCTGTAAAAAATACACTATTTGCATTTGATTCTCACCATACCCTCAGAGGCCCGTGAAATTACTGCTATCATTTTATGAGCAAAGAGAGTTAAATCAGTTGCCCAAGGTCACCAGATTAGAACTTGAGTGTGTCCGACTCCAGAGTCTATGCTTGCAGTTGCTATGGAGACAGCACAAGAAGGTTTTGGTGCCTAGAAAGCTACAACATGCCAGCTAGAGTTTCTAATAATCCAAAGAACACAAAGTGCACTGGATACATGACAAGGTTCTAGAAGTAAAGTTGCCAAGCCAAGCTCACCCACAATGACTGAAAAGTAGCGACTCATAGCGCATCACATATATTAGCTTACTGAATCAACTTAATGCCCTCATGAGGCTGGTACTTGAATCATTTCCATTTCACAGATCAGGAAACTGAGGCCCAAAAGTTAAGAAACTAGTACCAGGTTACATAGCTTATAAGCGGCAGCACTGGGATTTGCACCCAAGCAACTTGATTCCAAAGAATGTGTTTTTTAATCAATAGGCTTTTTACTACCCCTGCATGACAAAGCAAAGACTCACACCCAGATTTCTCTCAATCTCAGATGTTGTCTCTTCTGAGAACATCTGCTTAACATTGGCCCACCCTGTCTAAAAACACTAAGTGTTGATTCACAGTGTCCCAGTCCTGAAACTTGAAGCTAGAATTTGCCTGTTTGTATTGGTCAGCTTTTGCTGCAATGATGCTGTGTAACAAATAGCCCCCAACTCTCAACAGCTTACACTAGCAATTATTTCTTGCTTACAGGCCTGTAGTTAAACTTCTATAGCTCTGCCTTCAGTTATTGGGCATATCTGGGGGATAGTCGTGGGCAGGTGCCCTTCCTGGCAGAGATGGTACCTGAGGGTTGGTGGGAGTTAGCCAGAAAAGAGCATTCCAGACACAAGGAACTGCTTGAGCAATGCTGTCAAGAGAAACAGAGATAACGTTATACAGTGTTCACTACTGTTCTTCCAACCTCAAGTTCACAGCAGGTACTCCATTATATTCACTGATTGAAAAAATGAATGAGTGAGTGAATAGCCTGAATGATGTTCCTGGAAGAACTCAGAGTGGGGTGTTGAGGTTGCTGGAGAGGTGGCAGGAGGCAGAACAGGGAAAATGGATGGTCAGAGCAGTTAAGGCCACATGGTCAGTGGGTGTCAAAGTGAGTATCTGGACCATGTTGTGTGACAGGACTCTCTTGACCTTTTATCAGATTGTGAAAACAATCTGATAAAAAGAGATGACAAGATAAAATTTAAAGTGATATGCAGAAAGAAATCAGCATGAGGCAATTTAGTTGGGAAGGCCTAAGCCTTAGATTTTTGGATATGGACTGATTCAAAAGAAATATGCAACTACACTTTGACCCCAAATTCCTCAAACATATTGTTGAGAGTAATTGATTTTCACTCATTTCTCTTTAATATGGCTCCTAGTCCTTGTACTTTACTGTAAATGTCTTTCCTGAGCTTATCAGTGACTTCTTTCTTGCCAAATTTAAGAGACCTTTTTTTTTTCAGTCTTCCTATTGCCCAATCATTTAATTATATTTTGGAAGGATTATCTTACATTTCTCTCAGTTTACTTTTGGTGTTATAAATATTCCAAAGGTAATATGTGTTATTTGCAGTGAAATAGAACATACAGATTTGTTGATTTGTGATCATCCAGGCTAAGGTGTTAGTAGAATTTTTCCTGGCTTTTAAGTACATTTTTATATGTTGTATATGTATTCTAAATAAAGTCAATTGAGAACAGAGACAGGAATCATTATTACATTAATACTCAGATGTCAGTGGCTTTTGCTCCCCGTGCTTGCAGATGACATTAGCTACTTCTACAATGTTTCTCAAGTTTTTCTGGGGATCCCTGGAGGTGTATCTTGTTTACTTATAAATAAGTCTTATCTTAAAGGTACTGTTACTGCTCTGTCAAATATCTACCTCCACCAGACATCATAGACACTGCTCAACACCAGCACTAGCTCTCTAGAGCCCCTTAATTGTAAAGGCAAGGTTGATCTCTCAAAGCAAAAAGGTGGGGAAAAGATATACCAACAAAATTAAAAGAATGTCATGTTAGTTATATTTATGTCAGGTAACGCTGACAACCAAAAAGCATTACTAAAGATAAAGAGATTATTACATAATAATTAAAAAGTTCATTTCACCAGCATTTAAACCTTGTTTCCTTCTATCACATTTTCATTCTTAGATGTACATTTTTTTTCACATTTTAATGTATCTGAAGTCAGAAAGCATCTTATAGTCATGTAAGCAGCAAAAGTAATATGATCACCATTGCTTGAACATTTACATCAAAACTTGTAGAATGGGTGTTAGAGGCATGGAAGAAAATTCTGGAGAAAATAGTGATGCACTTTTAATAAAGGCTGAACAACAGTTGATGATACAGGAAACTACTGTATGAAGAAGGGTGGACATGGATGACTCAGTCAAAAAATGACTCAAGTAGTCAAACTGAATTCAAGGAAGGTTGAGGAATAATTTAGCCATTCACTTTTCCCTAGTTTGATTGATAATTTCCATGCAATAAAATTTACCTATTTTAAGTGTAACATTTAGTAAGCTTTGGCGTTTACACACAGTCATGTATCCATGACCATAATCAAGATATAGATCATTGCCAGAAGTTCCTCATGGCCCTTTGCAGTGAGTGTCTTCCTCCAATTCCCAGTTCTAGGCAACCATCTATCTAGTTTCAGTCACTATGGTTTTACCTTTTCCAGAATTTAGTATTAGTGAAATAATACAGTATATGGTCTTTTGTGTTTGTCACAGTCTTCCATTTGTTTGGGTAATTACCTGGATTGCTGTGTTGTACTGTAAGTATATGTCTATGAGAAAGTGTCAAATTACTTTCTATATGGTGTGATATATGGATCAAGATTAGCTTTTTAAAAATATGGATTTACAATTATCCCAGCAGTATTTGTAAAATACCTATTCTTTCTCCATTTCATTATATTAAAATTTTCGGGTCTACATCTGGACTGTCTCTGATTTATCTGTCTGCATTTTTTTTTTATCAGCAGTACACTGTCTTAAATACAGTACTATTGAAATTGGATATTGTGAATTCTTCAACATTGCTATTATTATTCTTTCTCGAAATTCTTTTGGCTAGTTTTAATCTATTGTCTTTCCACCTAATTTTGGAATCTGCTGATAAATTTCTAATTTTGCTCAGATATTGATTGGAGAGAACTGACATCTTAAGAATATTGAGTTCACCAATCCATGAACACAGTATATCTTTCTGTTTATTTAGTTATCTGTGATATTTTCTGATAATGTTTTGCAGTTTTCAGCATCCAGATTTTGTACATGTTTTGATTGATTTATACTTAAGCATTTCATATTTTGGTGCTATTGTAAATAGTGCTTCATGTTAAAATTTGATTTCCAATTGCTCATACTAATTATGAATGTACTAATTATGAACAATTGGAAATCAGATTTTATAGTATATAAAGCTACAATTAATTTTATAGAACAGACTTTTATAGTATAGTATATAGAACTATAATTAATTTTTGTATATTGACCTTGCATCCCCAAACTTTGCTAAACTCACCAAATAGTTTCATTAATTTTTTGCAGAGTCTTTGGTATTTTCCAAGTACAAATCATGTCATCTATGAAGAGAATGTTTTATTTCTTCATTTCCAAGATTATTTATTGAATGATTGACCTCATTATACAAGGTGGAACCTTCAGTTCTTCAGTATAATTATAAATTCTGGTGACAGTGGAAATGCCTGTCTTGTTTCTGACATTAAGAGAAAAGCATTTGATTTTTTTATCATTAAATATGGTGTTTGATATAGGGTTTTTTGAGATGCCCTTTATTAGGTTGAAGAAGTTCTCTTCTGTTCTAAGGTGGATGAGAATCCAATGTTTTAGTCTTCCTTTTTGATAAACTCCACAAACTAGACATTATTATTAGTAGGACTTTTAGAGAAAATTTTTTTCCTTTTTTTATTGCATTTTAGGTTTTGGGGTACATGTGAAGAACATGCAAGATTGTTGCATAGGTACACACATGGCAGTGTGATTTGCTGCCTTCCTCCCCATCACCTATATCTGACATTTCTCCCCATGCTATCCCTCCCAACTCCCCAATCCCCACTGTCCCTCCTCTATTTGCCCTGACAGACCCCAGTATGTGATGCTTCCCTCCCTGTGTCCATGTGTTCTCATTGTTCAACACCTGCCTGTGAATGAGAACAGGTGGTGTTTGATTTTTTGTTCTTGTGTCAGCTTGCTGAGAATTATGTTTTCCAGGTTCATCCATGTCACTGCAAAGGACACGAACTCATCATTTTTAATGGCTGCATAGTATTCCATGGTGTATATGTGCCACATTTTCCCTGTCCAGTCTATCATCGATGGGCATTTGGGTTGGTTCCAGGTCTTTGCTATTGTAAACAGTGCTGCAATGAACATTCGTGTGCATGTGTCCTTATAGTAGAATGATTTATAATCCTTTCGCTATATACGCAGTAATGGGATTGCTGGGTTAAATGGAATTTCTATGTCTAGGTTCTTGAGGAATTGCCACACTGTCTTCCACAGTGCTTGAACTAGTTTACACTCCCACCAACAGTGTAAAAGTGTTCCTATTTCTCAACATCCTCTCCAGCATCTGTTGTCTCCAGATTTTTTAATGATCGCCATTCTAACTGGTGTGAGATGGTATCTCAATGTAGTTTTGATTTGCATTTCTCTAATGACCAGTGATGATGAGCATTTTTTCATCTTTTTGTTGGCCTCCTGTATGTCTTCTTTTGAAAAGAGTCTGTTCATATCATTCACCCACTTTTTTTTTTTTTAAGACGGAGTTTTGCTCATTACCCAGGCTGGAGTGCAATGGCGTGATCTCGGCTCACCACAACTTCCACCTCCTGGGTTCAGGCAATTCTCCTGCCTCAGCCTCCTGAGTAGCTGGGATCACAGGCACGTGCCACCATGGCCAGCTAATTTTTTGTATATTTAGTAGAGATGGGGTTTCACCATGTTGACCAGGATGGTCTCGATCTCTCGACCTCGTGATCCACCCACCTCGGCCTCCCAAAGTGCTGGGATTACAGGCTTGAGCCACCGCGCCGGCCTTTTTTTTTTTTTTTTTAGACAGAGTTTCACTCTTGTTACCCAGGCTGGAGTGCAATGGCATGATCTCGGCTCACCGCAACCTCCGCCTCCTGGGTTCAAGCAATTCTCCTGCCTCAGCCTCCTGAGTAGCTGGGACTACAGGCATGTGCCACCATGCCCAGCTGATTTTTAGTATTTTTAGTAGAGATGCGGTTTCGCCATGTTGACCAGGATGGTCTCGATCTCTTGACCTCGTGATCCACCCACCTCAGCCTCCCAAAGTGCTGGGATTACAGGCTTGAGCCACCACTCCCAGCATTCACCCACTTTTGAATGGGCTTGTTGTTTTCTTGTGAATCTGTTTTAGTTCTTTGTAGATTCTGGATATTAACCCTTTGTCAGATGGGTAGATTGCAAAAATTTTTTTCCCATTCTGTTGGTTGCCGATTCACTCTAATGACTGTTTCTTTTGCCGTGCAGAAGCTTTGGAGTTTGATTGGGTCCCATTTATCTGTTTTGGCTTTTGTTGCCAATGCTTTTGGTGTTTTGGTCATGAAGTCCTTGCCTATGCCTATGTCCTGGATGGTTTTGCCTAGATTTTCTTCTATGGTTTTTATGGTATTAGGTCTTCTGTTTAAGTCTTTAATCCATCTGGAGTTAATATTAGTGTAACGTGTCAGGAAGGGGTCCAGTTTCTGCTTTCTGCACATGGCTAGCCAGTTTTCCCAATACTATTTATTAAATAGGGAATCTTTTCCCCATTGCTTGTTTTTGTCAGGTTTGTCAAAGATCGGATGGTTGTAGATATGTTGTGTTGCCTCCGAGGCCTCTGTTCTGTTCCATTGTTCTATATCTCTGTTTTGGTACCAGTACCATGCTGTTTTGATTACTATAGCCTTGTAGTATAGTTTGAAGTCCGGTACTGTGATGCCTCCTGCTTTGTTCTTTTTGCTTAGAATTGACTTGGCTATGCGGGCTCTCTTTTGCTTGCATATGAAGTTTAAGGTGGTTTTTTCCAGTTCTGTGAAGAAGGTCACTGTTAGCTTGATGGGGATAGCATTGAATCTGTAAATTACTTTGGGCAGTATGGCCATTTTCACGATGTTGATTCTTCCTAACCATGAACATGGAATGTTTCTCCAACTGTTTGTGTCCTCTCTTATTTCATTGAGCAGTGGTTTGTAGTTCTCCTTAAAGAGGTCCTTTATGTTCCTCGTTAGTTATATTCCTAGGTATTTTATTCTGTTTGTAGCAACTGTGAATGGCAGTTCATTCTTGATTTGGCTCTCTTTCAGTCTGTTATTGATATATAGGAATGCTTGGATTTATGCACATTGATTTTGTTTCCTGAGATTTTGCTGAAGTTGCTTATCAGTTTCAGGAGATTTTGGGCTGAGACGATGGGGTCTTCTAGATTTACAATCATGTCATCTGCGAATAGAGACAATTTGACTTCCTCCTTTCCTATTTGAATACCCTTTATTTCTTTTTCTTGCCTGATTGCTCCGGCTGGAACTTCCAATACTATATTGAATAGGAGTGGTGAGAGAGGGCATCCTTGTCTAGTGCCAAATTTCAAAGGGAATGCTTCCAGTTTTTGCCCATTCAGTATGATATTGGCTGTTGGTTTGTCATCAATAGCTTTTATTATTTTGAGATACATTCCATCAATACGTAGTTTATTCAGAGTTTTTAGCATAAAGTCCTGTTGAATTTTGTTAAAGACCTTCTCTGCATCAATTGAGATAATCATGTGGTTTTTGTCTTGGTTCTGTTTATGTGGTAAATTATGTTTATAGACTTCCATATATTGAATCAGCCTTGCATCCACAGGATGAATACTACTTGATCTTGGTGGATAAGCTTTTTGATGTGCTGTTGCAATTGGTTTGCCAGTATTTTATTGAAGATTTTTGCATCTATGTTCATCATGGATATTGGCCTGAAGTTTTCTTTCTTTTCTTTTTTTTTTTTTTTTTTGAGATGGAGTTTCGCTCTTGTTACCCAGGCTGGAGTGCAATGGAGTGATCTCAGCTCACCGCAACCTCTGCCTCCCGGGTTCAGGCAATTCTCCTGCGTCAACCTCCTGAGTAGTTGGGATTACAGGCATGTGCCACCATGCCCAGCTTATTTTTTGTATTTTTAGTAGAGACAGGGTTTCACCATGTTGACCAGGATGGTCTCGATCTCTCGACCTCGTGATCCGCCCGCCTCGGCCTCCCAAAATGCTGGAATTACATGAAGCTTTATTTTCTTGCTGAGTCTCTGCTGGGTTTTGGTATCAGGGTGATGTTGGTCTCATAAAATGATTTGGGAAGGATTCCCTCTTTTTGCATAGCTTGGAATAGTTTCAGAAGGAATGATACCAGCTCCTCTTTGTATGTCTGATAGAATTCAGCTGTGAATCCATCTGGACCTGGACTTTTTTTGGGTTGTAGGCTCTTAATTGCTGCTTCAACTTCAGATCTTGTTATTGGTCTCTTCAGGGTTTTGACTTCTTCCTGCTTTTGACTTGGGAGGCTGCAAGTGTCCAGGAATTTATCCATTTCTTCCAGGTTTACTAATTTTTGTGCATAGAGTTGTTTGTAATAATCTCTGATGATGGTTTGTATTTCTGTGGAATCTGTGATAATATTCCCTTTATCATTTGTTATTGAATTTATTTGATTATTCTCTCTTTTCTTTTTTAGTTATCTGGCTAGTGGTCTATTTTGCTGATGTTTTCGAGAAACCAACTCCTAGATTTGTTGATTTTATGAAGGGTTTTTTGTGTCTCTGTCTCCTTCGGTTCTGCTCTGATCTTAGTTATTTCTTGTCTTCTGCTAGGGTTTGAGTTTTTTTTTTAGCTTGCTCCTCTAGCTTTTTCAATTTTGACTATAGGATGTCGATTTTAGATCTCTCCTTCCTTCTTATATGGGCACTTATTGCTATATATTTTCCTCTAGAGACTGCTTTAAATATGTCCCAGAGATACTGGTATGTTGTGTCTTTGTTCTCATTGGTTTCAAAGAACATCTTTATTTCTGCCTTCATTTCATTGTTTATCCAGTCAACATTCAAGAACCAGCTGTTCAGTTTCCATGAAACTGTGTGGTTCTGTTAGTTTCTGCATTCTGGGTTCTAACTTGATTGCACTGTGATCTGAGAGACTGTTTGTTATGATTTCTGTTCTTTTGCATTTGCTGAGGGTGATTTACTTCCAATTATTTGGTCAATTTTAGAGTAGGTGCGATGTGATGCTGAGAAGAATGTATATTTTTTGGATTTGGGGTGGAGCATTCTGTAAATGTCTATTAGGTTTGCTTGGTCCAGGTCTGAGTTCAAGTCCTGGATATCCTTATTAATTTTCTGTCTCATTGATCTAATATTGACAATGGGGTCTTAAAGTCTCCCACTATTATAGTGTGGAAGTGTAAGTCTCTTTGTAAGTCATTAACGACTTGTCTTATGTATCTGGGTGCTCCTGTATTGGGTGCATATATATTTAGGATCATTAGCTCTTCTTGTTGCATTGATCCTTTTACCATTATGTAATGTCCTTCTTTGTCTCTTTTGATCTTTGTTGGTTTAAATCCTATTTTATCAGAGATGAGAATTGCAACTCCTGCTTTTTTTTTTTTTTTTTTTTTTTGCTCTCCATTTGCTTGGTAAATATTCTGCTGTCCCTTTATTTTGAGACTTTGTGTATCCTTACATGTGAGATTGGTTTCCTGGATACAGCACACCAATGGGTTTTGGCTTTTTATCCAGTTTACCAGTCTGTGTCTTTTGATTGGAGCATGTAGCCCATTTACATTTAGGGTTAATATTGTTATGTGTGAATTTGATCCTGCCATTTTGATGCTAGCTGGCTGTTTTGCCTGTTAGATGATGCAGATTCTTCATTGTGTTGATGCTCTTTACCCTTTGATATGTTTTTGGAGTGGCTGGTACTGGTTGTTCTTTTCTATGTTCAGTGCCTCCTTCAGGACCTCTTGTAAAGCAGGCCTGGTGGTGATGAAATCTCTGAGTACTTGCTTGTTCACAAAGGATTTTATTTTTTCTTCACTTATGAAGCTTAGTTTGGCTGGATATGAAATTCTGGGTTGAAAGTTCTTTTCTTTAAGGATGTTGAATATTGGTCCCCACTCTCTTTTGGCTTGTAGGGTTTCTGCTGAGAGATCTGCTGTGAGTCTGATGGGCTTCCCTTTGTGGGTAACCCAACCTTTCTCTCTGGCTGCCCTTAGCATTTTCTCCTTCATTTCAGCCCTTGTGTATCTGATGATTATGTGCCTTGGGGTTGCTCTTCTTAAGGAATATCTCTGTGGTGTTCTATGTATTTCCTGGATTTGGATATTGGCCTGCCTTGCTAGGTTGGGGAAGTTTTTCTGGACAATATCCTGAAGAGTATTTTCCAGCTTGGATTCATTCTCTCCATCACATTCAGGTACACCTATCAAATGTAGATTAGGTCTTTTCACATAGTCCCATATTTTTTGGAGACTTTGTTCATTCCTTTCTACCCTTTTTTCTCTATTCTTGTCTTCTCATTTTATTTCTTTGAGTTGATCTTCGACCTCTGATATCCTTTCTTCTGCTTGGTCAATTCGGCTGTTGAAACTTGTGTATGCTTCATGAAATTCTCTTGTGTTTTTCGGCTCCATCTATTCACTTATATTCCTCTCTAAGTTGTTTATTCTTGTTAGCATTTCATCAAATCTTTTTTCAAAGTTCTTAGTTTCTTTGCATTGAGTTAGAACATGTTCTTTTAGCTCACAGAACTTTCCAATTACCCACCTTCTGAAGCCTGATTCTGTCAATTCATCATATGTATTCTCCTCATCCAGCCTTGTTCCCTTGCTGGTGAGGAGTTGTGATCCTTTGTAGGAGGAGAGGCATTCTGGTTTTGGGTGTTTTCATCCTTTTTGCACTGGCTTCTTCCCATCTTTGTGGATATATCCACCTGTTGTCTTTGTAGCTGTTGACTTTCAGATTGGGTCTCTGAGTGGATGTCCCATTTGTTGATAATGAAGTTATTTCTTTCTGTTTCTTAGTTTTCCTTCTAACAGTCTGCCTTCTCTGCTGTAGGACTGCTGAGGTCCACTCCAGGCTCTGCTTGCCTGGGGGTCACCTGCAGCAGCTGCAGAGCAGTAAGGGTTGCTGCCAGTTTCTTTTTCTGCTATCTTTGTCCCAGAAGGATACTTGCCAGATGTCAGTCTTATCTCTCCTTTATGAGGTGACTCTTGGCATATACCGGGGTCAGGGAGCTGCTTGAGGAGACAGTCTGTCCTTTATAGGAACTCAAGTGCTGAGCTGTGAGCTCCACTGTTCATTCAGAGCTGCTAGGCAGGTACATTTAAGTCTGCTGCAGCAGAACTCGTAAACCCCACCCTTTTTTTTTCTTCCCAGGTTCTTTGTCCCAAGGAGTTAGGGCTTTATTTATGAGTTTCTGTTGTGCTGCTGGCTTTTTTTCAGGGCTGCCCTACCCAGGGAGGAGGCAGCCTTGTCACTGTCTGCCTGCCAAGGCTTTGCTGAGCTGCTGTGGGCTCTGCCCAGCTGCCGTGTGAACTTCCCTGCAGTCCTGTTTCTATGGGTGTAGTTAGAACTTCCTTGGCATTGGTGGCCCACCTCTATAATGGCTGACTCTCTCTGTAATGGTGGACTGCCTCAGGAATGGCAAACTACCTCCGTAGTGGTGGACTGCCTCAGTAATGGCAGATGCCCCTCCCCCACAGAGCTGGACCTTCCAGGGTTCAGCTGTGCTTGCTGTGAAACTCCCAATCCAGAGTGTTTCGGGTTGCTTTTTTTTTTGTGGAGGTGGGACCAGCTGAGCCTGATCACCTGGCTCCCTGCCTCAGAGCCCCTTAAAATAAATTTTTTTTATTTAGTTAATGGTAGACTGTCTCCGAGGTGTTCCAGTCACCTGTTGAAAAGGCGCCGGGATCTGTGTGATTTCCCATGCGGTGACCCACTGCGCCAGCTGAAACAGTGGCACTGAGATTCGTGGTGCTTTTTTGCCTGAGACTCTCCTGGTCTGGCTCCCTGTTTCAGTACCCTTTTTAATCAGATGAATGGGTGACTTTGCCTTCCCAGAGTTCCAATCACCAGCTAAAATGGCATCCGGACCTGTGTATTTTGTATAGAGAACTGCCATGCCGGGGCACCAGCAAAACAGTTGCACTGGCAAAAACAGCCATGCAGGTCAAAACAACTGCGGGGGCCAAAACAGGTATGCTGGCCACCCATGGGGCTCCTCCGCTTGGGAATCTCCTGGTCTGTGGGCAATAAAAATACATCTGGAAATGCAGCATCCACTCACCCTCCATGCTTTTGCTGAGAGCTGCAATCCTGAGCTGCTCCTAATTGGCCATCTTGGATGCCCTCTCTAGATAACAGTCGAGAAGAGATTTGATTCTTTACCCTTGGGTAGATGAAGCATTACTGAAACATACTGTCATTCACTCCAAGTTTCAAAACCTCTTTGTAGTGCTTCAGTTTCTTGTCATGAAGGAGGTTCAATAAGTTTTTATTAAGAATTAGGTTTGAGTCCGGGCACGGTGGCTCAAGCCTGTAATCCCAGTACTTTGGGAGATCAAGGTGGGTGGATCATGAGGTCAAGAGACCAAGACCATCCTGGTCAGCATGGTGAATCCCGTCTCTACTAAAAATACAAAAAAATTAGCTGGGCATGGTGGCACGTGCCTTTGGTCCCAGCTACTCAGGAGGCTGAGGCAGGAGAATTGCCTGAACCCAGGAGGCGGGGGTTGCAGTGAGCTGAGATCACGCCCTTGCACTCCAGCCTGGGTAACAAGAGTGAAACTCCGTCTCAAAAAAAAAAAAAAAAAGAAAGAAAAAAGGTTTGATATGAATAATACACTAATACAAAGGTGAGATTTAGCTTTTCCCTGTGAACAAGATTTTCATGTATTATTTTAAAAATGAAAGATTTTTGTCTGACCTTTTGAATAAACTGGAGCAACAGGAAAGGGAAAAAATATATTATTTGGAAAGTGAAGTCATCCCTCTATTAATGAGTAAAGGTTTTTGCCTTTTTGCAATTTTTGAGTTATCACTTTGGTTAATGAGTGACTTAAGATAACCTGGGATTTGATATCTGACAAACTTGTAAAAATCAAATTATAAATTACTTATTTTTCTTACATACATATCTTTTAGATATTATATCCCCTTTTAGATATTATATCCCCTAAAGTACATAAATGACATTTGGCTTATTTGGTATAAAAACCATAGAGGAAGAATTGTCAGAAAGCATTGTCAGGTCAGATACAGTGGCTCCCATCTGTCATCCCAGCACTTTGGGAGGCGAGGGAGGGTGGATCATCTGATGTCAGGAGTTAGAGATCAGCTTGTCCAATATGGTGAAACCCCATCTCTACTAAAAATACTAAAAGTTAGCCAGGTATTGTGGCAAGCACCTATAATCCCAGCTACTCAGGAAGCTGAGGCTGGAGAATCACTTGAACCCAGGAGGTGAAGGTTTCAGTGAGCAGAGATTGCAGCATTGCACTCCAGTCTGGGCAACAAGAACAAAACTCTATCTCAGGAAAAAAAAGAAAGCACTGCCAAATGTGAAATGGTGTTTCATTTTCCTTGGACTGTATTTGCATAAATATGTTATCCTAAGACTTCTTTGTCATCCACAGACATTTGTTGTCTTGTTTTAATCCTCTTTGAAAGGTGATTCATAATCTGCTATAGGACATTGACAGGTGCTCTTAAATGCAGGTTTCTGATAACTTTGGAAATTTTGTCATTAGCATAAAGAAAAAACTTTCAGGACTCTCATGGAGACCTGAAATGTTCAAGAATATAAAGCAGAACAGGAGATAACTGCATGGAGTGAACTAATATAGACTGAAGTAATCTTTTTGGCTTTGCTTAAAATATTACTGATCCTTTGTTTTGTTTTTCAGAGTTCAGGAAGCTTATTTTGAGCTATTTACAGCTTTTAGCAATTGAGTAAAATATACTCCAATTGAGTAAACAAAATTAGGAGCATATTTGTTTCTCTCTATCTGTTTTCTCCAGAATTTAGAATCTATTTGTGAGTATTCTTAACTTACAGAAAT
Source organism: Saimiri boliviensis (assembly GCF_048565385.1). Taxonomy (NCBI): domain Eukaryota; kingdom Metazoa; phylum Chordata; class Mammalia; order Primates; family Cebidae; genus Saimiri; species Saimiri boliviensis. The sequence continues at coordinate 157,961 of NC_133458.1, read as the reverse complement.
ATGATTTGTATAAGTGCAAAAGAGTGTTTTCTTCTGCAACAGGTCACAATTGGAGAAATTAGTTATTTTGGCAAGGCTTTGACTGGAATGGCATGCTTTCCCTAAGGAATCAAACTTGATGTATAGAGTCAATAAAAACCCTTTGGGAAAACTGGCTTCATACCTTGTCTACACATTCCCTGTAAGTAACTTGTGGTAAGTAAATAATGTCACTTCCTGACAGGCTTATGAGACCCAAGTTATCCTGTGACCTCAAAAGAGAAATTTATGCAACTCATGTAGTTATTTGAGGGGACAGACCCATAGCTGGGTTCAGCTTTAAAAAGTCTTATCTGAGATTCACTTTATGAAACCAAGTTTTATGAAATCCGATTTTGAAAACCTATGTAAAAATAATTATTCTTGCTATACTTTATACAAATATTCAGGCCAGGTATAATAGAGACATTTGGTCATATCATGATTTTTCTTTAGTAAAAATCAGAGACTGGACAGAGAAAAAAATTATACTTTAAGAACTAAGGGCCGGTAGCGGTAGCTCACGCCTGTAATCCCAGCACTTTGGGAGGCTGAGGCGGGCGGATCACAAGGTCAGGAGATTCAGACCCTTCTGGCCAATATGGGGAAACCCTGTCTCTCCTAAAAATACAAAAAAATTAGTTGGATATGGTGGCATACACCTGTAGTCCCAGCTACACTGGCGGCTGACGCAGGAAAATCGCTTGAACCCAGGAGGTGGAGATTTCAGTGAGCCAAGATTGCACCACTGACAGTGTGGGACTCCATCTAAAAAAAAAAGAGGTCCAGGTTCAACCTCCAAGTGTTGGCCTCTGTCTGCAGGAAACCTGGAACCCCCATCTAACAGAGGAGTCCCCAGGCTGGAGTCAGGAAGCCTTCAGAGTCACCAGGTGAGTGGATCAGAGCTGGAAACACAGAGCAGGTGGAAGCCCTGGACTCTTCTAGTGAGGGCTGAGAAGCTGGGGTAGGAACACATTCCATGGGCAAATGCACACAAGGGGTCCCTGGGCCCCTTCCCCTGCCCAGTGACTGCCCAGTTCCTAAGGAACTTCTGAGGCCTGAGACCCAGGGACATACTACCTGATCATCACACCCACACCTTTCTGCCAAGATGAGACAATGCCCATTGCAGGCAGGTGGTCTGGGATTGGGGTCTGGGGTGGGGTACATGTTCCTAACTAGCAGGTGCCCTTACATAAAGCTGCCTGAGCTGGTTGCACCATCGTTTGTTAGTCTGCCTATGTGTGGCCTAGATTCAAAGGCCCAGTTGTCCATTCTGACTATACCATTCCCTGGATCCTCTGCCAGGCCCAATTGTGTATAAGGAGTTTGAATAACTTTGCTTTTAGATACTGAATAAGAAGCTTTATTGTTACTAGATTTTATCTGTAAAAACATTTTCTGCATTTTCAATGAGATTTGACTTAGTAATTTTGGATAAAATCCAATTGGTTAATTTTAAAAATTCAAAAATTTTTGTTTTTTAGATAATGATTTTCTAAAGTGCCCACAAAACTTAGCAAATAGGTTTGCCATGTTACACTATTAGTATAGGCTTGCTGAATTTGAATTTTTGTAAGAGGCACTATTATTCTTATGGTATTAAATCCATGCACTTTTACAACTTGAGACCTCCCCATTCCAATCAAAGTTGCAATTCAGTCCAAATACAGAGTAAGAGTGTGAGTGCTATTATGAAGTAAAAACAGCCACTCCACTAAGTCCTGATTTTGAATAATAACTCCTAAGAGATTATTACTAAGAGAGTGTAAGACAGTGTTAAATAGGGAAAATTAATAATGTTAAAGGCTTGTTATGATTAATTTTACTTACTTGAGCCTTATGCATTTTTTTCTTCAATTACTTGCAATTCCATTTTAGCTTTTTAAGTTAATTCTTTAGGACTATGCAGACTGGAATCTTCTCAAAGAATAGAAAACATATTACTCATAGCATAAGTTGAAATGGCTAAAGTAGGTCTTATCTAATTGATATTTCAAAGTAACTTCTGGAAATTATTTAGAGTTTTTAAATTATCTCTTCTGATGAACACCTTTTGAAGTGACATAGTGGTTTTTGTTTTTTTTTTTTTCCAACATGCACAATTACAAATAAGGAGTTGTAGTTTGAATTTTATCTGGAGCTACTATTAACCTAGTACATTGAATGGATTTCTTTTTTTAAATGGTTATAGCGTTGTATAAGTAACTCTTTATTTGGTGCAGTACAAAGAATATTATACAATGAATAATATAACACTGAGGAAATTTTTTTCTAGTGGGCTTAATAGCTGTGTCCACATAATTTTGACAAACTGTGGAACTGTTTAACATCCCTTGGGGAAGCACTTTTCAATAATATTTTTAGGCAGGTTTTTGATTAGTATAAAAGGAAAAATGAAGGCAAATTGCTTACAGTTCTCTTCTGCCAAAGAAATTGTGAAAAAAAAAAAAAAAAAAGGCCTTCAAATCAATAATAGTTAGTAGTAGACAATTTTTTTGAATCATAGTGGGTAAAAGTAGTATAGCCGCATTAATTGCTCTAAGATCGGTTAACATTTTTTATTTTTTAGATTTCCTTTTTATTACAAAAATAGGACAGTTTTAAGCTAAAAATGTAGGAACTATATGTTCTTTTTCTAATTGTTTAGCAACTACATTTAAAAAAATCTCCAGTTTTTGTAAGTGGCCGTTGTTCTATCAAAATTGGTTTATTATCTAACCATTTTCAAGCTATTAGTTTTGGAGGTTTAACAATGGCTGTCATTAAAAATGATATTCTAACCATGTTGAGAACTTTGTCCCTTAACTTCTAATGATTCTTTTAGACCCTGTAAATTTTTTTCTATTCCCATTTCAGGCACACAGCCCACGGCCTCCATTATTTGTTGATTTTGGGAGCTATAGGATTGTTCAGGTATTAAGACTTTGGTTCCCCACTGCTGTAATAAGTTTCTTCCCCACAAGTTCATAGGAATCTGAATTACAATAGACTGAATGGGTCCAGGCTGTCCTTCCGGCCCTTTACATGGTAAGATAAGACTGCTTTGATAAACTTCTGAGGCCTGCCCCACTCTGACTATATTAGAGTGAGCATTTTATACAGGCAAAGAAAAGGGTCAGTGCTGAACAGAAATAATTGAGACATTTGTGCTAGTATTAACTAAACCTTTAAAATTTTTTTCTATGAATAGTGACTTTACATGCTGGGTGTTTATTTGTAATTTGATATATCCAGTATGCAGCTTTGCCCTGCTTATTTGTACTTCCAAATCCTCCAATTCTTTCATCTTTGCTTTGACCTAATTTGATGTAAGGCAAAAGTAAGATTTGTGCTATGGGTTTTTTAGGTTTAGCACTGCAAGTATTGGAAAACGACATACAATCTGCATTTCCCCTGTAAAATTACTATTAATAGCTTCTGTATGAAATTTTATCCCTTTAGTATTAAGGCTAGGTTTTCCTAAAAGCAAAACCACTGTTTCTATAGGTAAGGGCTTACAAACTCCTGCTGGTATTTTTTCGTGGAGGCTCCCCAGGTAAAATATTTACTTTCTGAGTGCTACACAGATTTGCTGCTGAGCTTTTATTGGTGGCAGGGGACAAACATTGTACAGAGATAAGAGAGTAACTTAAGCAGGAGAGGCCCCAGTTGGAATCGGGTTCCCTTCCTTATTAAATTTTGAATGACATTGATTAGCCCAATTATTTTTCTTTCTTTTTTTACACTTAGGGCAAATGCCTGGTTTAGTATTTTTTGTTGTTACCCTCAGCTGAGGTCCTGTTCTTAGATTTTGTCTGCAGTCCTTTTGGTGTGTTCCTTTTTTCCAGAATGGAAACAAGCTCCAGGAAATGCAGCAGTCCCATTGTTTACCCTCAATCCTGCCATAGTTTGCACTAATAATGTAGCCTTGTGTAAATTTCCTCCATTGCCATCATGAGCCTTAATATAGTCCATTAAATGAGCTATCCCTTTTTTTTTTTTTTTTTTTTTTTTTTTTTGAGACGGAGTTTCGCTCTTGTTACCCAGGCTGGGGTGCAATGGCACGATCTTGGCTCACCGCAACCTCTGCCTCCTGGGTTCAGGCAGTTCTCCTGCCTCAGCCTCCTGAGTAGCTGGGATTACAGGCATGTGCCACCATGCCCAGCTAATTTTTTGTATTTTTAGTAGAGACGGGGTTTCACCATGTTGACCAGGATGGTCTCGATCTCTGGATCTCGTGATCCACCCGCCTTGGCCTCCCAAAGTGCTGAGATTACGGGCTGGAGCCACCGCACCCGGCCTGAGCTATCCCTTTAAAAGGCTGCTTAGCAACATGACATTTTGTATTAGCATTATTGATTGCTTGTTTAAGTTTCTTTAGAAATTTAAATGGCATTTAAATGGAAAAGGCTTCAATGTTACCTAAAACTGTCCCTGCTCATTTTGAGGTTGCATTATAACTGGAAACTGCTATCCCTCTAAATTTTCGTCTTTACCAGCCTGCTGAATCCCAGCCTGAATAGACAATTACTGCTGTGGAAGGCCGGTATAGAGCCACTGGAGCAGCAAGCTTTGCTTTTTGAACAACGTTTAAGTTTTCCAACAGGGAAATACCAGGTAGGTTGGGCCATTTTACTTTTTGAGAATGGGCTTAACAGTTTTACTTTTTAACTTAACTGATATTACTTCCATTTGGTTTAAAGCTTTTCTTTAAAGGGTGTAGTTTTACATGCTTAGCTTCTACTTGCTTTTTAACTAATTCATGGGCTAGATGTAATTTCTTCCCCTTTAGAGGCTACTGCTTTACTTAAATCAGATTTTAAAAGAATTATCTCAGAGATAACAAAGAAATTATTATTAGAATTTAAATGTTACTTAAACCTTAGCAGAGAATTACAATTTTGGATGTTACTTGTTTACAAAGAACACACAAAATTTTGCTGTGGAACACCTGCGGAGAGCAGCACGCAGCTATTTGGACCTGGACCCACACAGCTGCTGCTTGCTGTGTTCTGCTTGTGTTCTGCTTGTGGTACTCACTACCGAGCCTGGGCCACAGTTGTGGCCTTGGGCTGAGTCTGTTCGCTTGAACGCTACTTTGACCTTTCTTTGCTGCTGAGCTGTTTCCATTTTTTTCTTTTTCTTCCCCGCCCCCCACCCCTGTAATGCTATTAAGGTTAGAAATATAGCATATGAAAGGTTAGAAATATAGGTTAGCATATTGAGGTTAGAAATATAGCATATGAAAATCTGTTGATTCTTAAAAATTTATTTTAAATTTCTGGGCTTAAATGTGTAACAACATAAACATTTGACTAATTCTGCTGCCATAATTAATATGGAAGCTTCAGTTTAATATGGTTACACAGATCTGAAAAAACAATTGCTCTAAAGCTAACAACGACAATGAGAAAATTATCAGAATAATTACCATCGCGTTAATATCTGCACACAAAATGTTTAGAATAGTAAGCTAGGATTTGAACCTAGGCAGTTTGGTCTTGGAGAGAAAAAGTGTTCTGTTCCCAGTGAGTTCATAGTCAAATACGTGCTGGGAGAGGAGGAAACCAAAAATGAAGTCACACAGATGAATGCATGCTGTAATTCTGGACAATTTTAGGAAGGAGTGGTATATGCTACTAAAAAAGTCTGAGGTTGCAAGATTTGACTAATCTAGAGGAAGATTAAGGCTTGGCTGTTGCCTGACTTGTGAAGAATGCATAGGCCTTTTTAACTAGATAAAGCTGTAGGGTGGGGGCCTGGAAGAGCTTTCCAAGCAGAGGACTGAGCTTCTGCAAATGGCCTGTGGCCCTCTGTTTGCTTAGCCTGTATGAACAGAGGGAAAGAAGGCTATCCTGGCCAGATGATAGGAAGTAAAGGGAGCTGAGTCCTGAATGAGGTGGGAAAAGGTGGAAGCCAGACCAAGGTGTGAACGTGTTGTACTGTATTTACATAAGAGCTCTGGGCAATATGTTAAGCTCTGGGTGACTTGATAAGATTGATGTTCCAAATGATATGTCTGGCTCTAATTGAGAAAAGAAGTTGGAGTAAGGCAAGAGTAGAAGCCAGTGACCTGGTGTGAGAATGAGATACTGGAGTAGACTGAGGTTTGTTGTTAGGCTCTTAGGTGACAGGTGTGATGAGGGGTAATGGAGGTAAGTAGAGATATTTCACATGTATTTAGGAGGTAAAAGTTTAAAAAATGATGCTGCATTGAATGTTGGTATGAGAAGGCAGGAGACTGAAAGACCCCAATGTGTCTATGTATTCTTTATCTTTTCCAACCTCTGGGATTGATTATAATGTCTTTGGAGTCTTGTGAAATAGTGCTTCTTAAGCTGAAGCTCTTGATTCTCCTTACTTCTGTGGAGATCCTGACTCAGGAGGTTTTGCTTGAGGATCTAAAATTTGGAAATTCAGAGCCATTTGTCTTGTTTTGGATTTTTGAGGTATCTTGTTTGAACATTCTTACATTCAAGCACATTTGGAATATGCCGATATAGACAGTGTGTAAGATAGTCAGTGATTCTCAATATTGGCTACACATTAGAGTTGCCAGGGATGCTTTTAAAAATATGTATGCCAGGGCCCTACCTGAAACAATTAAATCAGAATCTGTGAGTTGAGACTGGATGTTGGTATTTTAACAGGTGATTGGGATACGCAGCCAGGAACCTCTGAGTTAAATTATAATTCTAGAAAGCATGTGGAAAAAAAAAAACTGGGATAATATGGAGATAGAAGCATGCCAGGCATATATTAAAAATGATTTGTAAAGCACAACATGGACAAATTACTCAAAATAAAATCAATAAAGTAGTAAAGGTACTGAATTATGCTGTATCCACTGGGATATTTTCAACCTTTTCCAAATGACTATATAAAATTATTCTTCCATCTTCCAGCAGGAATTATTAAATAGTGTATATAGTACTTGATATACTTCTCTAAATTGGACATAAAGCAAATGTCTTAAATTGAAAGAAACTCTTCATGAAAAGAATCAAAGTATTCAAATGAAGATAAAGTAACTTTGGCCATTTAGCATGATCTGAGGTTATTTATAAAATTAACCAGGCAGAACTATCATTTCTGTACTCGTAAGCTTTGTATTTTTACTTCTCAGTAAATTTTATGTTAAAAGACATTAATACTTGCTGTTTGTTATTGGATACTTATGTCCATTGTTGAGAATGCTTTGCATTTAAAGCAAAGCACAAATAAAAATATAACTACAAAAATGATTTCTATAATAATTAAGTTAAAAAGTTAGAATGCCCGAGACCTAAAAGTTATTCTCATTCACAGGTGATATAAAGAGAACAACTTAGTTAGGTGACCCAAGCTTTAGAAATGCAAAGGTCTCTAGAGGGATTCCTGGCTTTACATTTCTATCAGTCAATCAATCTGGCTATCATTCATCTATCAAACAATCAAGTTGTACTCAATCCTCAAAAACTGCATATTTAAAAGTTAAATATATATATATATTTATTTAAATCATAGAATGTAATGTTTTGACATATTTATAAACTTGTGAACCCCTTGCAACAAAAATAATGAACATATCCTTCAGCTCCCAGAGTTTACTCATGTATCTCTGCAATCCTTTGCTCCCACATTTCCTCATTCCCCATTCTTCATACATACAGAATATACTCCTTTTTTGTCCTGTTTTTTGTTTCGTCCAGAAAAAATATTTTGAGATTCATCCATATTGTTGCTTATACTAATAAATCATTTATTGTTATTGCTAAGTAGTAGTTCATTACATATAATCACCTTAGATTTTCTATATTTCTTGATGGATATTCAACGCATTCCTAGTTTTTGGCTATTACAAATAAAACTGCTATGAACATCCATATACAATGTTTCAAGATTAAAGGAGAGCAGTTTCAGAAAGAATATTTTGTTTCAGAACTTTGGAGTAGAATGGCTGAATCAAATGGTAAGTGTATGTTTGACTATTTAAGAAAATGCCAAAATATTTCATGAAGCAGCTGTATCATTGCACATTCCCACCAATGTTTTTTCCATAGACAAACCCTCCAAAGGCCTGGATGGATAAACCTGTCTGTAAATATTTCAGAATTCATGTGAGGGAGGGAGACTGGATCTGGTACTCTCAGTAAACCCTGTTTCTAGCATGGCACCTCACTTCAGCTTTTACTGTGCCTCCACAACCTGGATTCTGACACTCTTTGCCCCAGTTTCTACAGAGAATAAATTAATTATCTCCTGAGACATAAAAAAGAGGAAATTACTTGGTTGCATGAAGTCAGAGAAAGAGACACAGAATCCAGTTGTCCTTTTACAGACACCTAGGCAATGCTTCATTTTCAGTGTCATGATCCCTAACCCCCTATAACCTCAGAAATACCTGGCATCTCCGATGTCTGAAATTTTCCCGGATTCTAAAAGATAGGTTAGCTTATTTCTCATTGGAATCTTGCTTAGCTTCCACTTAGGCAACACCTTTCTCCTTTCTGTAAAGTCAGCTATCACCTAGCAATTTTTCCTCTTCCAAAAGTTGGTTAACATCTCTTGCTCTGTCACTTAATATGGTATTATATTTCTCTTGTTGCTTAGCTGACACTTCAGCAATGTTTGGAGAGGGAGCAGACATAGACAACTGTATTGTTACATCTATGCAAAGTAAAACAGCAAAAACCTTTCATGCATGTTGGTTATTAGACTTGGCTACTCCAAGTCTCCTCCCCCTTCTAAGATCTCTGAATGTCTCCCATGATTTAGCAACGAATGAGTTAATGTCTTATATAATAGGGGGGCTTCTAGGCCCCTGCTCTAGCACTTAGCTGTTTATTTTGATTGGGTGGCATGTGTTGTGATTGATCTGTAAGTTTCTTGAGTAGTTGGCATCTGGTTCTGATTAATCCTGTCCATAATTACTCTGCTAAATAATTTTGATATCACTCTTGAATAAAGGAACTCTAACCCATATCATCTGAGGAGGAATTGAATGAAATGAAGTATGAGGTTAAGAGAGTAGAGTTAGGAAGGATATTTTAATTATTTTAAAATACAGTAGGACTTAGTGACATGTTCAAAATAAACCACAGATTTATATCTAGGGAAGAATTAATTTCAATATGAACATGAAACTTCTAAAGGTTAAACCTTATCAAAGTTCAAATGAGCAGTTCTATTTTTTCCCTAACTTTGGGAATAATAATGTAGCTACAATTATATCTATCTCTAAGATGTTATATATGACATAATACATGATTTTAAAATATAACATATATTCTACGTTTAGACTATAAGAGCAATGCAGCCTTTTACAGCAGCACGTGCTGAAAAACTTAGCATAGGAAAGTCTGAATAAGAGGCTGGGCATGGTGGCTTATGCCTGTAATCCTAGCACTTTGGGAAGCTGAGGTGGGTAGATTACTTTAGCCCATGATTTTGAGTGGACAACATGGTAAATCCCCGTCTCTACTAAAATACAAAATAATAATAATAATAATTAATAACAAGTAGCTGGGCATGGCAGCCTGCACCTATAATCAGAGCTACTCAGGAGGCTGAGGTACAAGAATTGCTTGAGCCTGGGAGGTGGAGGTTGCAGTGAGCTGAGATCATGCCACTGCACTCCAGCCTGGGCAACAGAGTGAGACTGTCTCTCAAACAACAACAACAACCAAAAAAAAAAAAAAAAAAAAAAAAGTAAAGAAAGAAAGAAAAAAAAGTAGGAATAAGAAAACAGAAAACTCTGTCATTTTATAACTGAGAAATGATGATGATATATTATTTCCATGTAATTAATTTTTTTAGTAAAATAAATTTGTCCTTTGAGGTTTTCCTACCTTATGTGTTTGACATTTGAGACCTTATTTAAAATATCTACATTATAATGATTTTTGATCACAGGAGGCAGTCCATTCTTTTATCCAAGAAAATTCTGGAAATCCCTAAAATATATATATACAATATGCATAACATGTACTGCAAATTGACCCATTGGCTGTGTTTGGGAGTTGTTTTGTTGGATTGTATTCCGATTTTGTTTTAAATCTGTGGAATTCTTAGAGTGCTTCACTAAATCCACTGGTTTCTCTGGGTCATACTCTTCCTCCATCAGTTTACTTACAGGATGATTATAAACCCCTCATTTAATTTCCCCAAATTATATTTCAGGCGAGGCTATGCTGTGTGATAGAACTTGAGTAAATGCAGATACATAGAGCACAATAGAGGAAGTATATTGCACTGCTATTAGAAATAGTTTCTCTTAGTGGGTAGATACTAAACAAACCAGAGAGTTCATGCCTTCCTCCTGGTAGGTTGCTGCTCAGTCAGGGACATCTCAGCTCCATCAGAAAGTAACTTCTGCCATCTGGTACCACGTATACAAGGAGACAATCTTCCTGGATATCAGAAAGAATAGCAGGTCCCCTCCCCTGTAGTCCAAGGAAGTCGTGCTTATTTAATGATCTTGTATGTTTGACAGTGATAGTAGCCATTCCTTCATAAAAACCGCATACCCCACCTATGATGATGTGGTTAGGCTTTCCTGACCCAAGAAACACATTCATGATATTGCTATAAATTTCTAAAAGATAAAACTATTTAGTCTTAACTTCATATATAATACCAACATATGACTAAACATAGTTCATACTATGTTTAGTTTGGACTGAATATATTTATGTGGGGATGGGGGGAAGAGGATCTAACTTTCCAAAGGCAAGTGATCCTAAAAGTAAAAATACTCAATTTACATTCACATACAGGATATATAATATTTCAACTTGCAGCTTCTGCACTGAAAATTATTGAGATTCCATAGTTTTTCAAAGTCCATATACTTGCTTTATATTTGTGTAACTAAAGAATCTAGTCCTGTGAGTTTTTTTTCTAAAACACTCTATTACAGAAGTAAATTAAAGTTTTTTCCAAGGAAAAGAAAGCTGCTAGAAATGTGTTATTTTTTATTTTTTTTAAAAAATATGTTTATTGAGTTATAATTCATATATCATGCAATTAATTCATTTAAAGCATACAGTAATAGCTTCTAGTATATTAATAGATGTGTACAACTATCACTACAGTCAACTGTAGTTTTCATAATCGGAAAAAAGTTTCCATGCCCTTTATTTATACACTCCCATTGCCCAATGCCTCCATCCCTAAGCAATCCCTGATATATTCTCTGTCTCTGCAGAATTGCCTATGCCAAACATTTCAGTAAAAATATTGTATAGTGATGTATATTAGTTCATTCTCACATCTCTATAAAGAACTACCCAAGACTGGGTCATTTATAAAGGAAAGATTTAATTGACTCACAGTTCTGCATGGCTTGGGGGGGCCTCAGGAAACTTAGAATCATGGTTGAAGGGGAAGCAAACACGTGCTTCTTCACACGATAGCAGGTAAAAGACTTGTCAAGCAAAAGGTGAAAAAGCTCCTTATAAAACCTTCAAATCTCATGGGAATTCACTCACTATCACTAGGACAGCATGAGAGTAACCATCCTCATGATTAAATTACCTCCCACCAGATCCCTCCCACCACAGAGAGGGATTATAAGAACTACAATTTAAAATGAGATTTGGGTGGGGACACAGCCAAACCATATCACAATGTAAGGTCTACTTGAGTGACTCCTTTCACTTGGAATTATGTTTTCAAGGTTAAATAATTTTGTGGTGTATATCACTACTTTTTTATGGCTGATAACCATTGTATGGCTACCACATTTTAAAATTCATCAAGGTGACATGTGGATGGTTTCTACCTTTTGACTACTGTTAGTAATGTTGCTATATAAATGTATGTACAAATATTTGTGTGATCACAGATTTTTATTCTTTTGGGTACATACATAGGAGTGAAATTTCTGGGTCATATGTAAGTGGTAGCATAAGTTTCATTTTTCTTTTTCTTTTCTTTTTTTTTTTTTTCTTGAGACGGGGTTTCACTCTTGTTGCCCAGGCTGGAGTGCAGTGGCGCGATCTCGGCTCACCGCAACCTCCGCCTCCTGGGTTCAGGCAATTCTCCTGCCTCAGTCTCCTTGTTCTTCTTTTTCTAGTACCTTTTGGTGTAATGTTGAGGTGTTTATCTGTGATCTTTGTTCTTTTAGATGTACATGTTTATTGCTATAAACTTCGCTTTTACAGCTGCTTCTGCTGTGTCCCGTAAGTTTTGATATGCTTTGTTTCCATTTTTATCTCTGTATATTTATAAATTTTCCTCGTAATTCCTTTTTTTTTTTTTTTTGGCACATTGGCTGTTCAGATGCATGGTTTTTGATTTCTTATATTTGAGAATATTCCAGGTCTTTTTTTCCTGTTACTAATTTCTACTTTTATACCATTATAATGAGAAAAGATTTTGATATATTTTTAATCTTAAATTCATTAATCTTGTTTTGTGATCTAACATATGATCTATCCTGGAGAATGTTTCATTTGGGCCTGAGGAGAATATGTATCCTGTGAATGTTCTACATATATCTCTTAGGTCCATTTGATTGAAAGTATAGGTGAACCAAAAAAGTATAGGTGAAGTCCAACATTTTCTTATTAATTTGCTCCTTAATCATCTTCCTATTGCTGAAAGTGTAATATTGAAATCTCCTTCAATTATTGTATTGCTGTCTATCTCTCCCTTCATAGCTGTTAATATTTGCTTTATACATTTAGGTGCTCTGATGTTGGGTGGTGCATATGTATTTATAATTGTTATATTTTCTTTTCTTACAGTTTTGAATATAAAGCCTATTTTATCTGATAAATAGCTACTCCTGCTCTATTTTGATTTCCATTTGTATGGGAATTGTTATATTTTCTTTTTTTACAGTTTTGAATGTAAAGGCTATTTTATCTGGTAAACAGCTACTCCTTCTCTATTTTGATTTCCATTTGTATGGGATATCTATTTTCATCATTTCATTTTCAGTTTACGTGTTTCTTTACAAGTGAAATGAGTCTCTTTTAGGCAGCATGTAGTTTGGTCTGTTTTAAATTTATGTAGCTGCACTGTATATTTTATTAATTTTAGACCATTTACATTTAAAGTAATTATTGATTGGTAAAGATTTACTATAGATATTTTATTTATTGTTGTCTTGATATTTTATAGATTATTTCTTTCTTCTTGCAGTCTTTCTTTGTAATTATGTAATTTTCTGTAGTAGTATGCTTTGATTATTTTTCTCTATTTTGTATCTACTATAGATGTTTGCCTTGGGGTTACCATGAGGCTTATGTGAAACATCTCATAGTTATATCCAACTTAACTGCACTCACATAGAAGAGGTGGAAATTTCTAAATGAAGCTTACAACTGGGAGTTCAGATGTTTATGTTTTAGGAACCTTCAAAATTTATGAGATCTCTAGAGCTGTAGCTGCCACTGTAATGAGCTGCAAGGATTCATTTCCTGCCAAAGGGTAGCTAAATCACCTCTCTTATGGAACCCAACAGTGACTCAGACATTCAATCATTTCTCTGGTCATTCATTTACAAAAGATCGATTAAATTACTCGGGGTCAGACACTGCTCCATGGCTTAGTGATACCAGTGTAAACAAAGCACATTTGCTCCATTGTAGCAGTTGTATGGTGGTATAAAAGCTAAACGTGATATTGGAAGCTTTTCAGAATTAAAACTGTGACCTTGGGCAAATCTAAACCTATCTCATATTAGTATCTTCAACTATAAATTGGGATAATATCTGTCCAAATAAATTGTCTTTAGATAATCAGATATGCTAATGTGTGCTAATGCATGTGAGAATACTTTTTAATGTTTTAATGGGCTTTTTTTTTTTTAATTTGCTTTAAAAAAAAAAAACACAGACAACTGGTTAAATAGCATTTCTTTTCAAGTGTCCAACTTGGTAAAGAAACATGATGACCAGAATGTCAAAGGGTTGAGCATGTCTTACGTGTTTTAAAACTAGATTTATCACTAGAACTGTTCCCAAAAGAAAGCACATTGACAATAATGAATTTAAGGTCTGTCAAAACACAAGGGATAGAAATTCATTTTCACATTTTTAGTGCTTTTATTAGGAACTTTTATTTTTCCCAAATGAAACATGGCTTTACATTTTTATAGCTGTTCCAATTTTTAAAATTATCCAGCATGTTCCTGAATTTAACAGGTTTTAATTTCTAAGTTACTCTCTACCTTTCCATGCATTGCAACCTGGAAACAAATATGAAATCCGTGAATACACAGTAATATTTTCAGCCATTTATTTGTTTACTGACTAACTTGTTCTCTGATTGGTAACATATTAAAGTAATATATTTAAAAATACTTGTACAGCTTGGTAAATGAATGAGTATGAATATATCTGACCCCAGGGATATTCTTACAAATGTCCTGTAGGCTAGGAAGAAATACGCTGAGAGAAAAGTATGCTGGTATAAGTTATCTGGTTATGATTTATTACAACCTTCTTGTCTGGATTAATTATTGTGTGAACAAATTTTAAAATGTCACATAAGTAATGTGTCATGATGAAACTGTATAATTAAAATGTGGTTTACCAGTTCCTTTTCTCAGATTATAAATTACTGACCTTGTGATTGCATTAGTGCAGCTTTGTTAATTTTTCTCATGTTTAATGTCTGCCCAGAGGAATAGATTTGTTTATAATATTAATGAACCAAAAGATGGATGGTGAGAGTTCATTGCCATGGTTGATCTGATTTGTAAAAGGCTAATACAGTTATGTGAATTCAATGTTATGTTTATTTCTCTATTCTATATCATCATCTAGTAGCTAAACAGATTGGAAGTCCCTTTTGGGGTCATCGCTCACATAGAATAACAAAGCTGAAAATCAGTCATGCAGTGAGATTAAAATGGAGTGGTTAGGAACATGAAAGTGGGGGGAAATATGTAAACAGGAAGAGTATGAAAGAGTGGAAACAGAGTTAGTCACATGAAAGTAGTTCTGGAGGAAGGATTCAGGAAGATATGGCATTTGCATAGGTCAGGTCCTGCCACTTCCCAGGGTTAGTCGATCTCATAGTTATCATATCTGTGCCTAACTGACTGGGTTGTACTGTATGTGTGTTTTTAATTTATAAGAATTAAAGTATAAATGGCCAACAGGTCTATAAAAATATTCTCAGCATCACTAATAATCAGGGTTGTCATCTTCCCCAGTTAGGAGAGCTATTATTAAAAAGACCATAAATTCTTGCAAGGATGCTGAGAAAAGGGAACTCTTACATACTGTTGATGGGAGTGTAATTTAGTACAGCTATGAAGGTAAACAGTACAGAGATTTCTCAAACAACTAAAAATGGAACAACCATATGATCCAGAAATCATATGGTTATAACTCCTGGTTATTTCTCCAAAGAAAAGGGAATCAGTATATCAAAGGGAGACCTGCAACCCCATGTTTATTGCAGCACTGTTCACAATAGCTAGAATATCGAGTCAACCTGCGTGTCCATCAACAGATGAATGGTAAAGAAAATGTGGTATATATACACAAGGGAATTCCATTCAGCCATAAGAGAGAATAAAAATCTTTTCATTTGCAGCAACATGGATGACACTGGAGGCCATTAAAGTAAGAGAAATAAGGCAGACCCTGACAAGTAACACATGTTCTCACTCATATGTTGGAGCCAAAAAATGCTGACGTCATGAAGGTAGAGTGTAAAATGGTGGTTACTAGAGACTGGGATGGGTTTATGTGTGTTGGAGGGGATAAAGAGAGGTTAGTCAATGGTTGCAAACATTAGTTAAAAGAAACAAATACCTGTGTTCGATAGCACAGTAGGGTGACTATAATTAACAATATGTATTTCAAAATAGCTAGAAGATTTGAAATGTTCCCGACACAAATAAATGATAAATATTAGAGGTGATGAATGTCCTAAATACTTGATCAATAACCTGATTTGATCCATTATACATTCCATGAGTGTATCAAGGTATCACATGTATGCCATAAAAATATACAAATATTATTGGCAAATAAACTACAAAGAATTATGTATAATAACCAACAAAAATAAAAGATCAAGAAAAAGTAATACTTTAAATCATGCAGGGGAATCTTTCAGTGAGTTCTTTCAATGAACAGGAACGGCCTTTCCCTCCTGCCTTTTAAAATGTCAGCATCTTGCTAAGCTAAGTGGAACTTTTGTGTTTAAACACAGCACTGATTTGAATAATGTATTACGTTAAATGAAAACCAAACATTTCATAGTGATTGATTCAAATGCTGGGAAAAAAATACAGCAATGAGGCATTTTTGAGATACATTTCCTTTTTTCTTATCTGATAAGATTTGCAAGAGTGTTATCAGTGATCTACATTTTTTTCTTCACCTAATAGACTAATGTTAGAACCTAACCCAGGAGTAAGCTGTGACTCCATTGCATTTTCCATTAAGAAAAAATAAAATTTACCCAGGCCAAGGAGTCCAAGGCAGATACTGGACACTGCTAGATACTTCAGGACTAGGCAGCAGCTGCCTCAAGTCAGCAGATAGCTAATAAAGGGTCAGGAACATCCAGGATGGTAGACAGGTTTCAGAGACAAATACCAGTGGGTAGGAAAGTACAGCTACTGGGACTTCAGGCTTAAAAACATTCCAGAGATAAAGAGATGAGCAAATAAAGGGAGAAGAAAATGAGAAAGAAAGCTTAGTAAATGGTATTACAATCTGATCAGAGTGTAGAAGTCACTTGATTTCTGATATATTGGATCAGTCTCAGGTTATATGCCAATTAAGTACAATTAACATTTTAGCCATTTCTTTGCTTCAAATACCCAAATATTTTATTCCATAATCAAATTTTCTTTTTTTCTGTTTGTCTTAACATTGTTTGGCCATGTTAAACATGTATTTTTATTGGAGGAATCAAAGATATCTTATATATTTAAAAATAATTTTGTATAGTACAGCTCTTGTTAGGGTATAAACACATTTGATTGAAGAATTTTCTTTGCTCTTAGATGACACTAAGATAAAAAATACTGCAAAGTGATTAAAAAAATTATGGTGCAAGTAAAATAGCAATATTAACTTTTTGCTGTTAGTATGCCAGGGATACTTAAAGTTTGTTGTAGATTGACTACCACAGAAAACAGACTCAGATGGAAATGAGTGTAAAGGATGTTTCTTAGGGAGTGGACTTGGGCTCAGCACTTGGGGTGTGGGGAAAGGAAAGAATTAGGGTTGGGCAGAGGAAGAATTGGAGCTGTGATGCATTGCAACAGGGATGCAGCTGACTCCAAAGGGAGCCCTGAAGCTTGGGTAGCCTCGCAGAGTTGTTCCTCTTTGGGGAGAGGAGCTTATTGTTTATCTCCAGTACTTGGGTAGGGATTCACTGGAGAAGAGGTAATCTCTTTCAGCGAGGTCATACCCAGCTCGGGGTACATGTCCTTGAGTCTTTTTTTTTTTTTTTTGAGACAGAGTTTCGCTCTTGTTACCCAGGCTGGAGTGCAATGGCGCGATCTCGGCTCACTGCAACCTCTGCCTCCTGGGTTCAGGCAATTCTCCTGCCTCAGCCTCCTGAGTAGCTGGGATTACAGGCACACGCCACCATGCCCAGCTAATTTTTTGTATTTTTAGTAGAGACGGGGTTTCACCATGTTGACCAGGATGGTCTCGATCTCTCGACCTCGTGATCCACCCACCTCGGCCTCCCAAAGTGCTGGGATTACAGGCTTGAGCCACCGTGCCCGGCCTATGTCCTTGAGTCTTGAAGGAAATAGGGCAGAGAGATCTGGGCACTGCAGTATTTATGACAATTCCTCCATATTTCTATGGCCATTTGTTTCATATAATTTCTCAGGGTGGCTTGTTTAGGACTCTGGTGGGACTTTCTCTTTGAAGAAACTTGTAAGGTTATAAGGGAAAAAGGTTAGTAGGAGAAATTGCAGCCCCAGCTGCTACTGGGGAGGCAGAGTTCTAGGCTAAACTCTCTGATTCATTCTAGAGCCCTTCACCTTAGTTCTTATAATGGTAGAAGGATGCTAACTTTGTGGGTAGCCCAAAGCTTCCTTCCCGTGGGGACCAAGTTCATGTTTACTTTTCTTAGGCTATGGCTATGGCAATTATGGGTTTATGATTAAAATTAGATGATGAAATACTAATGTCTGCGAACCACCTTAGTGTTAAGCTGATTGCTCACTTCTCAAATGTGCAATAGCAGCTTTCCTCCTGATGACTAGGCCATGAACCATTTCCAGGATGGCAATTAGCCCTATTCTGTTTGTTGTTGTTGTTGTTGGCCCCGAACACAAAGTGTCCAAAATGTTAAAGGGGCAGCTGTATTTTCTATCTGCTGGTGGAAGAGTTCTCTACATCTGTGGTGCCCAGAATTGTGGAAATGGGAAGCACGCATTCCAGAAGTGGGTTACTGGGGGTGATAGTAACAGAGCCATTGTGGCTTCCATGCCTTAATTCTGAGACCCATATATTTTTTCTTTGTGGGATAGTGCATCAAATAATGGTCATTGATTTAGCATGCACATTGTATACTGGAGGATGGGACCCTATTGTTAATTTCTAATAATGTTTAGAAATTTTACAAATGTTTCTAAACATTATTAGAAATTAATGTCAATGCTACTCAGAGTTTGTGAACACTGCTCTGTGTACATATCGTCTAATGGAAGAACGCTAGGAAAAACTCCCGGGAGCATAAACATCTTAAACAGAACTTGCCGTTGTGTATCAAAGACTCTGCTAATGATGCAGTCTCCCAGTGCAAACAATACGTATGACTTGTCCTCAGCTTTTCAATCTGGGTTTGCTCTATAGCAGAATTAGAATTTAAAACACCATGTCAGCCAACTCAGTGAAGTTCAATTGTGAGTAGAATTTCTGCTTCTGAATTCTTGTAGTTTAAATGATGGCCGGTGTGTTGTAAGCTCCAGAAACTTCTTTGAAAATGTGTGGGCAAAAAAAAATCTTTCTCTAATAGCTGTTGAAAGAATGCAGTCTCACTAAAGGGAATTAGACTAGGGGATATAGATTTAATTTCATTCACTTTGATTGAAAGCAAAATATGGTAAGAATTTGATAAATTTATGAACCCAAACTAACCAGAATCCTCAACTTAATTTTTGTTGTTGTTGCTACACTCATATTTCATGAGAAGGAGAAAAAGAGTAGAAACTAGTTCACACTCGAGATTTATGTCCCTCCAAAAATCACCTTCCAGGGATGCATGAATCCTGTACAGATTTTAATCCAGTGTTCACATCCCATATTTACAATCCCTATTCAGAGGTAATAATGTTTAAAATAATGACTCAGAAATATTATAAAATGTAAAATGATCAAAGGAAGATTCAGTAACGTTCTGGAGACTGTGCCTATTTAGGAAAGAAAATTTGCCTATGTACTTAAAAAATCACACACACACACAACTGAATAGATTGATAAGTGTTCTAAATTAACTCTGAGTTAATCTAATAATCAATTTCCAAAGCATTGTACTCACCTGTGGTCTTACTCTGCTTGATTTAACCCATACCTCACTTGGTGGCATCTATGTCCTCAGTAGTTTAGGCAATTTTTTCTCAAAGCCCCATGTCATCAGCAGTGCAAGGTTAGAGGTATCCTGGTTCATACATGTGTGTGTCTTTCCACATGTCAGACTTCTATTGAAGAAGAACTCATCCTAATTCTCTTAGTTCTCCAGAGAATTTCTAATCACAAAAGCCATGAGCTACAAGGAGTTCCCAAGGAGACAGTTCTCCTCAGCACTTCCCATTCACTCCATAGTCAGAGCCATGGGCAACACAGACTCAATCCATTCGACAAGTCAGTCTATATTGCATACCATACATAATAGTATATTTAACCAATTTATAAATATTATAGGTTAAATATTCCACAACAAACAAAGTAGCACTTAACATCAAGAGGACAAAGAGATAGGAGAAAGGGTAAATGAGCAAGTCCCAGTGGGAGTGAAAAAGACAAAAGGATTCCTGGTCTGGTCCATTGGTCTCCCAAGGAGGACACTTTGATGTGGAAGAACCTTTAGAGGTTCTATATATATATATATATATATATATATATATATGGCACCTCTAAAGTTTAGAGCTCTGCTTTGGAAGCAGAGCTGAAGCCATCACTCTGGTCTTCCTCCTCTTAGGCCAATGCCCCTATCTACATGTGTCATTTTTTGCTTCATTCCGGATTGGCAAGATTGTAATAATGAAAGATGACAGGGTTGTTTATGCACCTTGTATTCTTGTCTATTATAACTATAAACCTGAGTATATGTTTCCCAGAATAGTTAATCATCTAGTAGAAGAAGACAGTGTGATTTCTTGTCCTGTAAATCATGAAAACACACCTCCTGTACCTTCTCTTAATGTTTGCCATATTGTTTTTCAGGCTACAAGGAATTGGTCTCAGTGTCATTGTGTATAAATACTGCCCGTTGGTCTCTCCTTATTAGTAGATGCTGAGTAACATTACAAGGTAATAATTGGTTATACTGTATGAGGAGAATAACAGTTTATAACAATATTACTTGCAATAAACTTCATACTTTCTTTTCCTATTCAGTGAAGCAATTGTTTGGCTTTATGGCTACACAGACAGTTTTTCTTTCATAGCTAAGTTTATTTTGTCATAAGGCAATCAGGTGGCACAAAAGTATTAACAACTACAGGAAACCAACATCTAGCAAAGAAATTTGGAAATCATGTTCACCCTGAATAAACAAGTGCCTTTAAAAAAATTCTTCCAACTTTTAACATCAAACAGAAAAGTTGACAAAGAAGTACTGTAAAGACACATGTGCCCTTTATTTAGATTCACAGATTAACATTTTCTGGGATTGGCTTTGTGTGTCTCTTTGTCTCTTTTCTTCTTCACATACACACTCATTTTCTCTCTCTTACATACACGTACATATACATGCACACACACATTTTGGGGAGCTCTGAACTGCTTGAAAGCAAATTGCAGACATCAAGATTATACAAAAATACTTAAGGGATTTTTCCCAAAATTAGCACATTCTTTTATATTACTAAAATAAGAATCACAAGACATTTGCTACTGATAGTTAATATTATGTAGTATACAGTCTAAATTTAAATGTCTCCACTTGCTCTCAAATATTCTTTATATTAGTCAGGGATCTTATGTTGGATTTTTTTGTCATGTTTATTATTTTCATCAGTCTAGAATATTGCTTCCCCTCCACCCTTTTCCCTCATCTTTTACAGCCTTGACATTTTTGAAGAGTCCAGATCAATTGTCTCATAGAATATTTCTCAAACTGGATTCATCGAACTGTTCTTCTGGATTAGACAAAATGTTTAGGCAAATATTATGTTTCCCATTGCATTGTATTGGGAAGTTTATCATGTCACTTTATCTCAATATTTGTGAAGCTAAGTTTCATCTCTTCGATTTAAATTCCATACTTAATAAATATTTGATGGATAATAGAGATATATGAATGTCCTTTTCCTAACAATATGTTAGTGTATAGTGCTAGGAGTAATTTCATGCCAGAATCTCATACTACCTTGGTGGTATTTGCAAAATGGTATTTTTAAAATTCAGACATTTTTCTAGCTCAGGGGCCAGTAGATTTTTCCAGTAAAGAGCCACATTCTAAGTCTTTTAGGCTTTGTGGGCCACATATGGTCTCTGTTACATATTCTATTTCTTCTTTAGCTGTGTAAAAATTATTAGCTCATGGACTGCAGGAAAATGGTCTGCAGCAGGATTTGGGCCATGAGTAGTAGTTTGTCAAAGTCCTGTTCTGTGTTATAAAGAAGAGCTTTCCTTTTCCTTGTAACACCTGTGTGCGTGTGTGTGTGTGTGTGTGTGTGTGTGTGTCTGTGTCTCTCTGTGTGTGTGTGTGTCTGTGTCTCTGTGTGTGTGTGTGTCTGTGTCTGTGTCTCTGTGTGTGTGTGTGTCTCTCTCTGCGTGTGTGTGTGTATGTGTGTTTGTGTGTGTGTCAGAGGGAGATAATGAGATTCTTTAATAACTTTATTTCTTTTATAGAGTTGTTCTCTTTAAGCTTTTTGTTTTTTAAATAAATACTCTTTGGATTTAACTTAGGTAAATAACACTGTCTTAAGAAAATTTCAATTTCATTTTCTTCTATGCTTTCTGATACAATAGCCACTAGCTGCATGAGACTGTTCAAATTTAAACTAATTATAATAAAATTACGATTAGAAATTAAATTAATAATTAGAAAAAATTTAGTTTCTCAGTCACATGAGCCACATTTAAGTGTACAAGTATTCACTCAACACACGTAGCTAGTGGCTACATATTGAACAGTGCAGATGTAGGACATTTTTATAATTTAGAAGTTGAATTGGATAGTAATAAATGCAGATTTCAAATGTATTTGCACAGAGTTGTGCAAAATAGTCCCTCATAATTAGAGATAACATAATTTTTTCTTGTCTTTTTTTGCTTTTATGCTTATTTCCCTTCTTTCTAATTTGTCTATTTCCTTTTTTAAAGGTACCAAAGTATTTATTATATCTACAATTTTTCTGTTTTTATCTCATATTTTCCTTTCCTTATGCTTCCTTTGATTTAGTTTATCAGTTTTTTTTTAAAACTTTTATTTTAGGTTCAGAGATACCTGTGCAGGTTTATTATATAAGCGTCACTGGGGATTGTAGTACAGATTATTTAGTCACCTATGTGGTAGGCACTGTACCTTATAGGTAGTTTGTCAGTCCTGACCCTCCTCTTTTCTTCATCCTCAAATAAGTCCCAGTGTCTATTGTGTCCATGTGTACTTAATGTTGAGCTTCTACTTGTGAGAACATGTAGTATGTGGTTTTCTGTTCCTCTGTTAGTTTATGTAAGATAATGGCTTTTACCTTCATCGATGTTGCTGCAAAGGACATGACCTCCTTCTGTTTTATGGCTCCATCATATTCCATGGTGTATATGTACCACATTTTCTTTATCAGTCTACCATCAATGGGCATTTAAGTTGGTTTCATGTCTTTGCTATTGGGAATCATGCAGCAATGAGCATGCGCGTGCATGTATCTTTTTCTTTTCTCTGTTATCTTTCTTCCCTCCCTCCCTCCCTCCCTTCCTCCCTCTCTCCCTTTCTTCTTTCTTTCCTTCCTTCCTCTTTTCTCTCTTCCTGTTTTTCTTTCTCTCTCTTCCTGTTTCTTTCTCTCTTATCTTCCTTCCTTCCTGTCTTTCTCTCTTTCTCTTTCTTTTTTCTTTCTTCCTCCCTCCCTCCTCCCTCTCCTTCTTTCCCTCCTTCCCTCCCTCCCTCCCTCCTTCTCTCTGCTTCTGTCACCCCGACTGGAGCACCATTTTGCCTCATTGCAAGCTCCACATCCCAGGTTCAAATAATTCTCCTTCCTTAGCCTCCCAAGTAGCTGGGACCACAAGCACCAGCCACCAGATCCAGCTAATTTTTGTATTTTTTATTAGAGGCTGGGTTTCTCCATGTTGCTCAGGTTATCAGGCTGGTCTTGAACTCCTGACCTAAGGTTATCTGCCCACCTTGGCCTCCCAAAATGCTGGGATTGCAGGTGTCAGCCACACACCTGGCCTTCACCACTCCCTTTTGTATACCCCAACTCACACCTTGCCCATGCTACTCATGCATAGCCCCTGCCTTTCCCCAAGGTCATTTGTGAGTCCTACACTAAATGGCCTTCAATCGAGAGACCAGACATCAGACAGCAATCTGGACCTCTTCCTCTGAAACCTCCAAAAGAGGAAAATGCCTGCTATGGAGCCTGCAGGCTGAACACAGTGACTCTCCAGGCAAACAGTTAGAACCGTACTGAGTAAAATCTCCAGCTAGAAAGAAAACTTCCCAATCAACTCTTCCCTGATCCCATTTTACAGATGGAAACATTAAGGCTCAGAGGAGAGGAGGCAGAGCAGGCATTGGAACCATAGTCTCCTGGCTCCAAAGCCAAGTTCTGTCCACCCAGCCAGGCTGCATCCTTCCATCTATAAATGTTTATAACAGTATGTGCTGGGCACTCTCGTTAGGCCCTTTTACACATATCACTCAGTCTGCTTTTCCCATTCATTTGACAAGTGTTTACTGAGCTCCTACTGTGTGTCGGAGCTGGACTCGATACTAGGGACATCTTGGTAAAAAAAACTCAGGCAAAGTCTACCCACCTGGGGTTCTAACAAGACAAAGAGAGGGTTGGCACCATGGGCAAGGCTGTGAATGTAATGAATAAAATGGTGGGGTCAGACAGAAAGGGTGGTCAGGGATGCTCTCTGCATGGAAGGGGCATCTTCTTGGCTTTGAGACCCAAATGCCAAAATACCTGTGAGTAGCAGGCCATGCCCATTCAGTAACAGAGCTGAGCCACAACCCTCCATAGATGCCAAACCAAACACCAGATCAGGTCAGCAATGAGGGACAAAGACCATGGCCGGCAAGGGTCTTGCCACCTGAGCTCACAAGGGGATTTTTGTTATGCTTCTTTTATTATTATTATGGTGGGGTTGGGGGTCCTTAGTGCACAAGACACACTCTAGGAACCATAAGTCAGGATCAAGGCTGCAATCCCTGCTCTGCCCTTGCTGTGTGACCTCAGGCTGCTATCACCACCACTCAGAGCCTCAGCTTCCTTCCCCTTCTGTAAAATGGAGAGTCTAATAATACCCACCTGGCAAGGGTGTCCAGGGAAGTCAGTGAGCTCCTTCATGTAAATAGCCGATGTCTGCACGTGGCCCTGGGTCAGAGATTTGTAATGGGGATTGAAATTAACTGATAAGTGGCCAGGCATGTTGGCTCACACCCTTAATCCCAGCACTTTGGGAGGCCAAGGCAGGTGGACAACCTGAGGTCAGGAGTTTAAGATTAGCATGGCCAACGTGGTGAAACCCCATCACTACTAAAAATACAAAAATTAATCGGGCATGGGGGTGTGTCCCAGCTACTTGAGGGGCTGAGGCAGGGGAATCGCTGGAACCCGAGAGATGGAGATTGCAGTTAGCTTAGATCATGCCACTTCACTCCAGCCTGAGCAACAAGAGTGAAACTTGGTCTCAAAAGAGCAAGCAAGCAAGCAATTACTGATAACCTTACAGGTTGTCAGGGGTACACAAGGGACTAGAGGTGGGGACCACACTCATCCTCTCACACACAGAGAGGGGAGCAGTCTACCTCCCCAAGACAACACAGCATCCGGCTGTCAGCAGCTGCATCACCGCAGGCTCTCCATTATGGCCCAGGGCTTCTGATGTGCCCTGGAGGGGCCCTTGGGCCTCCCCCTACCACCTCCTCTTCGTTCCTCACTTTTTTTTTTTTTTTTTTTTGAGACGGGGTTTCGCTCTTGTTACCCAGGCTGGAGTGCAATGGTGCGATCTCGGCTCACCGCAACCTCCGCCTCCTGGGTTCAGGCAATTCTCCGGTCTCAGCCTCCTGAGTAGCTGGGATTACAGTCACGTGCCACCATGCCCAGCTAATTTTTTGTATTTTTAGTAAAGATGGGGTTTCACCATGTTGACCAGGATGGTCTCGATCTCTTGACCTCGTGATCCACCCGCCTTGGCCTCCCAAAGTGCTAGGATTACAGGCTTGAGCCACCGCGCCCGGCCCGTTCCTCACTTTAGCTCTTCTCTGTGGCCCCTGGTTATGGCCAAAGGCTGGGTATCTTAAGAGTTTGAGGCAGCCTGAGCATCTGTCTGTGCTTTCACCCAGAGCCAGAGCACCAGGCCCCATATACATCAGCTGTGATTCTCCACCAGTTCAAAACTACCTAAGGGCTGGCTGGTTGTGCATGTGGAAGAGGGGGTGCTGTTCTTCCTCCAGGATGACAACATGATAGATTGAAAAGTACATGGGAGCCTGGGTGCAGTGGATCAGGCCTGTAATTTCAGCACTTTGGGAGGCTGAGGCTGGTGGATCACCTGAGGTAGGAGTTCAAAACCACCCTGACCAACATGGCGAAACCCCATCTCCTAAACATACAAAAATTAGCTGGGCGTGGTGGCATTTGCCTGCAATCCCAGCTCTTCGGGAGGCTGAGGTGAGAGAATCACTTGAATCCAGGAAGCAGAGGTTGCAGTGAGCCAAGATCACACCACTGCACTGACGCCTGGGTGACAGAGTGAGATTTCATCTCAAAAAAAAAGAAAAGAAAAGTACATGGGCTCTGGAGGCAGAGAGATGGAATTGAATCCCAGCTTTTACTTCTCAGCTGTGTGCCCTTGGACAAGTTCACTTCTCTGAGCTTCGGTTTCCTCATCTGTGAAAAGGGAACAACATTTGGCTTGCCAGGGGTCTTAGGATGACTGGGAAGTGTCTGGCACGTAGTAGGTGCTCAACGTGTGTGCTTTCCCGTGGCCATCTAAGAGTCCTCAGGGCTGCTCTCCTGCCCTTCTCCCACAACTCCTGTGCCTGCCTCTTAAATGGGTACTCAGGGTGATAAGAAGGCACAGGTGAGGGAGCCAGGCTGGATCCACATCCATCCCTTCCTCTAAGGCATACCAAGGCAATAGTGTTTTAAAGGAAAGGAGGCAGTGGCATGGAGGCTCCAGAGACTGAGCCATTCCTATGGAAGAAGGGAGGCAGTGGGGCCCACTGCTGAGGGCCATCTGGCAGGTGTTCCATTCTACCTTCCTCCTGGGACCCACAGCCTCTTCATCAGTGATGTCTTCAGGTTCACTGTCCCCAAGCTGCTTAGGTGAGTCCAGACTTCAGGAGCTCTGCTAAGGCTGGTGGTCTCTTAATGGTATCCCTCCAGAGTCAGAGGGCTTCAGCTCTCATGCCTCTGCCTGTAGATCTGGTTCTCAGGACACTGGAGGGTGGGTGAGAAGGATACTGAAAAAGGGAAATGATTAATGAGAAAGTGACTGTGCCCCAAAAGGGCAAATAAGCTAGCTCTTACATGACCGTGTCAATTAGCTTTTGTTGTAAAATGCCCCAAGAGTGGCTTAAAATGATAAGTGGCTTCATTTATTTAGTTCATGGTAATGTGGGTCAGTAACGTGGACTGGGCTCAGCTGGGTGGTGCTTCTTTTCTTGGCTGGGTTTTCTCATGTGCCTGCAGTTGTGTGTCTGAATCTGGGATGGCTTTCTGTTCCATGTGGGTTCCCATCCTCCAAAAAGCTAGCTGAGACTTGTTCATGTGGCTGCTTCAGAGGCTTCTAAGCAATAGGCCAAAAGCCACTCTACCCTGTTGGTCAAAGGTGGTTTTGTGGCCAGCCCAGATTCAAGTGGTGTCTGCTCAGCTGCTGTAACAGAGCATCACAGACCGAGTAGCTTCAACAACAGAAATGTATTTTTCTCATGATTCTGGAGGCTGGAAATTCCAGATCAGGTATCCACAAGTTGGTTCCATCTGAGGTCTCTGCCTTTGGCGTGCAGTTGGCCACCTCCTCCCTGTGTCCTCATATGGTCTTTCCACTGTGTGTGCCCTGGTGTCTCCCTGTGTGTCTACATTTTCTCCTCTTGTAAGGACCCCAGTCAGACTGGATGAGGGCCCAGGCTAATGACCTCGTTTTAACTTTATTGCCTCTTTAAAGGCCCTATTTCCAAATACAGTCACATTCAGACATACCGGGGGTTGGGGCTTCGACATACAAATTTTGGGAGGACACAATTTAGCCCATAACAAGGGGGAAGAAAAACACCATCTCTTGATCTTGAGGAGCTACAGTAAGATTGAAAAGAAGCATGGACAGTGGGGGACATAACCGAGATCATGATTGTGAAAAAGTTGACTCATCCCCCACACCTGGCCTGGTTTGCCCAAAGCAACACACATGGGCACCTCCTCTCACCAGCTGTACCTTCTCCCTCCTTCCCCTGCAAGCCTTTTCCTGGAGTTTATTGGTGATTCCCAAGCCTCCGGCCTGGAAGCGCTACCTCCTCGCGGTGCTGATGTTCCTCTCGGCCTGCCTGCAAACGCTGTTTAAGCAGCAGAACGCGTACTGGCTCAAGGTGCTGCAGATGAGGCTGCAGTCGGCCATTGCTTGTCTGGTGTACAGAAAGGTGAGCCCTGGGGGACAAGTGCAGGTCTTCCCAGCTGGGAAAATGAACATAACTGAACTGGTTGGTAGTAATGCTATCAGCAGCTGAGAACGCTTTCAGTTCTTACTTATTAGAGTCACTCACGATATATTCTCACTTCCGTTGTTATTTCTCTTTATTTGTATGTATTTATTTTTTCGGGACAGAGTCTCTACCCACCGTGACTTCCCAGAGTGCTGGGATTACAGGCGTGAGCCACCTGGCCCGGACTCCCTTCCTTCTTAAGTCTGAGTCATATTCTGTTGTGCGGATGGATCACACTGTGTTTATCTTTTCATCTAATGGTGGACCTGTCAGTTGATTTTGCCTTTTGGCTGTTGTGAATAGCACCGCTGTGAGCACAGGTGTGCAAATACCTCCCTGAGTTCCTGCTTTCTATTCTTTTGGAATGGATGGCTGTGGCTTTGTTAGAGCAAATGTTAATGCTGTGTGTAAGTGTTTTGAGGGACCACCATTTGTAAAGTGTTTTGTCATTGTTGTTGATATGGAGTCTCACTGTGTCACCCAGGCTAGAGTGCAGTGGCATGATCAGGCCTCACTGCAACCTCCTCCTCCCAGGTTCAAGCCATTCTCATGCCTCGGCCTCCTGAGTAGCTGAGATTACAGGCACTGGCCACCACACATGGCTCATTTTTTAATTTTTAGTAGAGACAGGGTTTTACCATGTTGGCCAGGCTGGTCGCAAACTCCTGGCCTCAGGTGATCCGCCCACCTCAGCCTCCCAGAGTGCTAGGATTACAGGTGCGAGCCACCTCACCTGGCTCTTGTAAAGTGTTTTAATCATCCTGTTTTACTGTTCTTCAGCTGGGGTTGTGATCGCAGCCCTGTTTATCTCTGCTCCTGCTAAGGAACTTCCCATAGGCAGCCCAGTCCCCACCTCTGTCCAGGAGACAGCATAGCTGGAAGTGATGTTGGGTCAGTCCTGCCTCAGTGCTGCTTCTGTTTTAGGTAAATATCCTGTGGGGTCAGGAAAGAAAATTCCAAGTGCACCTGGGGAACACCATGGGCATCCCCCAACTCAGGACTGTGGGAGAGATGGGGTGTTGGAGGAGAGGTAAACCTGGAAGCCACTTAGCCCGACTCTGTCCCTTGCCCCTACCTTTTTTTTGAGATGGAGTCTTGCTCTGTCACTCAGGCCTGGAGTGCAGTGATGCAATCTTTGTTCACTGCAACCTCCACCTCCCAGGTTCAAGAGATTCTTCTGTTTCATCCACCTGAGTAGCTGGGACCACAGGTGAGTGCTGCCACACCTGGCTCATTTTTGTATTTTTAGTAGAGCTGGGGTTTCACCATGTTGGCCAGGCTGGTCTCCAACTCCTGAGCCTAGGCCATCCACCCACCTTGGCCTCCCAAAGTGCTGGGATTCCAAGTGTGAGCCACTGCCCTCAGCCAAGCCCTGCTGCATTCTAATCCCACTGCCTGTGAAAGTCTTCTGGAAGCTCACAGAAACAATGGCCCCAGTATGATGGCTCCCACTCACTTGCTCCCAGAGTTCTGGGGACACACAGTGAGGAGTGATTGTTTTTCTCACTCATCTAGATGTGATGAGCCTGGTCAAAGAAGTTTGCTGTTGCTGACTTGCAGCTGGTTAGGCCCCTGCTCCGTGGAAATTGCCCCCACTAAATCCTTATGCCTCAGTTTACTCTGCTAACTCAGATCTCCATCCATGCCTCAGGCTGGGTTAGGCTCCTCCCTGTCATGCCATGCAGGAATCTCCCATGTGATACTTACTTATTTGATTGATTGATTGATCGAGATGGGATCTTACTCTATCACCCAGGCTGGAGTGCAGTGGTACAATCTCAGCTCACTGCAACCTCTGCCTCCCGGGTTCAAGTGATTCTCCTACCTCAGCCTATTGAGTAGCTCGGATTATAGGCACATGCCACCACGGCCTGCTGATTTTTTTATTTTTAGTAGAGACGGGGTTTCTCCATGTTGGTCAGGTGGGTCCCAAACTCTTGACCTTGTGATCCACCTGCCTCAGCCTCCCAAAGTGCTGGGGTTACAGGCTCACACACGCCTGACCTGTGTGACACTTTAATGAAGTAAGGTGTGTAGGTGATGGCTGCCTGATCATCTTCCCACCACAGGCAGGGCTAGGGGCTATGTTGTCTGGAAATTCCTCAGCTCTTTAAGCTGGTAAGGGAAGAAGAAAGAGGGAGCTCTCGGGGGACATGCAGCAAGGTTTGGTGGGGACATAGCTCACCAGATTGTATCTGGTGTTCCCATGTAACTTGTAACGGCTCTCATGGAAGGTGGTCTAGAACCTCAGGAAGTGGGGGTTGCTCACTATCACCTAGGGGCTGGGGGAAAAGAAGCTGAGGCTGTACAGAGCCAGCATGCAGGGCGGAGACACTAGGGCCAGGTGCGGTGGCTCATACCTGTAATTCCAGCAGTTTGGGAGGCGGAGGCAGGTGGACCATTTGAGGTCAAGAGTTTGAGACCAGCTGGCCAACATGGTGAAACCATCTCTACTAAAAATACAAAATTAGCCAGGCTTGCTAATGCATGCCTGTAATCCCGGTTACTCAGGAGGGTGATGCAGGAGAATCACTTGAATATAGGACGCTGAGGTTGCGGTAAGCCGAGGTCATGCCATTGCACTCCAGCCTGGGCAACAAGAGCGAAACTTCATCTCAAAAAAAAGAAAGAAAGAAAGAAAGAAAGAAAACAGAAAACGAACTTGCTCTGCCATTTTGGCTACAGGTGCAACCCCTGATGTGTCCCTTCTACCCTGCTCCTGCTCCAACATCATCCACAACCCCCAGCTGTGGATTTGAAGTCCTGCAGTGCAGACAACGTGAATTTGCAGAGCTGCAAGCCTGACGTCTGTCCTGCAGCAGGAGACAAAGAGGAGGGAGCCCTGAGTTTGAGCCAGAGGCAGGCTATGGTGTCTCCCTGCAGGCCCTGGTTCCCTTGTGTTTTGACACTCCCCCATATCCTCACACAAGCCACCCCCATTTTCAGCATGATTACAGATGCTCCTTGACTCATGATGGGGTCATGTCCCCATAAATCTATTATAAATTGGTAATAGCAGCCAAATGTAGTAGCTCATGTCTGTGATCCCAGCACTTTGGGAGGTCAATGTCGAAAGATTGCTTGATCCCAGGAGTTCAAGACCAGCCTGGGCAACACAGAGGGGTCCTGTCTCTGAAAAAAAAAAAAAGTGAAAATATCTTAAGTTGAAAATGCATTCATTTATTTTTTGAGACAGAGTCTCACACTGTCATCCAGGCTGGAGTGCAGTGGTGCAGTCTTGGCTCACTGCAACCTCTGCCTATCAGGTTCCAGTGATTCTCCTGCCTCAGCCTCCAGAGCGGCTGGCATTACAGGCATGAGCACTGGATAAATTTTGTATTTTTAGTAGAGATTGGGTTTCACCATGTTGGCTTGGCTGGTCGCGACCTTTTGACCTCAGGTAGTCTGCCTATATCAGTCTCCTAAAGTGCTGGGATTACAGGCATGAGCTACTGTACCTGTTCTATTTATTTTTATTTTTATTTTTGGAGGTGGGGTCTGGCTCTGTTGCCCAGGCTGCAGTGCAGTGATTCCATCTTGGCTCACTACCTGCAACCTCTGCCTCCTGGGTTCAAGCGATTCTCCTGCCTCAGCCTACCGGGTAGCTGGGACTACAAGCACCCTACCACACCTAGCTAATTTTTGTATTTTTTGTAAAGATGGGGTTTCACCGTGTTGGTCATGCTGGTCTTGAACTCCTGACCTCATCGTGATCCAGCCACCTCAGCCTCCCAAAGTGCTGGGATTATAGGCATAAGCCAAAATTTTTTATTTTTTAAGAGATGAGGTCCTGCTCTGTTACCCAGGTTGGAGTGCAGTGGCATAACTATAGTTCACTGCAGCCTCAATCTCCTGGGCTTCACTATGTTCCCAGGCTGGTCTCAAACTCCTGGGTTCCAGCAATCCTCCCACCTTAGGCTTCTGAAGTACTGGGATTAAGGATATGAGCCACTGTGCCTGGCCCTCATGCAATTTATTGAATACTAACAGTGAAAAACAGACAGATTGTATCGGTACTGGAAGCACAGTTTCTACTGAATGTGATCATTTTTGTGCCATTGTAAAGTCAAAAAATTGTGTGACCATCTGCACTTAGAACTACTGGTAGGCTTAGACACTTGGATTTTAGATCCAGAAACATCTAAACACCTCCTGCTGGGTGGGAGAAGGCTGTAGGGGTCAGAGCTCTTAGCTGCTAGTGAGAGAAGCCCACTCAGGCTGAGTTTAAAAACTGAGGCCGGGCACTGTGGCTTATGCCTGTAATCCCAGCACTTTGGGAGGTCGAGGTGGGTGGATCACCTTTGGGAGGTTGAGGTGGGTGGATCACCTGAGGTCAGGAGTTTGAGACCAGCCTGACCAACATGATGAAACCCTATCTTACTAAAAATACAAAACTTAGCCCGTCATGGTGGCATGTGTCTGTAGTCCCAGCTACTTGGGAGGCTGAGGCAGGAAAATTGCTCCAACATGGGAGGCAGAGGTTGCAATGAGCCGAGATCATGCCATTGCACTTCAGCCTGGGTGACAGAGCAAAACTCCATCTCAAGAAAAAAACAAAAGAAAGAAAAGAAAATGGAATTATGGGCAGTTGAGAAAAATCGAGGAGACACAGAGACTAAAGATGACAGGCAGCCAGCTGGACAGCCACAGCCTCATCAAGCCCAAACATGCAGAGGCTGGCCTGGGGGGGTGACACAGAAATGGCCAGGCATGGTGGCTCATGCCTGTAATTCCAGTGTTTTAGGAGGCTAGGAGAGCAGATCACTTGAGACCAGGAGTTCAAGACCAGCCTGACCAATATGGTGAAACCGTTTCCACTAAAAATACAAAATTAGCCAGGCATGGTTGCAGGTGCCTGTAACTCCAGCTACTTGGGAGGCTGAGGCAGGAGAACTGCTTGAGCCTGGGAGGTGGAGGTTGTGGTGAGCTGAGATTGTGTCGTTGCAGTCCAGCCTGGGCAACAAGAGTGAAACTCCATCTCAAAGAAAAAAAAAAAATTAGCCAGGCCTGGTGGTGTGCACCTGCAGTCCCAGCTACTGGGGAGGCTGAGGCGGGAGCATCACTTGAACTCAGGAGTTAGAGGTTTCAGTGAGCCAAGATTGTGCCTACCCCAGGCTGGGTGACTGAGTGAGACCCTGTCTCAAACAAAGGAAAGGAAAGGAAACAAAGAACCCTTGTACCCATTAGCTGTCACTCCT
The DNA here is from genome assembly GCF_048565385.1 of Saimiri boliviensis. Taxonomy (NCBI): domain Eukaryota; kingdom Metazoa; phylum Chordata; class Mammalia; order Primates; family Cebidae; genus Saimiri; species Saimiri boliviensis. The sequence goes on along the minus strand of NC_133458.1, from coordinate 124,746 downwards.
CTCCCAGCCCCTGGCAACTGCCACTATCCTATTTTCTGTCTGTAGATGTGCCTGTTCTCAATGTTTCATATAAACAGAATCATGCACTATGTGGTCTTTGGTGTCTGCCTTCTCTTTTTCTTTTTCTAATTTATGTATTTATTTTTGAGATGGAGTTTTGCTCTTGTTGCCCAGACTGGAGTGCAATGGTGTGATCTTGGCTTACCGCAACCTCTGCCTCCTGAGTTCAAGCGATTCTCCTGCCTCTGCCTCCTGAGTAGCTGGGACTACAGGCACCCACCAACGTGCCTGGCTGATTTTGTATTTTTTACTAAAGAGGGGGTTTCTCCATGTTGGCCAGGCTGGTCTCAAACTACTAACCTCAGGTGATCTGCCCACCTTGGCCTCCCAAAGTGCTGGGATTACAGGCATGAGCCACTGTGCCTGGATTCTTTTTCTAATTAAAAAAACTTGGGGGTGGGGGGTGTGCTGTGCAAGATGGTTCACACCTGTAATCCTAGCACTTTGGGAGGCTGAGGTGGGCAGATCACCTGAGGTCAGGAGTTGGAGACCAGCCCAGCCAACATGGTGAATACCCATCTCTACTTAAAATACAAAAATTAGCTGGGTGTAGTGGTGCATGCCTCTAATCCCAGATGCTCAGGAGGCTGAGGCAGAGAATGAGTTGAACCTGGGAGGCAGAGACTACAGTGAGCCGAGATGGTGCCATTCCATTCCAGTCTGAGTGAGAAAGTGAGACTCTGACTAAAAAAAAAAAAATTGGCCAGACGTGATGGTTGACACTTGTAATCCCAGCACTTTGGGAGGCCGAGGGGGGCAGATCACTTGAGGCCAGGAGTTGGAGACCAACCTGATCAACATAGAGAAATCCCATCTTTACTAAAAATACAAAAATTGTTTTTGTTTTGCTCAAAACTATAGGAAAAAAAAATAAAATGAAAAAAAGAAAAAAGAGGATAAGTGAAAAGAATAAAAACAAAATTGTTTTTGCATGTTTTTACTGATTGAACACAGTTAGTGCATTCTTGTGTTTTGGAAGTTCATGTTGAAACGTTCTGTCCATTTTTGCTTTATGTATTTTGGAGTTTTGTGGTTTACTACATTTACCTTTATAATTGCTATATCTTTTTGATAGATTGACCCTTTCATCATCATAGAATGATACAAATGAGTTTTGTCTCAACAATTTTTGTCTTGATGTCCATTTTGTCTGATATTAATATAGCTATTCTGGCTCTCTTTTCGTTACTGTTTGCATGGAATTTTTTTTTCCAATCTTGTACTTTCAACCTGTTTACGTCTCTGGCTGTAAAGTAAGTCTCTTATACCTTACATAAAATTGGGCCGTGTTTTTTATGTATCATCCAGTCTCTGATTTTTTTGAGACAGAGGCTCACTTTGTCACCCAGGCTGGAGGACGGTGATCTCAGCTCCCTGCAGCCTTGGACTCCCAGCCAAGCCATCTTCCCACCTCAGCCTCCCGAGTGGCTAGGACTGGCCACCACATTCAGCTAGTGTTTATTTATGTTTTTTTTCTTTTTTTTTTTTTTTTTTTTTTTTTTTTTTTTTTTTTGTAGAAGCAGGGTTTTGCCATGTTGCTCAGGCTGGTCTTGAACTCCTTAGCTCAAGTGATCCACCCTCTGTGGCCTCCCAAAATGCTGGGATTATAGGTGTATGCCACCATGCCCAGCCAGATCTCTGACTTTTTATTTTTTGTGTTTTTTTTTTCAGCATATGTTAATCTTTTTATTGAATTAAGGCATTTAACGAATCTCTGACTTTCAGCTGGAGTGTTTAATCTATTTATAGTCATTGTAATTACTGATAAGGAAGGCCCTCTGTCATTTTGTTTAGGGTTGCCTAGGTTATGTCTTCCTTTTTCAGTTGTCACAGTCTTCTTCTTCTTCTTTTTTTTTTTTTTTTTTTTTGAGATAGAGTTTCACTCTTGTTACCCAGGCTGGAGTGCAATGGTGCAATCTTGGCTCACCACAACCTCCGTCTCCTGGGTTCAAGCAATTCTCCTGCCTCAGCCTCCCGAGTAGCTGGTACTACAGGCGTGCGCCACCATGCCCAGCTAATTTTTGTATTTTTAGTAGAGATGGGGTTTCACCATGTTGTCCAGGATGGTCTCGATCGCTTGACCTCGTGATCCACCTGTCTCAGCCTCCCCAAATGCTCTGATTACAGGCGTGAGCCACCGCGCCTGGCTGTCACTGTCTTTTTTTTTTTTGCCTTTAATTTTTTTTTTCTTTTAGTGATGAGGGTCTTGCTATCTTGCCCAGGACTTGAACTCCTGGGCTCCAATCATCTCTGCCTTCCAAGTAGCTGGGACTACAGGCATACATTACCACATCTGACTTGTTTTTACATTTTTTTTTTTTTTTTTTTTTTAGAAATAGGGTCTCACCATGTTGCCTAGGCTGGTCTAGAATGCCTGGGCTCAAGCAATCCTTCCGCCTCGGCCTCCCAAAGTGCTGGGATTACAGGTGTGAGTCCCCGAGCCCATTCATGCTAAATCATCTTTTTCTCTCTTTTTTTTTTGAGACTGAGTCTGGCTCTGTTGCCCAGGCTGGAGTGCAGTGGTTCGATCTCAGCTCACTGCAACCTCCACTTCCTGAGTTCAAGCAATTCTCCTGTCTGAGCCTCCCCAGTAGCTGGAATTACAGGTGTGTACCACAACACTTGGCTAATTTTTGTATTTTCATTTTTAGTATTTTTATTTATTTTATTTTTTGAGTCAGAATCTCACTCTGTCACTCAGGCTGGATTGTAGTGTACAGTGGCATGATCTTGGCTCAGTGCAACCACTGTCTCCTGGGTTCAAGTGATTCTCCTTCCTCAGCCTCCCAAGTAGCTGGAATTACAGGTGCGCCACCACACCCAACTAATTTTTTATATTTTTAGTACAGATGGGGTTTCATCATGTTGGCCAGGCTGGTCTTGAACTCCTGATCTCAGATGACCCACCCACCTTAGCCTCCCAAAGTGCTGGGATTATAGATGTAAGCCACTGTGCCTGGTCCGGCTGAATAATTTTAACTGACCTATTTTCTTTTTCTTTTTTTTTTTTTTGAGACGGAGTCTCACTCTGTCACCCAGGCTGGAGTGCAGTGGTGCAATCTTTGTTCACTGCGACCTCTGCCTCCTGGGTTTAAACACTTCTCCTTCTTTTTTTTTTTTTTACGGAGTTTCACTCTTGTTACCCAGGCTGGAGTGCAATGGCGCAATCTCGGCTCACCGCAACCTCCGCCTCCTGGGTTCAGGCAATTCTCCTGCCTCAGCCTCCTGAGTAGTTGGGATTACAGGCATATGCCACCATGCCCAGCTGATTTTTTGTATTTTTAGTAGAGACGGGGTTTCACCATGTTGACCAGGATGGTCTCGATCTCTTGACCTCGTGATCCACCCGCCTCGGCCTCCCAAAGTGCTGAGATTACAGGCTTGAGCCACCGCGCCCGGCCCACTTCTCCTTCTTTAGTCTTCTAAGTGCTGGGATCACAAGCATGCGCCACCACACCTGGACAAGTTTTGTACTTTTAGTAGAGACAGGGTGTGCTATAGCTGGCCTAGAGTTAGAACCTGAGCAATGCCATCTTATAAAAGAAAAGGCTGTTTTCCAAAATTAAGTTGTAATGGCTGCCCTATTCTCTCACAATGACTACTGGCTTTGGCTTCTGTAAATAGAATAGTTAGCTTGCTCTGAAAAATGACCACTGTGTAAAGCTGCTTACCTTTTGCTTATCAGTAACTGCTTTCTGTGACCCTTATGTGACAGGCAAGCAGTCGTAACCCATGCCATCTTGGCTTCCGCCACTTGTAATAAGTAACTAAGGTCTGTAATTCACAATGTATAAACTAACACTTATCTTGACTTCTGTAAACCACTTAAGTAACAATCGGAGTGACGGAAGTCCCCTGGCCCTTGGAATGTCCAGAGCCCCCCACTCTCATCTCCGTACAGGAGGTGATTTACAGAATCTGCTAGCCCTCGGAATGTCTGAAGCCCTTCATCCCCATCCCCGCTCCTCACCCCCACTCCCAAGGTGGTTTTATGGGTATAAAAATGTCTTGACACCCTCCTTTCGAAGCCACGGGTTGGAGAGACGTGAGTCCTCCTTGGCCACCGGCAATAAAGATCCTGCAATTTGGCATACTTTTGTCTTAGTGTTATTTTAATCTCGAACTGAAATACTTCAACGGTTTTGCCATGTTGGCCAGGCTGGTCTCGAACTCCTGACCTCAGGTGAGCTGCCTGCCTCAGCCTCCCAAAGTGCTGAGATCACAGGCATGAGCCACCACGCCCTACCTGTTTTATTTTGTTTTAAACTGTGTGTTTAGAATATTATAATGTGGCCACTCTGGAAATAGGAGTCTCCCTCCTCCCCGGGGTGTGTTCTTGCTGTTTGTTGCAGTGGTTATTTATTTAATGACTTTTCTGACTGGGATGAGTGGCCATCTCCTCCTGTTCTTTTAGCCTGGTGGTCAGCTAGTGATAGGACATGAATGTCTTTAAACATCTGGAACCAAAACAACAACAACAACAACAAAAGCCCACAACACCCTCCCAAGTTTGTAGAAGGGGTCTGAGTGCCTGTGGGGTCAGCCCTTCCATCGTGAAACAGGTTTTCTCTGCCTTCACTTTCATGTTCTGCTTGTGCAGAGCTGGAAGGCCAGCCCAAAGTGAGTGCAGGGCCCTCGCAGGCCTCTTCCAAGCTCCTGCACCACTCTGGTCTTGTAGGTTCCAAGCCTTCATTTCCCAGAGCGTTTTATTCCCTGGCCTTTCCTCCTATGATGTTTGGCTCCTCTGTTTTTTGCCTCATCTGCTCTCGTGGCCCCAGGCAGCAGAGACTAACAAATTTGTTGTAAATAGTTTCCTACAAATGTCCTCCAGGTAGCACCTCGGCACTGGGAGAATGTCCAGTCAGGTGAGAGCCATACCCCTGTGCGCAGTTGCAAATAAGGCCCCTTCTTGGAATCTGTGCTGGGCGTGTGGTCTGTTACCCTCAGGCCACCACAGTCTAGGTGGTGGGAGAGGGACCAGGATGAGTTAAAATGCCACAAAGCTGTTTGTTCTGAGATCCAACTGGATTATTATTATTATTTTTTTTTTTTGATGGAGTCTCACTGTGTTGCCCAGGCAGTGGCGTGATCTTGGCTCACCCCAACCTCCACCTCCCAGGTTTTCAAGTGATTCTCCTGCCTCAGCCTCCTGAGTAGCTGGGATTATAGGCATGTGGCACCACACCTGGCTAATTTTTGTATTTTTAGTAGAGACGGGGTTTCACCGTGTTGGTCAGGCTGGTCTCAATCTCCTGACCTTGTGATCTGCCTGCCTCGGCCCCCCAAAGTGTGGGGATTCCAGACATGAGCCACCGCGCCCAGCCTCAACTGGATTATATTAATCAAGTGTTCCTCTGTTCCCTGCAAGCTTTTGATTAGGTCCAAAAAAGTTGATTGTAGCCAGGTGTGGTGGCTCACACCTGTAATCCCAGCACTTTGGGAGGCCCAGATGGGTGGAGCACCTGAGGTCAGGAGTTCGAGACCAGCCTGACCAATGTGGAGAAACCCCCCCCAAAAAAATACCAAATTAGCTGGGCGTGGTGGTACATTTCTGTGATCCCAGCTACTTGGGAGGCTGAGGCAGGAGAATCACTTGAACCTGAGAGGCAGAGGTTGTAGTAAGCCGAGGTCACACCATTGTACTCCCGCCTAGGTGACAGGAGCGAAACTCCATCTCCAAAAAAAAAGATGACTTATCTGTAATTCCGAGGCCCTCTGCCCTCACCTGGAATCAGGGCAGGAAGGATGAGAGGTGTGGATGGGAGGGCATTGCTTCAGGTGCTCACCTGTCTGGCTGGAAACCCCGTGTGGACAGGCAATGCAGCTACAGCAGCTGGTGTGCTTCCCTCCAGGGGTTTCCTGAGTCTGGGGCCACAACATAGGCCGCACCTCAGGGAATCCAAAACGCAACACGAGGGACGTGTCATCACAACTGAGCAATATGTACAGCAGTGGACGTATCTAACAGGAAAGGCAGTTCTATGCTTTTGGAGGGATTTGGGTGTTTTTCTTTTTTGAGACAGGGTCTCACTCCACTGCCCAGGATGGAGTGCGGTGGTGCAATCACTGCTCACTGCAGCCTCGACTTCCCAGGCTCAAGCAATCCTCCCACCCCAAGCTATCGAGTAGCTGGAAGTACAGATGTGTGCCACCACACCCGGCTCATTTTCTCTCTTTTTTTTTTTTTTTTTTTTTTTTTTTTTTTTGTAGAGACGGGTTCTGCCATGTTGCCCAGGCTGGTCTTGAATTCCCGGTCTCAAGCAGTCCTCCTGCTAGCCTCCCAGAGTGCTGGAATTACAAGCGTGAGCCCCTGCACCTGGCCAGTAGTATGGGTAGTCTTTTTTTTGTTTTTTTGTTTTTTTGTTTTTTGAGACAGAGTCTTGCTCTGTCACCCAGGCTGGAGTGCAGTGGCACAATCTTGGCTCACTGCAACCTCTGCCTCATGGGTTCAAGCGATTCTCCTGCCTCAACCTCCTTAGTGGCTGGGATTACAGGCATCCACCACCACGTCCAGCTAATTTTTGTATTTGTAGTAGAGACGGGGTTTCGCCATGTTGGTTGGGCTGGTCTCGAATTCCTGACTTTGTGATTCACCTTCCTCGGCCTCCGAAAGTGCTGGGATTACAGTCGTCAGCCACCGTGCCTGGCTAGTATGGTTTTTTGAAAGACAAAATGGTTTTCAAATCATCAGTCAAAAGAACAGTAGCTAAATAAAATTAAAGTCCATGTTAGTAAGGAAATGTCACATGCCAATGCTTCCTGTGAGGCAGATGGCACAACTGATCTTCAAAGGCTCATGTGGAATTGATATTACCTTGCTAAGTTCTCCAGCCCTATTTCAGATTCAAAGATTTACATTTTTGGAATCTACCAATTAATTGATAAAACATCCTAGTCCACATCCTGATCTATTATAAATATTTGAAAGCACCTTCATCTAGACATTGGACAATTAGTTGAAAATCCTAGACAGTTAAGCAGATGATGTATAATATTTGTGGACACTGAGATGCAGGGAAGGGCCAGGTATGGTGGCTCAAGCCTGTAGTCCCAGCACCTTGGGAGGCTGAGGCAGGTGGTTTACCTGTGGTCAGAAGTTTGAGACTAGCCCGGCCAACATGGTGAAACCCTGTCTCTACTAAAAATACAAAAATTAGCCAGGAATAGTGGCACACATAGTCCCAGCTACTCAGGAGGCTGAGGCAGGAGAATTGCTTGAACACAGGAGGTAGAGGTTGCAGCATTGAGCTGAGATCATGCCACTGCACTCCAGCCTGGGTGACATAGCAAGACTCTATCTTAAAAAAAAAAAGAAAAAAAAGGTCTGGCATTGGCTCATACCTGTAATCCCAGCACTTTGGGAGGCTGAGGTGGGTGGGTCACGAGGTCAGGAGTTCAAGACCAGCCTGGCCAACATGGTGAAACCCCATCTCTACTAAAAATACAAAAGTTAGCTGGTGTAGTGGTATGTCGCTGTAGTCCCAGCTACTCAGGGGGTTGAGGCAGGAGAATCATTTGAACCCAGGTGGTGGAGGTTGCAGTAAGCTGAGATTGCACCACTGCACTTCAGCCTGGGCAACAGCAAGACTCCATCTCAAAAAAAAAAAAAAAGAAATATCCAGGGAGGGTGTGACTTTCAGAGCTTAGAGCAGGCACACGTTCAGTATTAACATCACCCAAAAATCCAGTGGCTCCCTGTCACCTCCTGCTGTGCAGCAAATTCTGGACCCCATGGAGATGGAGACACAAACTGCCACCTTCAGAAATTTTAGTCCCCCAAAAGTCCTGGCACTTCAGAATGTCACATCCTGCCATGTGTTTTCTTCTCCTTCGAGACTTGCTCCTGGTGGTATTGTTAGCCCAGCTGCCTCTCAAGTGGGAGTGAAGCTGGGAGAGAGGCATGCTCACGTCACGCAACATGAATTCAAACAATAAAACAGCCACACCACCTGTGGAGGTTTGGTTTGCAGACCCTGACTTAGGCACAGATGAATGAATGCACTCACAACCAGTACAGTGATTTCGAATGGGGTGGGGATGTTTGTTCACTTTCTTCAGAGGGTGGTTTTAGCAAACCCGGCTGTGACTCCCTGTACCTTCTTACATTTATTTGGTATAGACTGAATAACAGAAGTTTTAAGTTAACACACTTGGTAGATAATTAACATGGTTGAAAGAGTGGTTTTGAATGATAAAAGCTTTTGGTTTTGGGCCCAGAGAAAACACCCTTCACGTGTAATTTCCCTTTGACCTCCTGCTGAGAGGGCTGTTCAGCATAGGGTTTACATGAGTGAACAGTTAGAATAGAGACAAAGGGATGTGGGTAAACAGGCCACTGGGGAAGCTTGATTGTCCCTATCTTTCACCCTACGACTTTTACGAATTTTACACTAAAATTTTAGCGTAAAGAACTGGTTGCTTTTAGCCCATTCCATTAAAACCTTTCGGCCTGCCAAAAGGTTTGAGACTATAAATTTCTAACTTTTCCTAATATTTTCCTTCTATTTTGCCAGCCACCCCGAGTAAATCCCAACGCATGGTGAAAACCACATTTGGAATATTTTAGCTGCTGGCTGTGTGGGAAATCACTTGCATCCCCAGTGTTCAATTATAAACGGGCAAGTATTTATACTGAAGAGCACAGAATTTTGTGACTATAATAAAAGATAATATGAGAGACTCCTGGCAAGATTTGATGCATGAAAATGCTCATACATAGATTGCAGACAAACATCTGTACCTGTTAATGGAAGTGCCCGTCACACTTTGGATCTTGTAATCAGGAGGCCGTCATCGCACCCTGTGAACGTGAGAACCTAGTTCCAATTCAGCTCCTGCTGACAAAGCTTGGGTCATGTGCTTGGTCACAGTCTCCGCTAGCCTTATAACTTTTGTCTTTTATTTTTATTTTTGAGATGGAATCTCACTCTGTTGTCCAGGCTGGAGTGCAGTGGAGCGATCTCGGCTCACTGCAACTTCCGCCTCCCGGGTGTTGAAAATTCTTGCTTTGTGCTGGGCGCGGTGGCTCACGCCTGTAATCCCAGTACTTTGGGAGGCTGAGGCGGGTGGATCACAAGGTCAAGAGATCGAGACCATCCTGGTCAACATGGTGAAACCTCGTCTCTACTAAAAGTACAAAAAATTAGCTGGGCATGGTGGCACGTGCCTGTAATCCCAGCTACTCGGGAGGCTGAGGCAGGAGAATTGCCTGAACCCAGGAGGCGGAGGTTGCGGTGAGCCGAGATAGCGCCCACTCTAGCTTGGGTAACAAGAGTGAAACTTCGCCTTAAAAAAAAAAAAAGAAAAAAAAGAAAATTCCCACTTTGAATGAAGAGACTCCCCAGACAGGCTTTGTGTGGGCAATGTAGCTGTTTATTCACCTGGGTGCAGGTCGGCTATGGCTGAAAAGAGCGTTAGCAAAGGGCAGTGGGATGGGAGTTGGTTTTACAGGTTTGGGGCGGGCAGTGGAAAGTCACAGAATAAGATCAGTTACAGCGGTGGGGTAGGGGCAAGGAGTGTACATGACCCCAAGTTCAGTTACAGTGGCGGCTGGGGGTGAGGCAGAAGAGCAGTTAAGATGACAGGATGGGTGAGAGGCATTCAGATTATCATAAGAACAGTTGAGATGGCAGGGTTGGGTGAGGGGCTTGTCTGGGGAAGCTCTGCTGGGCACTCAGAGACAATGGCAAATGCAGGTGAGGGGGTGGGAGGTGAGTCCAGGCCGGCAGGACTTCAGGCTTGCACATGGAGACCTGACATACCTGTCTTTTATATATAGAGAGAAAGAATTAGAGAAGAGGGGGTGAGCAGACGTGCCTGACAGGGGACTGCGGGGGCACATAAAATATATATATTTTTTTGAGCGGGGGAGACAGGCTGGAAATGGGAACAGGACAGGTGTGCAAATAAGGAAGGTCTGGACAATACGTTCTGCCTTACGAATGCTTAAGCTGCTGGGGGACTTAGAGGCACTGCGCGGTTCTGTGGGTCGTCCAGAGCAGCATCTGCCAACTTGTGATCGCCTGGATGCGGTTTTGTATGAATTGGGAGATAAACAGAAGATATAGGGTCTGAACAGGAGAAGAAGAAAGATGGGTTTAAAGGAGTAAGGATTGGGAGGAGCCGTGACTCCAGTTAGGCAGCATCCAGCCCATCCAGCCAGGTTCAGAATAACCGTTTGCCTGATTCGTGCGCTTTTGGGTTCTGTCTCTTCATTTATTGATGGCATTAAATACAAGGCCAGGCTGCTTTACATAAAAACAACATTTTTTCTGGAGCTTTGGACCCGAAAGCCAAGGGAACCAGCAAGGGCTGCTGCCGTTACAGGGCTTGGTGGGGTAACTGTGTGGAGGGAGAGCTTTTGTTTTCATGGTGTGTGAGGAAGCGTGAGGTATCTATAAGCAATTGCTCACTTTCATTAACAAGATTGTGTTTGAGAAGAGAACGGGAGCCAGATGAAGAGTGAAATGTCAGCTGTAACTGCATGGAGGAAACGCGTAAACTGGCAACTTAAAGAAAAGCAGGGCATGTAAAAGTAAATGAGTGCCATGAATTTGGGCTCAGTTAGGAATAACAGAAACAGACATTTTGAGGTGTGGTTTAAGCAGTAGGGGCGACTGCTTAAAGCTGGAGAAGGCGAGGGGCTGAAGGTAAGTGTGTGAGGTGTAAAGTCAAAACTTTGGAGGGGGTGACAGCTAGAGGGTAAGTGGGGCGGAGCCTGTGATTTTGAGGGATTCTAAGAGTATCAGGGCAGCAGCTGCTGCTGCACGTTGTCATGAGGGCCTGCCCAGGGCTGTGAAGTTAAGTTGTTTGGATAAAAAGGCTTCAGGCCATGGGCCTGGCTCCTACGTGAGAATCCTGACCACACAGCCCTGGACTTTAGCAGTATAGAATGAAAAAGTGTTGAGACAGGTTGGGGAGAGCTAGGGAGGGAGCTGCTTTGAGAGCTGTTTTTTAAGGAGCAAAAGGAGGAGTGAGGAAAGGATTTAGGATTAATAGGGTTGGATACGTTTTCTTTAGTGAGTTTATACAATAGCTTAGTTAGAATAGCAAAACCTGGTATCCTGAGGTGAAGTAGCAACCACACCCAGGCAGGAGATAAGCTGTTGTTTGGTGGAGGGGGTTGGGGTTTGGGAAATTTACTGGATGCGATTAGCAGGGGGAGCGCTTGTATGCTGGTGAAGGATTAGAACAGATGGGAAGAAATTTGGGCTTTGGAAGAGGATACGTGATGCCCCTTTGAGTACAGATGCCGAAGAAGCAGGAGGGTGAATTAAAAGGCCATGTTTCAATAGACAGGTGATAACAGGCTTTACTTTTAAAGGCTGCTGTGGGATGGGGTACGGGGCTGGGCAGGGTAAAGGTGGTTAGGTTCCAAGGGGATGAGGAGGGGTGTGTGACTTGTAGCAACGGATGGGAAGGTGGTGGTTTACACCATAGGCTTAAGGTTGGGGGACATAAGTGGAGCTATTGAGGGAGGTACGGGTTTGGGGAGCAGGGCAGCAATGAGGCGTGGCTATAGCCCAGGAACAGTCAAGGAGGCAGACAATTTCCCCAGCATATCCCGGCCTAACAGGGGAACTGGACAGGTGGGGATGATCAGGAAAGAACGTGGAAGGGAGTGCTGGCCTGATGGACACCACATGTGGGGAGTTTTGAGAGGCCTGGAAGCCTGGTGGTCAATTCCCACAACAGCACGGCGGCCAAGGAGCCAGGTCCTTAAAAAGAAGGCAGCATGGGGTGGATGCCTCCGTGCTAATTAAGAAGGGGATGGACTTGCCCTCCACGTAAGAGTTACCCGAAGTTTGGCATCTGTGAAGGTCCAGGGGGCTTCTGAGATGGTCGGGCAGCGTCAGTCTTTAGCCGCCAAGCCGAGGGTTGGAGCTTCAGGAGCTCTGGGAGCAGCGACCTGAGTTGGACAGTTGACTTTCTGTGGGGGCCCCACACAGACGGGGCAGGGCTCAGGAGGAGTCCCAGGCTGAGGGCATTCCTGGGCCCAGTGGCCAGGTTTCCGACACGTGAAGCAAGGTCTGGGGGGTCAGCTGGATGCGCTGCAGTCTGGGTGCTCTAAAGTCTCTGTGAGCCGGTGGCGTGGCTCAAGTTTGTCTTACGGAGGAGGCAGCGTCTGCAGTTCTGAGATGTGCAGCCGGGCAGATTTCTCCCTGTTGAACACCTTGAAGGTAGGGTTGCCTAATTCCTGTAGCGGGGTTTGAGGGCCAGATTTTGATTTTTGTACCTTTTTGTAATGTAGGGGTTGACTGGGTGATAAAATGCATATTAAGCGTTTTTAGGGGTGAGAGTGGAAGTAAGGATGGCATTTAAGTCACTCCGGGTGAGAGTATTGGACTGGGTGAAGTATTGGAGGATCTGATGAAAAGGAGCCTAACCAGTGGTCGATGTGGGAAAGGTCAGATAAAGGGAAGGAACGTCACCCTAACTGTGCCTTTGGCTCCAGCCACCTCTGGAAGGGGGATTGTCGAGCAGGGGTGCAGGAGGCAGCTGCAGGACTAACTGTAAGCCGGCCACGTACGAGGTGGGGAGATGACAGGAGGGGCATGAGGAGGCGGGTTGTGGGCAGAGGAAGAACTCCTGACCTCATGATCTACTGCCTCGGTCTCCCAGAGTGCTGTGATTACAGGTGTGAGCCACCGTGCCTGACCACCTCATAGTATTTGTCTAAAATACAGGGGCAAAACTATTCTTCCCCGGGCAGTCCAGGGTCCAGTGAGACGGGTTATCAGGTCTCTCAGCTGAAGTGACTTGGACAAGGGAGAGGCTCCACAGCTGTCCTCTTTCCACAGTTGCTCAGAGCGATTGTGAGTGAGACGGGAAAGTAGCCCAGGTGGGAGAGTGGCCCTGTGCAGGGAGAAAGTGACCTGGTGAGAGACCCAAGCATCTAAGATCACCGCCCCCTCGACTTCCAAACTGCATTTCAATAGAAGTAAAGGCTGGCTGACTGGGCACAGGCATGGCGTGGGGGAATCTTTCCGGAGGCGTTGTTTTGACTTAAATGAGTTCAAGCCCCCACCTCACACCTACTCCATGGACCAAGACCCTTGGAAGGTGTCTTTTTTTTTTTTTTTGTGACAGAGTTTTCGCTCTTGTTACCCAGGCTGGAGTGCAAAGGCGCGATCTCGGCTCACCGCAACCTCCTGGGTTCAGGCAATTCTACCTCAGCCTCCTGAGTAGCTGGAATTACAGGCATGCACCACCATGCCCAGCTAAGTTTTTTGTATTTTTAGTAGAGACGGGGTTTCACCATGTTGACCGGGATGGTCTCGATCTCTTGACCTCGTGATGCAACCGCCTCGGCCTCCCAAAGTGCTGGGATTACAGGCTTGAGCCACCGCGCCTGGCCTGGAAGGTGTCGTTTTAACTTACACGAGTTCAGGCCCCCACTCCACACCTAGTTCATTGACCAAGACCCTTGGCAGGTGTCGTTTTAATTTAAATGAGTTCAAGCCCCCACCTCACACCTAGTCCATGGACCAAGACCGTTGGCAGGTGTCGTTTTAACTTAAATGAGTTCAAACGCCCACTCGACAGCTACTCCATGGATCAAGACCCTTGGCAGGTGTTGTTTTAACTTAAATGAGTTCAAACCCCCACTCCACACCTACTCCATGGATCAAGATCCTTTCCCATGTAATTTCCAGAACTGTAACCCCAAGACCCTTTCACATGTCGTATCTGGAGTTGTCAGCCTCTGTAAAGCCGGGCTTCTGATTGTTAGACGAGCTTGGCCACCAGGCAGTTACGCCGCCTTGCTCCAGCGCGCCCTCTGCTGGCGGCCGGGGCACTGCAGGGCCCTCGCGCTCACAGCGCTGGCCGAGGCCGCGCGCCCTCTGGTGGCCGTCCCGCTGCACCACCTGAAGTCGGAGCGCGGAGTGTTCAGCGCCCTCGTTCTGGAAATGCAAAGTGACGCGGAGCCCACTAGCCCCTGTGTTTCCAAAAAGGAAGAAGGGACAATTAACTGGAAACCATAGGAATGAGATAAACATGGATGCACGTTTTATAACTGATGGAAAAATTCACTCAACATAGTCTTTGCACTTAAAATGCAAAACTGTCAGAGGCATCTTAACCACAGTGACTTTATTTTAAATAAAAGCTTTAGAAAAAGCTAAATCTGGGCAGGGTGCGGGTCTCACGAATGTAATCCCAGCACTCTGGAAGGCCAAGGCGAGAGGATCACTTGAGATCAGGAGTTGAAGACCAGTCTGGGAAAATAGCGAGATCCCCATGTCTACAAAATATATAAAAATTAGCTGGCGTGGTGGCTCGTGCCTGTGGTCCCAGATACCCAGGAGGCTGAGGTGGGAGGATCGCTTGAGCCCAGGAGTTTGAGGCTGCAGTGAGCCAGCCATGATCACACCACTGCACTCAAGCCTGGGAGACAGAGTGAGACTCTCTCTCTCTCACACACACACACACACACATTAAATTTGTTGGATTATATATTTAGAGATTGATCACCTTTGGTTATAAAATATTCATGGTTGCAGGAACAAGTTAATAACTAAATAAAAACCCAAAACTTATAAATATATACCAATACTTTAAGCAAAAAGCATTCTTAATTTAAAAATAAGTTTTACTTTAAAGATAATAGTACACTCACAGATTATTGTTAAAATCAATAGTGACAGAGAAAACTAACAATACTAATAGCCTGACACAAACTGATCACAATCCTTTATAAGAGACAACACTGTTCTTAATAACCCATATAAACAAACATTAAGTAATCCTATTTGTACGTTAATGTGCTGGCATCACAGGTGTGATTACTTAATCCCAGCACTCTCGGAGGACAAGGAGGGCAGATCACTTGAGGCCAGGAGTTGGACAGCAGCATGGCCAACATGGTGAAACCCAGTCTCTACTAAAAATACAAAAATATAGCTTTGCACAGTGGCAGTATCATTGCCAATGAGGTTTATCCAAGGAGCAATTATTGCTAATTGAAAACTTTTCCCAATACCCCGCCATGATGACTGGAAATGTAGTCGGCATTGGCAATTTTTGGCAGTCTCTATGGGGATGGAATAAAATAAATTAAATAACAAAAATAAATTCAAATGGAATAGAAATACAAAAAAATTAGCTGGGTGTGGTGGTGCACACCTGTAATCCCAGCTACTTGGGAGGTTGAGGCAGAAGAGTTCTTAAACCCAAGAAGCAGAGGTTGTAGGGAGCTGAGATCGTGTCTTTGTGACTAGAATAAAACTCCATCTCAAAAAAAAATTTCTTTTCTTTGAAACAGGTGCGTTCCTCCTCTTGCTTTCTGAGAACTCCCTGCTCTGTCACTTAGTAGTGGCTAATAAACTCTCAATGTCACTAGACTCTGTGAGTCACCATAAATTCCATTTCGTGTGAGATTCAAAATCCTGTTGTTGGGGTCTGGGACAAGACCCCTTTGCTGGTGACAAAACTATACTAATTCTTTTGTTTTCTTTCTTTCTTTTTTTTTTTTTTTTTTTTTTTTTTTGAGACAGAGTCTTGCTCTGTTGCCCAGGCTGGAGGGAATTTGTGTGATCTCGAATCACTGCCTCCTGTGACTCCCAGGTTCAAGTGATTCTCCTGCCTCAGCCTCCCGAGTACCCGGGATTACAAGCACCTGCCACCACGCCTGGCTGATTTTTGAATTTCTAGTAGAGACAGTGTTTTCCAGTGTTGGCCAGAGCAGTCTCGAACTCTTGACCTCAGGCGATCCACGTGCCTCACCTGCCTAAAGTACTGGGCTTACAGGTGTGAGCAACCTTGCTTGGCCGGCTTGTATCCTTGGTGATCGCTTGGATATGGAGGG
Organism: Saimiri boliviensis; assembly: GCF_048565385.1. Taxonomy (NCBI): domain Eukaryota; kingdom Metazoa; phylum Chordata; class Mammalia; order Primates; family Cebidae; genus Saimiri; species Saimiri boliviensis. Next base: position 108,878 of record NC_133458.1, on the reverse strand, counting down.
TGGAGGAGGAGGGGTGTCACACAGATATCACTCTTGGATTACCACCTGGGATATTAGGCTCAAGGCTCTATTATTGGTTCGAACCCTGAGAGTGCAAGCAAACAGCTTGAGGTGGTGTGGTGCAACATGCTGTTTTCATGAGTGCCTGGCTGCAGATGGGCTGAGGCCTAAAACAGTGTCAGCCCCAAGTGAGGGTGAGGTGGGGGTTTTCTAGTCTCCTGTAAATGGGACGTGTTCCAGTCTGATGTAACTGCTCCGTGGTACCTAGACGGCCTCTATCCTGATCTTCAGGGGCTCCTTGTCTTCTGGCCTGCCCTTTTCTGGCTTCTGCTCACTTGCTGACCCATGCTGCTGGTGCATGTGGTCTTGTACCTTGGGACCAAGCCTCAGGAGGGAGGAGTTACCCCCAAGTTTTCAGGCCCCGGGGAGAATCTTTCATTAGGGAGAGTAGGCTGGCTGATTCTTCTTTGTTAGGCACAACTTGGTTTTGCAGGTGCAGTGGGGTGCCTCAAGCTGAAAGCCTGACTCTTGTATGGGCCAGACCCCACGTGGCCGTTCCTGTGACTGCCAGGCCACTTTGAGGCTGAGAGACAGTTTTATCTGGCCTCTGTCCTGCACATGTCTATGGATGCCTTCTCTGTGTTGGCAGATCTGGGGGATCCCCAGATAGGATCCCGTGAAGAGATCTCAAAGATCATTAGTCCATTGTGTTTATCACATCACTTCCACGATCAAAGATGAATAAAATATAGAGGAGTATTTAGTGATAAGGCTGATGGTGCACCTGTGCTAGGCAGTGTTTTAGTTCCTTGAGACACCAAGGAGTTGAGACAATCCTTTGCCTTATAGTTTTGCATCTGTAAGTCCTGCTATCGACAGCTGTGTGTGTTAAAATGTCTGATTTATCAGGCAGGATCTGGGCTGTCTGTAAGCTTAGTTGAGGGGAGGCTGGTGTCTAGCAAGTATCCAGTACCCCTCAACATCCCAGTTCTTCTCCACCAATCTTCCAATTCTAGGACTGATGCGGAGGCCCTCAGAGCGACTTAAGAGGGGAAGTAGTCAGTGTACTCTGTGGCTAGCTTGTTTGGGAGCATACATTGTAAATCCTCTGCTGACAAAACATTGGAAACAAGTAGTGTTTCAGCTTGAGTTTCTCATAAATGGCTTGCAGTCGTACAAACCAGAGCATGCATACCACAGGGCAACATGAGGGTCCCTCTACCACCCTTTCTCCCAGCGGCCTAAGTGGGCATCTACACAAAATAATGTGTGCAGCCTCACTGTGTTAAAGTCCAGTGCTTTGTGCTTGGAGTGTCATCAGGGAAGGCCACTTACTTGGAAGGTTGCCGAGCTGCCGTGGAGGGAAGGAGGGGTGTGCCGTGCTGCTGGGTCTGCGTCTCGCTCTGTGACAGGAGGTGTGGTGGCCTAGAATTAGAGCCTAAACAACACCATTGTATAAAAGAAAAAGCTGATTTTCAAAAATAAGTTGTAAAGGCTGCCCCATTCTCCTCACAGTGACTGCGGGCCTTGGCCTCTGTAAATACAGCTGCTAGTTTACTTTGCAAAATGCAAAAGGTAAAGCTGCTTATCAGTAACTGCCAGAGTTGCTAGTCTTTGCTTACCGGTAATAACCAGAATAAGCATCCCCATCTAATTCCATCCTGGCTCCTGCAGCTTGTAATAAGTGACTAATATCTGTTATTTCTGCCTTAACTCAGACAATGTGCAAACTAATGCTTATCTTGACTTCTGTAAGCCACTTAGGTAACAATCGAAGTGACAACAAGTCCTCTGGCCCTCAGAATGTCTGAATCCCTTCACCTCCACCCCTGCCACACACTCTCACCCCCAAAAGTGGGCATAGAAAGGTCATGTCACCCTCCTTTCATTGCCACAGGTTAGAGAGACGTGAGTCCTCCGTCGTCGCTGGCATAATAAACCATGTAATTTGGCATAGTTTTGTCTTGGTGTTGACTTTCTGTGCTCAGTCCAGTATAACAGAGGTATGAGAGAGCCTTGGTCTTATGAAGACCTTGGGTATCCCAGCTCACTTCATCCATGATCAGCGTGATGCAGGCACTGGGCCCTGGTTCTGGAGGTGAGAATACACCCTGGGCTTCCACTGCATGGCTGGCACAGTGGACTTTCAGGTGCCTCTTTGGAGACTGCTACAGAGTCCTGTGCCAGATGGAGTGGTGCACAGCTGGGAGCCAAGGGTCCCTGCTTCTGCTGGAGGATCTGGGCAGATGTAAAGGGTTAAGGTTAGTGGTAGGGTTAGGGGTTAAGTTTAGGGTCGGTGTTGGGGTTTTGGGGTTGGGGTCAAGGGTCAAGGGTCAGGGTTAAAGAGTAGGATGAGAGATTGGGGTAGGGTTAGTATTTAGGGTTAGAGGTTAAGGGGGTGAGGGTGAAGATAATAAGCAGATTACTAACAGCAATTCTGCTTCACTTCAATAACAACCTTCTCCAACTCATTTTGTCTCGACAAACTTATTTTTCCAAGAATTCCAGGCTTCTTAAAGCACCCAGGGACTTTCACACCTTAAATCTGTGAAATTCTGTCTTCTTCTGCCGTATGCATAGTTCAAACATACAAGGAGAGACAAAGCCAGACGCCTTTCTGAAGGGACCCAAGAAATTCTTCTCTTTCTCTCTCTGGAACGAAATGAATTCTCTGGACCATCAGTGCTAACCTTCAAAAGCCAAACCCGGGATGGGCGCGGTGGCTCAATCCTGTAATCCCAGCACTTTGGGAGGCCAAGGCGGGTGGATCACGAGGTCAAGAGATCGAGACCATCCTGGTCAACATGGTGAAACCCCGTCTCTACTAAAAATACAAAAAATTAGCTGGGCATGGTGGCGCACACCTGTAGTCCCAGCTACTAGGGAGGCAGAGGCAGAATTGTTTGAACCCAGGAGGTGGGGGTTGCGGTGAGCCGAGATCGCACCATTGCACTCCAGCCTGGGTAACAAGAGTGAAACTCCGTCTCAAAAAAAAAAAAAAAAAAAAAAAAAGCCAAACCCATTTGTGAGATCTCCTTTAAAACTACTGTAGACCCAAGTGTTTATATTTATATGACATCAATTTAGTATTTATATTAATATAAGGGAGAACACTTAAGTCTGTCTACGCCACATGTGCCTCTGGCTCATTGCCCAGTTAATTGTCGCTTCAGGCTAAACTTTGGTTTCTGTCTCTAATTTTTGTCCGAAAGAATATAACTGATCTCAAAACATCTGCTATTATTTTAGGGACTCGTGCTGCTATCTCCATTCCTCCCTCTTTTCTTGCAGTCTGTGCGGAAGTTCTTTAACGTGAACATTTTGACCGCTTTAATGCTCCCATGTCCATGGTGAGCACATTCAGACTTACCCAGCTAAGATTGTCATCTTAGGCCAGGGATTTTTTAGGGATCTTTATTTTGCTGTGATACGGTTGGCACTCCTTTGACTCACTGTATCAGCCTAAAGGTCTTTTCATTTTAGGAGCCCAAGAGGGCCGAAAAAGAAGCAGGTGAGCAATTAAACTTCCTGAGTCTCGAGAGAGTCCCGTTGTGTTAAGCAACATTGCAGAACATCGTATGTAGCAATCTAGCAGATGAGCCACGTGGCTGCTGAGCACACATGGCCGCTTGCTGCTGTGAGCTCAGACTCCCTCATCATTAGTCTTTTCTATTTCTGGAGGGAATTATAAGGGCCACTTGTTAACCTGTAAGTCATAGAGAGTTAAATGTGTTTCCCCAAAACACTGAGGACAGAATGAAAGGTGAGGAGTGTTAGCCACAGCTCAGAAGTGCAGGAAAGTCTCTCAGTGTGGGTTGTTGGAGAAATGCAGGTCTTTTTTCTTTTGGAAGTCTCCCTAGAATGGGGTCAAGGACTCTGCCCATTCTAGGATGAATAATTGGTATATTAGACACCCTCAGATATTTATCCCAAGCCTTCATTTAGGGATCTTAATGAGTTTGTTCAGCCATCACAGTCTCAAATGCTAAGTAGGACATTGGAATCTCTCCACAGTCCAAATTAGCACTGTCTTTTAAAGTTGAGTTTCTCATTATTCTCACTTGACATACCTTATGTATCCCACACGCATGCTAATAACACATCGTGCTCACTGTTACCTTTGCAACAAGACTTGAACTTTACTTAGCCTGGAGGAGTGCACTTCACATGTCCAGACCCAGTTCTGACTCATTCTTCAGCCCTGCATCAGTCAGTGGGGGCTGGTTAAACCACGGTGACAAACAACCTCCTAGTTTCAGTGGCTGAAAAATCTTCTTCCTCATTTATTTGCATCTCATCATGGGTCAGGCGAGTGGTCGCTCTGTGCTGTGTCGTCCTAACACAGGAATCGAGGCTGAAGGAGGTACCATCAGTAAGATCCCCATTGCTCTAGAAAAGACAAAAAGCATGCTGGATAGAACTGTTTCTTGGAGATTTCTCCTGAAGAAGTCACATATTATGTCTTCTAACCTCCAATGGCAAAAAAAAAAAAAAAAAAGTCACGTGGCCATGCAAACATTTAAGTAGGTGGGATGGAACAGTCAGAATGCGTTGATAAAAAATGAACTGAAAATATGTGGAGAACAGCGCCAATGACTATTGTGAATGCCAGCATGCATTCCTGACAACCCAGTGCTGCTACCCTTCACACTTCTTCTGTCTTGCAAAGTGTTAGAACTTCTTATCTGAAGCCATACCACTCAGAGGGACTGCAGAATACATAATGACATATCCTTTAGGATGTCCTTAGAGAATTCAAGGAAAAGAAGTTAAATAATCAAAAGGTGCTTTTGGATACAGCTGTTTGGCACTAGAGGGTAAGATTAGAGACAGATTGTAGTGATAATAGGGTTAGAATTGGGGTCTGGGTCAGGGTCAGGGCTGGAAGTATGGTTAGAGGTGGGGTCACGGTCACGGTCAGGGTCAAGATAAAAGTCAGGGTCAAAGTTAGGGTCAGAATTATAGACCAGGGTATGGATCAGGGTTTAGGGTCAGGGTCAAAGTCTAGGGATGAGGTTAGGATTAGAAGCAGAGCTTTGTTCTCCTCAGGACCCACCTGAGGAGAGGCCATGGCTTTGGAGCACCTGGTAGCATGTCCACAGTGAAGACCAAAGTTTTGTTCTCCTCAAGTCTGACCTGGGGAGATGTGGCTGCAGGCCACGTGAGGAAGGTGAGGCAAAAGCTTCCTGTCTGCTCCCCGTGTGCAGAGGAAGGAACTCTGACACTGGCTTTACTTCCACACATTATATTCTACAAGTCTTGTTTTCAGAAACATCTCTTGCCTGAGGCTTTGGCTGCTCATCATCATAGCGTGCCCTAACGTATTGTAAGATTTGGGTTTGTTTTTGGGGTGAGGTCTTCATATAGAGAAAGGAGAAATGCTTAGAGCCACCATCAGGACAGCTGGGATGAAAGCTGGGGATGGGCAGGTGCCTTTCAAGTCACCCCAATCCTGAGGCCGGAGGAAACATGTCCACCCCCTGTAAACACTTTTATTCATGTTTTAATTACTCATTTTTCTTACAGCATTAAAGTAGTCAAAACAGGCATATTAAATAATAAAATGTAGGCATATGAAAACTTGCAACATGATTTAAGTTTAAATATATTATTTGTACCTCAACATTTTTATTTTGTTGAGAAAGTCTAAGGTTAATTGGCAGTATAGTTTTAATAGTAGATAGAATAATGTGTGTTTTACAAACATTAACAACCTACATTACATGTATGAACCCCAAAAATCTGAGACAGGTCTTAGATTTCTTAGGGAGTTAATTTTGCCAAGTTTGAGGATCCCCGCCCCTGTGATGTATCCTCATGAGGTCCTGAAAACATGTGCCCCAGGTAGTAGGAGCACAGCTTGGTTTTATACATTTCAGAGAGACATGAGACTTCAATCATTATGTGTAAGATGTACATTGGTTCAGTCCAGAAAGGTGAGACAACACAGAGAAGGCCAGACAGGGGGCTTCCAGATCATAGGTAGATAACAATGAATGGTTTCATTCTTTTGAGTTGCTGATTACCCTTTCCAAATGAGGCAATCGATATGCATTTATGTTGGTGAGAGGATGGGTGACTTTGGATAGAAGGGGAGGCAGGTTTGCCCTAAGCAGTCCCCAGCTTGACTTTTCCCTTTAGTGTAGTGATTTTTGTTCCCCAAGATTGATTTTCTTTTTACAAGGTCAAACGTGTTTTCCTATGAGCATTAATTATTCATTGTGTATTTTATTACACAAATAAGGCAGAGATTTTTAAAAAAGTATCAACTTTATGACTAGCTAAATAATTACACAGAAGTTCAACTAAATTTGGAAACATTCCAGAGTTTGGGTTTCCAATAATTCTTTGTGATTATTTTAAATGTAAAGTATTTTTTCCCTATAAAACATAGAAACATCTAAAATCACCCATAGGGTGTCCTGCCAATTTTGTTTCTCTAGTTTCCTCATTTTCTGCAAAGCCCTATTGAGGAAATTGACTTTAAATATCTTTTTAAACTTTTCTGTTTTAGGAAGTGTTGCGGTGAGACATTGAATTATCATGGTCACAAGTTCAGTTCACATTCTTTTTCTCTTTAAATACTTTTTCCCAGTGGCCAATATTTGATTCTGGTGTATTATGGCTAAAAGGTAGACACTGGAAAAAACAGACAAGAAATATTTGGAATAAGTGATCCAGTCACAATGAGTCAATCAGCCAATGGAACATATTTTTACAAAGTCACTCTTGTTAAAATATCCATGAATTGAAATAGAATCTGTAAGGTTATTATTTTTTTTCCTGGTCTAAGGTGAACAGCATTTTAGAGAATGAACCCAGGACATATCCACAGCACAAGAAAAAAATGTGAAAAATAAGTTCACACATATGTAAAGCCCATACTCAAGGAGTGAGGCGTTAGTTCCACCTTCTTGATGGCTGAGTATCTACATTAAGTATTTGGAATTCTTTTGCAAAGGAGATTTCTATTCAACTCCATTTGCTTATTCATCTACCCATACAAATGGAGACACATAGATAATTACTTGAAGCTTTAGTTAGTATTAAACACTGCAGCAGTATGTTGAACAGTTCATTCCTGTGTTGGCCAGCGGTAGCTCTTTTTATTGGCTCCAAATGTCCTTTGACATATTTCAATTTTTTTTTTTTTTTTTTTTGTGATGGAGTTTCACTCTTGTTACCCAGGCTGGAGTGCAATGGCGCGATCTCAGCTCACCGCAACCTCCGCCTCCTGTGTTCAGGCAATTCTCCTGCCTCAGCTTCCTGAGTAGCTGGGATTACAGGCACGTGCCACCATACCCAGCTAATTTTTTGTATTTTTAGTAGAGATGCGGTTTCACCATGTTGACCAGGATGGTCTCGATCTCTTGACCTTGTGATCCACCCGCCTCGGCCTCCCAAAGTGCTGGGATTACAGGCTTGAGCCACTGCACCCGGCTGACATATTTCAATCTTTTTTTAGTACTTACTTCTGATACTTCAAGATTATCCTGGCTCATATATTTACTGTCCCAGTTCTAGTATCAGACATTTCTTCAATGAGCCTGATTCCTTTCAGAATGGTAGGAAAATTTGTATCTGGCTGCTGAGTGAGCACATTGTGTCTAGTCTCTCATTAGCAATGCTAGGAAGTATGTGTGTGTATGTCACCTACCTATACACACCTAGTTAGGAAGGTTTCGATGTGGAACTGCATGTATCTGTATTAAACTAAACACAAGTTTATGTTGATGTCTTCACCTCTGATCTACTATCACATGAATCTACCCTTCTACCCTTGCTAATTTATAACCTCCCACTTCAACAGTGAGGGACCTGGTTCCTACCATCTGTGACTTATATAACTCATTGTTTGATTCCAGATACAGATAACTGTGGTTTTACAATTGTTCACCATTACCCTGTTGGAAAGAACTTTATAAAATGGAATCCAATGATGAAGTATAGTTTATTTTCCTTCAGCCTACAGATTCTGTTCATTGTTAAAGAGACTTAGGTCAGTACTGTTTTCGCTACACCTTCAGAGAGTTGTTTCCCACATTTGCGTCTTAGTCCACTTTGTGCTTCTGTAACACAATACCTGAGGCAGGGTAATTTGTTGTTTTTTTTTTTTTTGAGACGGAGTTTCGCTCTCGTTACTCAGACTGGAGTACAATGGCGCGATCTCGGCTCACCGCAACCTCCGCCTCCTGGGTTCAGGCAATTCTCCTGCCTCAGCCTCCTGAGTAGCTGGGATTACAGGCACGTGCCACCATGCCCAGATGATTTTTTGTATCTTTAGTAGAGATGGGGTTTCACCATGTTGACCGGAATGGTCTCGTTCTCTTGACCTCGTGATCCACCCGCCTCAGCTGCCCAAAGTGCTAGGATTACAGGCTTGAGCCACTGTACCTGTCATATTTATTTTTATTTTTATTTTTGGAGGTAGATTCTGGCTCTGTTGCCCGGGCTGCAGTGCAGTGATTCCATCTTGGCTCACTGCCTGCAACCTCTGCCTCCCGGGTTCAAGCGATTCTCCTGCCTCAGCCTACCGGGTAGCTGAGACTACAAGCACCCTACCACACCTAGCTAATTTTTGTATTTTTAGTAGAGACAGGGTTTCACCCAGTTGTCCAGGCTGGTCTTGAGCTCCTGAGCTTAGGCAATCTGCCCACCTCAGCCTCCCAAAGTGCAGGGATTACATATGTGAGCCACCCTACTCAGTCTGCAAATGCATGTAATACACCTACCCTACCAAGCATTGGATGTTAGCCCAGCCAACTTCAGGTTGAGAACAAACCGAGCAGTACTAAAAGGAGAACAAAACCCACTCACCCTTTCCCAGCTTGGATCATGACTTTGACATTTCAGGGGTCCAGCCTTCGTGAATGTTTGTAGAAACATAATAAACTTGGATAAATGTACCACCTTTAAGTGTACAATTCAGTGGCGTTTGGTAGCTTCACAATATTGTGCAACAATCAGTGCCATCTGTTTCTATACTTTCTCATCATCCCAAACAGAAATGCTGTCCTTATGAAGCAATAGTTGACCGACTTTTAAATTTTTATTTACGTATTTATTTATTATGAGACCGAGTCTTTCTCTGTCTCCCAGGCTAGAGTACAATGGTGCAATCTCGGCTCACTGCTACTTCCACCTCCCAGGTTCTAAGCAATTCTTCTGCCTTAGCCTCCGGAGTTGGGATATTACAGGTGCATGCCACCACACCCAGCTAATTTTTGTATTTTTTGCAGAGATGGGGTTTCACCATGTTGGTCATGCTGGTCTTGAACTCCTGACCTCGTCGCGATCCAGCCACCTCAGCCTCCCAAAGTGCTGGGATTACAGGCATGAGCCAAAATTTTTTATTTTTTATTTTTATTTTTTATTTTTATTTTTTATTTTTTTTGAGACGGAGTTTCGCTCTTGTTACCCAGGCTGGAGTGCAATGGCACGATCTCGGCTCACCGCAACCTCCGCCTCCTGGGTTCAGGCAATTCTCCTGCCTCAGCCTCCTGAGTAGCTGGGATTATAGGCACGCGCCACCATGCCCAGCTAATTTTTTGTATTTTTAGTAGAGACGGGGTTTCACCATGTTGACCAGGTTGGTCTCGATCTCTCGACCTTGTGATCCACCCGCCTCGGCCTCCCAAAGTGCTGGGATTACAGGCTTGAGCCACCGCGCCCGGCCCTAAATTTTTTATTTTTTAAGAGATGAGGTCCTGCTCTGTTACCCAGGCTGGGGTGCAGTGGCATAACTATAGTTCACTGCAGCCTCAATCTCCTGGGCTCAAGTGATCCCTCCTGCCTCGGCCTCTCAAGTAGATGGGACTACAGGTGCACACAATTTCATGTGGCTAATTTTTATCTTTTCTATAGAGACAGGGTGTCACTATGTTCCCAGGCTGGTCTCAAACTCCTGGGTTCCAGCGATCCTCCCACCTCAGCCTCCTGAAGTACTGGGATTAAGGGCATGAGCCACTGTGCCTGGTCCTCATGCAATTTATTGAATACTATACTAACCGTGAAAAACGGACAGATTGTATCGGTACTGGAAGCACAGTTTCTACTGAATGTGTTCATTTTTGTGCCATTGTAAAGTCAAAAAGTTGTGTGACCATCTGCACTTGCAAGTACTGGTAGGCTTAGACACTTGGATTTTAGATCCAGAAACATCCAAACACCTCCTGCTGGGTGGCAGAAGGCTGTAGGGGTCAGAGCTCTTAGCTGCTAGTGAGAGAAGCCCACTCAGGCTGAGTTTAAAAACTGAGACCGGGCACTGTGGCTTATGCCTGTAATCCCAGCACTTTGGGAGGTCGAGGTGGGTGGATCACCTGAGGTCAGGAGTTTGAGACCAGCCTGACCAACATGATGAAACCCTATCTTACTAAAAATACAAAACTTAGCCTGGCATGGTGGCACGTGTCTGTAGTCCCAGCTACTTGGGAGGCTGAGGCAGGAAAAATTGCTCGAACATGGGAGGCAGAGGTTGCAATGAGCCGAGATCATGCCATTGCACTCCAGCCTGGGTGACAGAACAAAAACTCCATCTCAAGAAAAAAACAAAAGAAAGAAAAGAAAACGAATTTGTGGGCAGCTGAGTAAAATCAAGGAGACACAGAGACTAAAGATGACAGGCAGCCAGGTGGACAGCCACAGCCTCATCAAGCCCAAACATGCAGAGGCTGGCCTGGGGGGGTGACACAGAAATGGCCGGGCATGGTGGCTCATGCCTGTAATTCCAGCGTTTTAGGAGACCTAGGAGAGCAGATCACTTGAGACAAGGAGTTCAAGACCAGCCTGACCAATATGGTGAAACCATTTCCACAAAAAACACAAAATTGAGGCCAGGCACGGCGGTTCAAGCCTGTAATCCTGGCACTTTGGGAGGCCGACGCTGGTGGATCACGAGGTCAAGAGATCGAGACCATCCTGGTAAACATAGTGAAACCCCGTTTCTACTGAAAATACAAAAAGTTAGCTGGGCGTGGTTGCGCGTGCCTGTAATCCCAGCTACTCAGGAGGCTGAGGCAGGAGAATTGCCTGAGCCCAGGAGGCAGAGGTTGCTGTGAGCCGAGATCGCGCCATTGCCTGGGTAACAAGAGCGAAACTCCGTCTCAAACAAACAAACAAACAAACAAAAAACACACAAAATTAGCCAGGCATGGTTTCAGGTGCCTGTAACTTCAGCTACTTGGGAGGTTGAGGCAGGAGAACTGCTTGAGTCTGGGAGGTGGAGGTTGCAGTGAGCTGAGATCACACCATTGGACTACAGTCTGATCAACAGAGTGGCTCTCTCTCAAAAAAAAAAAGTAGAAAAAAAAGACACATAGAGATAATTTCTATGCAGAATTGTGAGTGAGTGTCTCTCCTTTTTGGGGCAATGTCAGGGGATTTCCAGGATCTGGGAGTGGGCACTGAGCATGTGGCTGAGAATCCTGGACAGCTGCAACATCCAGATGTACTTAGCAGAGGAATCCAGGATGTGCCTGACTGGGGTATCAAAAAAGCTGTCAATTCCAGCTGGCTGTGGATGTTGATGCTATACATCCTGTATCTGAATTCTCCCATCAGAAGCTCTATCTAGTTAGAAAGGCAAAGAAGAAAGAAAATCATGGTCCCGTTCCCCAAAGGAAAGGGCAAGGAGGCGGGAAGGTGGAAGGGAACTTCCTGGTGCTGTGGCCTGAATCTCCACTTGTGCTGCTGTCTTCCCCACTAGACTCTGTACTTCCAGAAGGGGCTGGAGATGGGCACAATGCCAGCCCCTCCCTTCTCTCCAGAAGTGTTCTGCAACCCTGACATTCACAGTAATTGCTTCTTTCTGTTTGTCTTCTTTTTGAGGCAGGTTCTTGCTTAGTCACCCAGGATAGAGTGCAGTGGTGTGATCATGGCTCACTGCAGCCTTGACCTCTTGGGCTCAAGTGATTGTCTCCGCTCAGCCTCCTGAGTAGCCGGGACTATAGGCGTGCACCACCACTCCTGGTTAATTTAAAAAAAAAACTTTTTTTTTTTTTTTTTCCTGTAGAGACAGGGTCTTACTGTGTTGCCAGGCTGGTCCCAAACTCCTGGGCACAAGCGATCCTCCCTTCTCGGCCTCCCAAAGTGTTTGGCATTACAGGTGTGAGCCACCAAACCTGGCCTCTTTGTGTTTCTTTTTTTTTTTTTTTTTTTTTTTTTTTGAGACGGAGTTTCGCTCTTGTTACCCAGGCTGGAGTGCAATGGCGCGATCTCGGCTCACCGCAACCTCCGCCTCCTGGGTTCAAGCAATTCTCCTGCCTCAGCCTCCTGAGTAGCTGGGATTACAGGCACGCGCCACCATGCCCAGCTAATTTTTTTGTATCTTTAGTAGAGACGGGGTTTCACCATGTTGACCAAGATGGTCTCGATCTCTTGACCTCATGATCCACCCGCCTCAGCCTCCCAAAGTGCTGGGATTACAGGCTTGAGCCACCGCGCCTGGCCTGTGTTTCATTTTCAATAATATCAGCCCTGTCGATACAAGAAATAAGGAATTGTGTTTGGGCTATCATGGAAGCTCTCTTGATCTTAGACCATGACTTACGCTGAGACGTAAAGACTTGAGTTTTTTGTATTTCTCTCTGTAAGTGCTCAAGTGCAGTGGTCCCCAATGTTTTTTGCACCAGGGACCAATTTTGTAGAAGACAATTTTTCCACAGACTTGGGGCAGGGGATCAGTTTTGGGATATTTCAAGCACATTAAATTCATTATGCACTTTGTTATTATTACATTGTAGCATATAATGAAATAATTATATAACTCACCATGAAGTGGAATCAGCGGGAGTCCTGAGCTTGTTTTCCTGCAACTAGACGGTCCAGTCTGGGGGTGATGGAAGACAGTGACAGATTATCAGGCATTAGATTCTCCTAAGGACAGACTAATGTAGATTCCTTGCATGCACTGTTACACAATAGGATTTGTGTTCCTATGAGCATCTAATGCTGCAACTGACCTGGTGGGAGGTGGATATCAGGCAGTGATGAGGGGAGTAGCTGTAAATACAGATGAAGATTTGCTCTCCCACCCAGTGCTCACTTCCTGCTGTGTGGCCAAGTACAGGCCTGTGACCCAGGGATTAGAGGCCCCTGCTCAAGTGCATCCAAAAGAACTCTTCCCACACCCGTCTTTATACTGGTCAAGTGCAGAAGCCACTTAGCTCCCAAGGCATGTGCCTCAGCTGGTATTTCATCACAATTAACAGTAAGGGGTAGCTTACTGTTACCAGTTTTTATTCAACCACTAATCCGTTTATGACCATTATGGGTTTGTTTTATATTTTGGCTATTATGAATAATCCTGCTATAAACATTTGTATGTATACTTTTTGTGTGCATTATGTTTTTATTTTGCTTGCATGTATACTTAGTGGTGGTTGCTGGATTATGTTGTAACTCTGTATAAACTATTGAAAAATGGCTAGACCATTTTTCACAGGGGCTGTGCAATTTTCACATTCCTACTAACAGTTTATGAGGGTTTGAGTTTCTCTGCATCCTTCTCTACACTTGTTATTGTCCATCTTTTTATTTATATGTGTATTTATTTGGGATGGTCTCCCTCTGTCACCAGGCTGGAGTGCAGTGGTGTGATCTCTGCTCACTGCAACCTCTACCTTCTGGGTTCAAGTGATTCTCCTGCCTCAGGCTCCTGAGTAGCTGGGATTACAGGCATGTGCCACCATGCCCAGGTAATTTTTTGTATTTTTAGTAGAGACTGGGTTTCACTACGTTGGTCAGCCTGGTCTCAAACCCCTGACCTCGGGTGATCCACCTGCCTTTGCCTCCCAAAGTGCTGGGATTACAGGTGTGCCACTGCACCTGGCTGTCCATCCTTTTGGATGGCCATTTTAGTGGGTGTCAAGTGGGATTTAATTTTGGTTTTAATTTTCATTTCCTTGAAGACTAACAATATTGAGCATCTTTTCATTTTCTTTTTGGCTATTTCTGTATGTTCTTTTTTTTTTGAGACGGAGTTTCGCTCTTGTTACCCAGGCTGGAGTGCAATAGCGCGATCTCGGCTCACCGCAACCTCCACCTCCTGGGTTCAGGCAATTCTCCTGCCTCAGCCTCCTGAGTAGCTGGGATTACAGGCACGTGCCACCATGCCCAGCTAATTTTTTTGTATTTTTAGTAGAGATGGGGTTTCATCATGTTGGCCAGGATGGTCTCGATCTCTTGACCTTGTGATCCACCCGCCTCAGCCTCCCAAAGTGCTGGGATTACAGGCGTGAGCCACCGCGCCCGGCTATTTCTGTATGTTCTTTGGAGAAATTCCTATTTAAGATTCTTTGTCTTTTTTTTTTTTTTTTTTTTTTTTGTGTGTGTGTGAGACGGAGTTTTGCTCTTGTTACCCAGGCTGGAGTACAATGGCGCGATCTCGGCTCACCGCAACCTCTGCCTCCTGGGTTCAGGCAATTCTCCTGCCTCAGCCTCCTGAGTAGCTGGGATTACAGACACACGCCACCATGCCCAGCTAATTTTTTGTATTTTTAGTAGAGTCGGGGTTTCACCATGTTGACCTGGATGGTCGCGATCTCTTGACTTTGTGATCCACCCTCCTCAGCCTCCCAAACTGCTGGGATTACAGGCGTGAGCCACCGCGCCCGACCTCTTTGCCCGTTTTTAACATGGGTTGTCTTTTTTATTTTATTTATTTATTTTGAGAAAAGGTCTCAGTCTCACCTAGGCTTGTGTGCAGTGGTGTGACCATGGCTTTCTGCAGCCTTGATCTCCCAGGCTCAAGCGATCCTCCTATCTCAGCCTCCTGAGTAGTTGGGACTATAAGCATGTACCACTAGACCCAGCTAATTTTTATTATCTATTTCTTTCTTTCTTTCTTTTTTTTTTTTTTTTTGTAGAGATGTGGTCTCGCTCTGTTACCTTGGCTGGTCTAGAACTTCTGGGCTCAAGTGATCCTTCTGGCTCTAAAGTGCTGAGATTATAGGCACCAGCCACTGTACCCACCTGTTTTTGAATTTTAATAGTTCTTTATATAGTCTAGACACAAGTTATTTATCAGATGTATAATTTGCAAGAATTTCCCCTCTTCCTGTAGTTTGTCTTCTTTATGGTATTTTATGAAACAAAAGGTTTTTAGTTTTGATGTCTAGTTTATCTATTTTTCTTTTCTTTTCTTTTCTTTTTTTTTTTTTTGGTAATGCTTTTGGTTGTCATAGCTAAGAATCCATCAAAAACTCTTAAAATTGTAAATTCAAGGTCATAAAGATTTAAACCAACAGTTTTTTTTTTTTTTTTTTTTTGTTTTTTGTTTTTTTTTTTTTTTTGAGGCGGAGTTTTGCTCTTGTTAACCAGGCTGGAGTGCAATGGTGAGATCTCGGCTCATCACAACCTCCGCCTCCTGGGTTCAGGCAATTCTCCTGCCTCAGCCTCCTGAGTAGTTGGGATTACAGGCACGCACCACCATACCCAGCTAATGCTTTGTATTTTTAGTAGAGATGGGGTTTCACCACGTTGACCAGGATGGTCTCGATCTCTTGACCTCATGATCCACCCACCTCGGCCTCCCAAAGTGTTGAGATTACAGGCTTGAGCCACCGCGCCCGGCCTCACCAACAGTTTCTTTGAAGAGCTTTAGAGTTTTAGCTTCTAAGTTTAGGTCTTTGAGCCATTTTAATTTTGTATGTGATGTGAGGTAAGGATGTAGCTGTGTTCTTTTGCACTAGGATATCCAGTTGTCTCCCCTCTGTTGAAGATGATTCTTTTCCCATTGAATGGTCTTGCGCCCTTACTAAAGATCAGTTGACCATACACACATGAAGGTTTATTTCTGGACGTCCATTTTATTCCAAAACAATTGGAATTATTAACTGCTTACGTGTTTCAGGCATGATCATAAGCACAAATTCATTTGCTTCTCACAATAACTGTAAAGTGGGCACTATTCTCATTCCCATTTGACAGATGAAGTGGCCAAGATGCGGAGTGTTTTGCCCAAGGCCACATAAGTAACTACTAAGTGGCAGTGCCAGTGTAAGAATTTAGGTTGAATAACTTGAGAGCCTGAGATCTTCGCCGTGCATGCTGTAAACAAAAGTTAGAAATCAGAACTTCAGAATTCCACTGAAGAGTTCACTTTAAGCTAATGGAGTGAGTTTCAGATTAGCCACTAAGGGTTTGTAAAGCAAAACAGGGAGGGTCTTCCTCCCCAGCTTGCTTCCTGCCGAGCAGTGGCAATGAACCTGCCTTTTTTGGTTGAAACTCCTACATTCCCCCCCCGCCCCCGCCTCAGGCTGATAATTTGCACTTAATTACCGGGGCAGTGCTGAGTGGAGCGAGCTAGGGTGGGGCCCGCTGCAAAGGCCTCGCACAGCTCCGCACAGACCCTGGGAGTGGGAAGGCCCAAGGCCAGGAAGCCCTCGTGGGAAGGTGCGTGGTTGCCGCGGTGACCACGTGCTGAAGCTGGCAGGGCGAGGTCGGGCTCCGTCAGTTCAACTCCCTGCACCTGGGGAGCGTCTGGGCTCCGGCCACCAGGATGCCCAACCTCCTTCATCTTCAGGTCCCAAACGCTCTGCTTCCTGCAGAGAAGCAGTGTTCCGGGGACCCCGCGCCTGCCGCCGGTTCAGCGACCCGCCCTCCTCGCTTTGGAGAAAGAAAGTAAGTCCGAAATCCAGCAGCCAAGCCCTCCTTCCTTCTTTCGTCTAAGTGAGGCTGCTTAGAAGTCCTTTTTCTGAAGGCTGGCTGCATCTTCAGGCGCATCCCCTCCCTGTCAGCTCGTTTACTCGCCTTTGATTCTTTCTCTTCCACCTGAGTAGTTAGCCCGCGTCTTAGAAGATATTTGAACTGGGCGAAAATTTAGCCCAAGTAAACAGCAGTAGGATTTTGGAAGTTATTTGAGCAGCAGGAATTGGCACGAATAGTTCAGTTTCTAGTTTAGGCCATTTCGCTTAGTAGCAAGTTTATAGAGTTTACCTTGTGTACATTTCCTTTACATTGGTTTCTAAATTGAAAGCATGCCTCCCAGTGCAGTCGGAATTACCTTTCTCGTTCAAATTTTCCTGATCTGGTCTCAGTGTAATTACAAGTATCTTGACAAAGTTTCATTCTTGGCCCATTCCACTCATCATCCCAAAGTTTTCACATAGCAGCCAATGTAATGCTATTAAGTTGATCGTGTAATTCCTCTGCTTAAAACTCTGCAGTGATTTCCTGTTGCACTTTAAAAGCTCCTCCTGTCCCCTTTTCACTTGATCTTATGCGCACTCCCGTTTCCCCACCTAAACTCTTCAGCTTAACTGGACTTTTAGTCTGAAAACTCCTTCAGGTTTTCTTTCTGTCTCAGGAAAAAGACCATTCACACACGCCTTCAGCCTGTATTGGCAGTGGCCTTCCTTGACCATGCTAAGTAGGCTCCCTTGTTGGTCTTTTTCATCGTCTTAGCGATTATCCTTTCTAATTAGCATAATTTGTTACAATAAATTTGTTCATTTCTTTTTTTTTCTGTCTTTTCCACTGGACTGTAAGTTTCAAGGGCAGAGACCATGTCAGTTTTATTTGCCATTGTGCATACCCTTATAAAAAAGTGTCTTTTAACAGCTTCCTTTCTTTTTAATTAATTAATTAATTTATTTTATATATTTATTTTTTTATTTTTTTGAGATGGAGTTTCGCTCTTGTTACCCAGGCTGGAGTGCAATGGCGCGATCTCGGCTCACTGCAACCTCTGCCTCCTGGGTTCAGGCAATTCTCCTGCCTCAGCCTCCTGAGTAGCTGGGATTACAGGCACACACCACCATGCCCAGCTAATTTTTTGTATTTTTAGTAGAGATGGGGTTTCACCATGTTGACCAGGATGGTCTCGATCTCTTGACCTCATGATCCACCCGCCTTGGCCTCCCAAAGTGCTGGGATTACAGGCTTGAGCCACCGTGCCCGGCCTTGAATGGAGTAACTCTTTACCTGAATCTTGTAGAGTACTTCTGTGTCAGAAGAGTAAAATGTCTGGCCATCTCTATGAGCAAGAATATGAGATTATAACAGTATGGTATCTATTTTGCCACCTGTTGTCTTGGCATTAGTCTTTAGAATGCTACTTCCCAGGAAACTGAATCCAAAACCTTTTGCAATTCTGCTCCTGTTGGAGGAAAAATCACTATTTGAGAGGATAAACTAAGGAAGATGCTAATCACTCAAGTGCAGGTGTCCCCAAACTACAGCCCATGGGCCGCATGCAGCCCCCTGAGGCCATTTCTCCCCCCCCACCCCGCCCCACCGCACTTCAGGAAGGGGCACCTCTTTCATTGGTGGTCAGTGAGAGGAGCACAGTATTTGGTGGCCCTCCAACGGTCTGAGGGACAGTAAACTGGCCACCTGTGTAAAAAGTTTGGGGACGCCTGCTCAAGTGGATAGATTTCTCAAGCTTCATTCCTGTATTATAATACCAATATTAAACAATAAGATTACATGATAACTGGTCGGGCAAGCCCCCTCATAAATCCCAGTTACATTGGATTTGCAGATTAATTTGCAGATAACGGACTTATTTATGCTGTTGAATCTTCCATGAATAAGATACTTCTCCATTTACAGGGTTTTTAACTTAATGTTTAATAGTGTTTTGTTTTACTACATAAAATTCTTGCATATATGATTTGCTTCAAGATGCTGAATAGTTTTTGTTTCTATGGAATAAGTGGACTTTAGTCTGTTTGCTAATTGGTTATAAATGTAGGATTTTTAGATGTTGGAGCTACATCTGTATTTACATACACACACAGATCTTAGTCCTGCTGAACTCTCTTATTCATTCAATGAAGTCCCTTGGATATTTGATGAAAGACAGTTATATGCAAATTATGATCATTTTTTTCTCTTGATAATTCTCCTGCATTCTCTCTTTTTCTCTGTTTAGGACTTCCCATGTGATATGGAATAGAAAAAAGTGATGGTGAGCTTCCTTACCTTGTTTATGATTTTGAGAAGCCCACTTTTAATAATTACTGCATTTGAAGTTTGCTCTAGGGTTTTGGTAGATTCTTTTTTATGTTTAAAATCTTCCCCTTAATTCCTAATTTGAATGAATGTTTAATATATCAAAACTTTTTTACCCAATTAATTCAGGTGGCGGTATGTTCTCTTTCCCTCCTTTAATGCTTTAACATACTGAGCTGCAAGGGCAGCTTTCTCATTTTCCTTTAAAGACTGCTAGATTTTTGGCCGGGCGCGGTGGCTCAAGCCTGTAATCCCAGCACTTTGGGAGGCCGAGGCGGGTGGATCACAAGGTCGAGAGATTGAGAACATCCTGGTCAACATGGTGATACCCCGTCTCTACTAAAAATACAAAAAATTAGCTGGGCATGGTGGCACGTGCCTGTAATCCCAGCTACTCAGGAGGCTGAGGCAGGAGAATTGCCTGAACCCAGGAGGCGGAGGTTGTGGTGAGCCGAGATCACGCCATTGCACTCCAGCCTGGGTAACAAGAGTGAAACTCCGTCTCAAAAAAAAAAAAAAAAAAAATGCTAGATTTGATTGGCATAATTTTTTATGTAGGTTTTTGCATCTATGAACAAAAGTGAAATGGGTGTTACACTTTTTTAAATTTTTTGTCTTTTCTGTTTTTGATATCAGTATTATTCTGGCTAGATGAAATAAGCCAAATAGTTTTCTTGTTTTGTTTCTTTTCGAAGCGTTTTAAAATTAGAGATTTTTTGCCCTTTAATTAAAATTGTGCAACTGTGTCAGTCTAGTGTTCTTTTGTCAAGGAGACTCTTTTTGTCTATGAATTTAGATTCTTTAATAATTACTTATCTATTTAGATGTTCTACTTCTAGAATAATTTTTGGTTCTAGAAAAGTGTGCATGTGTGTTTTAAAATATATTAGCATAAACTGACTCTATGGTTGTATGTTTGAAATCTTGACTATCTATAACCATGTACACCCCTCCTTTTCGTAGCTTTCCAATATTGTTTATTTTTGTCTTTTTCTATCAAGGTTCCTGGGAGATTTATCTCTTTTATTGGTCTTTTCAGAGAACCAATAAATTTTCTTGGTGATCTGTGCTATTGTAAAATTTCATTAACCTTTACAGAAAAAAAGAAAGACAGATGATCTAACTGGGGTGGATTATTATTATTATTTTTTAGTTTCTTGACTTCAGTTATTGTTTTCTTATTTTTCAATAAATATATTTAAAGCTTTAAATTTCTTTCCAATTTATTCCAGGACTTCTTTTGATGTATATTTCTCTTATGGTTATTAAGTTCTAAATATATGTGGTTTTCATAGTGATTATTTAGAAGTGTGTTTTTTAGTTTGCAAGCACATAGAGTTGTTTACTGTTGTCTGCTTTTTACTTTTCTAAGTATGTATGTGACAGGGTCCTGGTCTGTTGCCCAGGCTGGAGTGCAGTGGTGCAAGTATGGCTCACTGCAGCTTTGACCTCCTGGGCTCAAGGGGTTTTCCCACCTCAGCCTCCCAGGGACCTGGGACTACAGGCACATGCCACCATGCCAGGCTAACTTTTTAACTTTTTTTTTTTTTTTTTTTTGAGGCAGGGTTTCACTGTGTTGCACAGACTGGAGTGCAATGGTGTGATCTCAGCCCACTGCAGTCGTCACCTCCCAGGCTCCTGAGTAGCTGGGACTACAGCCATGTGCTAGCGCACATGGCTAATTTTTGTATTACATTTTTTGTAGAGAGGGTGTTTTGCCATGTTACCCAGGCTGGTCTTTAACTCCTGGACTCAAGCGATCTGCCTGCCTCAGCCTCCCAAAGTATTATTATTCTGATTTAGATTACAGACATGAGCCACCACGCCTGGCCTGGCTTATTTTAAATTGCATTATGATTAGAGAATTGATCAGATACAAAGTTTTTGAAATGTATTGACTTATTTGTGGCCAAGTGCATGTTTACTTTTTGTAGAAGTTCTGTGTTGTTTAATAGAAAGTACATTATTTGTTGGCTAATCTGTTAGATTAAGCCATTTATATTTGTTATCCATGACATAGGTTTCCTCAACTTGTTTCTTTATTCTGATTTTATTGGTTTCTCTTAGAAGTGTATTAAAAATCATCAATTATAATTATAGAAAAAAATTCCTTATAATTTTGGCCATTTTTGTTTGGGAGTATCTTTTTTCTTTTTTTTTTTGAGACGGAGTTTCACTCTTGTTACCCAGGCTGGAGTGCAATGGCGCGATCTCGGCTCACCGCAACCTCCGCTTCCTGGGTTCATGCAATTCTCCTGCCTCAGCCTCCTGAGTAGCTGGGATTACAGGCACGTGCCACCATGCTCAGCTAATTTTTTGTATTTTTAGTAGAGATGGGGTTTCACCATGTTAGCCAGGATGGTCTCGATCTCTTGACCTCATGATCCACCCGCCTCGGCCTCCCAAAGTGCTGGGATTACAGGCTTGAGCCACCGCGCCCGGCCCTGGGAGTATCTTATTTGACTTATATAAATCTTCTTGATTCCTTTCATTCTTTTTTTTTTTGTTTTTTTTTTTTTTTTTGAGACGGAGTTTCGCTCTTGTTGCCCAGGCTGGAGTGCAATGGCGCGATCTCGGCTCACCGCAACCTCCGCCTCCTGGGTTCAGGCAATTCTCCTGCCTCAGCCTCCTGAGTAGCTGGGATTACAGGCACACGCCACCATGCCCAGCTAATTTTTAGTATTTTTAGTAGAGACGGGGTTTCACCATGTTGACCAGGATGGTCTCATCTCTTGACCTCGTGATCCACCCGCCTCGGCCTCCCAAAGTGCTGGGATTACAGGCTTGAGCCACCGCGCCCGGCCTTGATTCCTTTCATTCTTATGTGGTGTCTGTTACAGCTTTCTTCATCCTTTATTTTCAAACTTTGTGTGTCATTTATCAATAAGAGCATTCTTTTTATAAGCAGTCTGATAATTTCTGCCTGTTAATAAGTGAATTTAACTTATTTACATTATTACATAACTTGGAGTTATCTTAGCCACCTTATTTTTTATGTTTTCTATCTATTATATCTTGTCTTTGGTTTTTGTCTGTTTGCTGCTGGATTGAATGGGTTTTCATTATGTCTTTATTGTTACTGGTTTAGAAAGATGCTGGAATGCTTTAACTTGGTTTCCTCTATTTTTTAAGCTAGATAATATTTTACTTTGTTGTTTTGAATACACCCACACCCAGTTAATCATCAGTGTTATTTTTATAGTCTGTACTAATTTAGATTTAGCATGTTTTTCAATATCGTCGTGATTCTTTTTTTCCAGATTCAGTTTTCCTGCTTCCTGAAGTGTAGATGCTTCATTACTTCTTTTTTTTTAAATTGCATTTTATGTTTTGGGATACATGTGAAGAACATGCAAGATTGTTGCATGGTACACACATGGCAGTGTGATTTGCTGCCTTCCTCCCCATCACCTGGATCTGGCATTTTTCCCCATGTTCTCTCTCCCCAACTCTCCACCTCTCGCTGTCCCTCCCCTAGTTCCCCCAACAGACCCCAGTGTGTGATGCTCCCCTCCCTGTGCCCACGTGTTCTCATTGTTCAACACCTGCCTGGGAGTGAGAACATGCAGTGTTTGATTTTCTGCTCTTGTGTCAGTTTGCTGAGAATGATGGTTTCCAGGTTCATCCATGTCCCTACAAAGGACACAAACTCATCATTTTTTATGCTGCATAGTATTTCAAGGTGTATATGTGCCACATTTTCCCTGTCCGGTCTATCGTTGATGGGCATTTGCGTTGGTTCCAAGTCTTTGCTATTGTAAACAGTGTTGCAATGAACATTTGTGTGCATGTGTCCTTATAGTAGAAAAATTTATAATCCTTTGGATATATACCCAGTAATGGGATTGCTGGGTCAAATGGAATTTCTATTTCTAGGTCCTTGAAGAATTGCCACACTGTCTTCTACAATGGTTGAACTAATTTACGCTCCCATCAAACTAATTTACACTCCCACAGTGTAAAAGTGTTCCTATTTCTCCACATCCTCCTCACCATCTGTTGTCTCCAGATTTTTTAATGATTGCCATTCTAACTATTTTTTTATGGCTGATAGCCATTGTATGGCTACCACATTTTGAAATTCATCAAGTAGACATGTGGATTGTTTCCACCTTTTGACTATTGTTAGTAATGCTGCTATGTAAATTTATGTACAAATATTTGTGTGATCATAGATTTTTATTCTTTTGGGTACATACATAGGAGTGAAATTTCTGGGTCATATGTAAGTACCCTTTTCAAGAAAATAGTGAGATAATGAATTCACTGATTGAAAGTTAGTGTCATAACAGTGAAGTTAGAAGATATCTAGAAGGTGAAAGAGATGCTATAAGATATCCAAGAGAATCTAACAAATTAATAGACCTTCCAGAGGATTACAGCAGCCTCATTAATCAAGCATTCAATTTCTCGTGCCCCAAATCAGGTGGTGATAAGAGCAGAGCCCCAACTCTGTGCCTTGTGTGTGGATCATTGCTGTGCTCCCAGAGTTACTGCTGCCAGACTGAACTGGAGGGGTGGGATGTAGGAGCCTGCACAGCTCACACCTACTCCTGCGGCTCTGGGGTGGGCATCTTCCTGAGAGTACGGGAATGTCAGGTGCTGTTTTTAGCTGGCAAAATCAAAGACTGTTTTTATTATCCTCCTTACGTTGATGGCTATGGGGAGATCGACCAGGGACTCAGACGGGGAAATCCTTTACATTTATGCAACGAGCGATTCAAGAAGATTGAGAAGCTCTGGCACCAACACAGTGTCACCGAGGAAATTGGACGTGCACAGGAAGCCAATCAGACACTGGCTGGCATTGACTGGCAAGATTTATAATTATTGTACCACCAAAAACACAATCTTGGATTTTTTTAACCCAGTTGGCTTTTTAAGAAAGAAAGAAGTTCTGGCCGGGTGTAGAGGCTCAAGCCTGTAATCCCAGCCCTTTGGGAGGCCAAGGCGGGCGGATCACGAGGTGTCAGGAGTTTGAGAGCAGCCTGATCAACATGGTGAAACCCCATCTCTAGTAAAAATACAAAAATAAGCTGGGCGTGGTGGTGTGTGCCTGTAATCCCAGCTACACAGGAGCCTGAGGCAGGAGAATCCCTTGAATTCGGGAGGCAGAGGTTGCAGTGAGCCGAGATTGTGGCACTGCACTCCAGCCTGGGCGACAGAACGAGACTCTGTCTAAAAAACAAACAAACAAACAAAAAGTTCTGCCTAATTTGGAAATAAATTCTTTATTTAAACTTTCAACAACAACAACAAAAAAAGTGTCATTTTTCTTAAAAGTAAAATTATGATAAGTACTTTCCTAGAAATTTTATACATATGTCAAACAAAAAGTAACAAAACCTTTATTTTTTTTGGTGAAGATGTGTGTGAAACAAGAGAAAATTCTCATACAAAAGACAATAATTTAAAAACCAGTAAGTGTTGTTTCAAGTGCTTTCTAAGAAGCAAAACATAAAATATGGAGAACATAGATCTTACATCTTATATCTCTGTTCTAGATCTCAGACCTATGTTATTATAGATCTATGTTCTCCTTAGATCTCAATACTATTGCAATATTATTTCTTTTCTTTCTTTCTTTTTTTTTTTTTTTTTTGAGACGGAGTTTCGCTCTTGTTACCGAGGCTGGAGTGCAATGGTGCGATCTTTGCTCATCACAACCTCCGCCTCCTGGGTTCAGACAATTCTCCTGCCTTAGCCTCCTGAGTAGCTGGGATTACAGGCACGCACCGCCATGCCCAGCTAATTGTTTGTATTTTTAGTAGAGACGGGGTTTCACCATGTTGACCAGGATGATCTCGATCTCTTGACGTTGTGATCCACCCGCCTCGGCCTCCCAAAGTGCTGGGATTACAGGCTTGAGCCACTGTGCCCGGCCGTGCAATATTTCTTTCTTTCTTTCTTTTTTTTTTTGAGACGGAGTTTCACTCTTGTTACCCAGGCTGGAGTGCAATGGCGTGATCTTGGCTCACGGCAACCTCCGCCTCCTGGGTTCAGGCAATTCTCCTGCCTCAGCCTCCTAAGTAGCTCGGATTACAGGCATGTGCCACCATGCCCAGCTACTTTTTTTTGTATTTTTTTAGTAGAGACGGGATTTCACCATATTGACCAGGATGGTCTCGATCTCTTGACCTGATCCACCCGCCTTGGCCCACCAAAGTGCTGGGATTACAGGCTTGAGCCACCGCGCCTGGCCTTGCAATATTTCTTAAAGATCTGAAGAAGCTGGTTCAGAAGAAGGAATGTAGCAAAAATGTTAAAGTTCGTCAACGTTTTATTTTGAAAGTGGGTAGCCTTCACAACTTTTATTTGCATTATCTATGTTTGTCTCACATGTGAATGCATATATTCTTTTTTTTTTTTTTTTTTTTTTTTTTTTTTTGAGACGGAGTTTCGCTCTTGTTACCCAGGCTGGAGTGCAATGGCGCGATCTCGGCTCACCGCAACCTCCGCCTCCTGGGTTCAGGCAATTCTCCTGCCTCAGCCTCCTAAGTAGCTGGGATTACAGGCACGCGCCACCGTGCCCAGCTAATTTTTTGTATTTTTAGTAGAGACGGGGTTTCACCATGTTGACCAGGTTGGTCTCGATCTCTCGACCTCGTGATCCACCCGCCTCGGCCTCCCAAAGTGCTGGGATTACAGGCTTGAGCCACCGCGCCCGGCTGAATGCATATATTCAATGACATTTTTCATTGCTTACTTTTTCTTAACTCCTATGTTATGAGAACTGAAATTTATCAGACGTGGCTTTTCCACACATTTTTTTAGAAATATAATTTCTGTGTTTGAAGAAGTCTGTGTTGGAGAAGCCTTCCCAGAGGTGGGACAGACATAAGTTGGTTTTAAGGATGCATTTGCTTCCCTAGCCTAAAAACCAAACAATACATGAAGTAAACCAAAGTTCTGCTCTCAGATTTGGAACACAGCACTTCTGGGACTGTTTCTTGGTAGCTTCTATAAATACATAAAAGCTCACATTACATCATCACATACAGGAAATTCTTGAAATCAGTGGTCAGAATTAAGAGAAAGCGCCAGATGCAGTGTTATGAACCTGTAGTCCCAGCTACTCAGGAGGCTTGAGGTGGGAGAATGGCTTTAGCTCTGGAAGTTTGAGGTAAGCCTGAGAATTTCAGGCAATCCTGGACAATACAGTGAGACTCTATCTTAAAAAAAAAAAGAAATGAAACAAGAAGAGGATCTGATGTAGCTGAATATTGAGAAATTATAGAATGCAAAGAGCCTGAAAGGGGAGATATTTTACATAGGCAGGTGACTCGAGGCGTTTTCTGATTGGTCTTCTCCATGCTCCTTGCCCAGCAAGCTCCATGGCATTCACCTGAAAGCCACCATGTCAGTGAGTAGTTATGGGTGAAGGGCATTCTGGGGGTCTTGGGGAACATGGCTAAAATGGGCCTGTGACCTTCCCCCAATTCATGTCATTTCTCCTAAATCCATTTTCTGTTGTTGGTACCACTAATATTACTTTTTCATTAAGTGTCTATATTCGTAAAGTTCCTACCATAAAAATAGGAATGTTTTCTTTAGAAGATCACAGATTCTCAAGGAACAAAACAATGTTAACAGTTCATATTCAAAAGGCAGTTACTGGATGTTTCTTTTCTCAGCTAAATGTAATGTTCACTTATCTTGACTTTTAAGTAGCAAAGAGTAGGGATCCTTAACATAAAGCTCAGTATCTAATCTCTAAATTAAAGGTATTTAACCAGATTGTCAATAAAATTAATTTTAGCTGTAAATTCTGATGATCTTGTGTGATTTCCTAAAACAAGCACAGGATTATTCAGGTATTGGACGCTGATAAAAAATGTGTACTGGCTTCCAATTGCCCTGGGTTTTAGACTGGAATTTAAATCCATTTGACTGATTTGCCCCAGTCTTCTGCTCTAGCTTGCTTCCTACCATTTCTCAATACAAATACTCCACTGACTCAGTCAGTCTCCTGGTTATACCACAAACATAACTCATTTTCTTCTCTTTTCATTCTGTGTGCTTTCTCCTTCATGTAATGCTCATTTTCTTATCCAAATACTACAGAGTATTTTTATTCTAGAGCCACATTAATCTTCTTTGCTCTTTGGGAAGACTGGGACTTTGGAGTGAGAGGATCTTTAGTAGCTTAGCCACTTTGGACCAGTTATTTACAACTTCTGTAGGCTTTAATTTCTTCATTTGAAAAAAGGGGCTCGCCGGGCGCGGTGGCTCAAGCCTGTAATCCCAGCACTTTGGGAGGCTGAGGCGGGCGGATCATGAGGTCGAGAGATCGAGACCATCTTGGTCAACATGGTGAAACCCCGTCTCTACTAAAAATACAAAAAATTAGCTGGGCATGGTGGCACATGCCTGTAATCCCAGCTACTCAGGAGGCTGAGGCAGGAGAATTGCTTGAACCCAGGAGGCGGAGGTTGCGGTGAGCCGAGATCGTGCCATTGCACTCCAGCCTGGGTAACAAGAGCGAAACTCTGTCTCAAAAAAAAAAAAAAAAAAAAAAAAAAAAGAAAAAAGGGGCTCATAAAAGTACCTGGCTCATAAAGGTTTTGTGAGGTTGCTTCGAAGGCACTTAACTTGTTGGCACACAGTAAACATTCTGTGGATGATGATGTTGAGAAAGATGATGAATCTTGGCTTATAAAATTGTGTGTTTGGTCTTTGTCAGGATAGACATGCCTTATGTTTTAATTCATATCAGTGTGAAAGATCCAGGGATCTCACTGTATTGTTAAATTTTTCTTCCTATACACCAGAGTGTGATATTTAAAAAAATTTCCACATGTCCCCTTCCACCTTTGTGAGAAAAATAAGCTAATCTCTTTGAGAAACAAAGTCTCTCAGTGAAAGAAAGCAGCCAGTTTCAGAACTGCAACTTCTCTGGCTGTCTCCTTAGCTGTGCTTTATTTCTCAGAGTTTTTAGTCCATTCCACTTTCTCTTCACTCCTCCCGGGCTCACAGTAGTAAACTGAAGCATACTTTATTAAGATAAAATGAAATAATTATATCATGCTTCTTACCTGCAAGCACATGAATTTTGATGCCTTTCAAGAGGAATGTATTAGATGGGCAGGTGGTTGGTAATCATCCTACTCTGTCTCATTGGGTGACATTTAAATAATCACACTCAATTCTGCAGTAACTAGAGAGGAGCATTTCAAGTGAATTATTGAGTATTTACTTCATACTACAGTTTAATGATTAGGCATACAGATAAATAAGGGAACATTTTCATGGCATCCATACTATTGAATGCAGTGAACATTGAGAATGCAACTTGATTTCTAAAAATTTCTACAGTTACCAGTGAACAAAAAGAATGCATCTGAATGGGGAAATTTTCAGTTCTTTTCCAGGTTCGGGTTGTCTGGCAGCCTATTTTTAGAGATGCCTAGGACACCGAAATAACCGATGATTCATAGGCAATTCTTCTTTGACTTGGTAATTATGTCCACAAAAACTATTTATAGAGTTAAAAAAATTAACCTGGACTGCTAGAATATTTTCCCTGAAGATCTCTCTGTAGAATGTGGCAGACATTATTATTTTTAGTAATAATTTATGTGGGTTCTATTAATATTCACCATGTTAAAAATTAATACTGAGAAATGCTTAAAACATGATACAGTTATCTTAATATAATTTATATTTTAACAGTTTCTATGAAAAATAATTTTATTTTTCAGTAATAATGATGAGTAATATTTTTATTGTATAAATGTAAGGTGTACAACATGTGTTCGTGTACATCTGCATGGTGAAGTGCTTATAACAGTCAAATACGTTAATTACTACATTATCTTCCATAGTTACCTTTCCTTTTTGCATGTATGTGTGTGTGTGGGGGGGGTAAGAGCATCTAAAATTTATTGTTTTAACAAAGTTCCAGTGTATACAATGCAATATCATCAACTACGGTGCTTATGCTGCATGCTGGTTCTCTACCCGTATTCATCCTGTGTAAATAAAAAATTCGTACCCTTTGGCCCACATCTCCCATTTCTCCTGTACCTTTCCCAACTACCATTCCACTCTGCTGCGTTGTGTTTGTGATTATGTTTTTAAGTTTCCATATATAAGGGAGTTCATGTAGTATTTGTCTTCCTATATCTGGCCTATTTTACTGAACATAATGTCATCTAGGTTCATCCGTGTTGCTGAAAATGGCAGGATCTCCTTATTTAAGGCCAGATAGTATTCTGTTGTATATGTATACCCTGGTTTCTTTATCCATTCCTTTATCAGTAGACACTTAGGTTGTTTCCTTATCTTGGCTATTGAGAATAATTCTACAAAAAGCATGGACACACAGATATCCTTATAAGGTGGTGATTTCATTTCCTTTGGGGATATATCCAGAAGAGGAATTATTATGGTAATTCTGCATGAATTACTATATGGTAGTTCTACATTGAATTTCTTTTCTTTTTTTTTTTTTTGAGACGGAGTTTCACTCTTGTTACCCAGACTGGAGTGCAATGGCGCGATCTCGGCTCACCACAACCTCCGCCTCCTGGGTTCAGGCAATTCTCCTGCCTCAGCCTCCTGAGTAGCTGGGATTACAGGCACGCGCCACCATGCCCAGCTAATTTTTTGTATTTTTAGTAGAGACGGGGTTTCACCATGTTGACCAGGATGGTCTCGATCTCTCGACCTCGTGATCCACCCGCCTCGGCCTCCCAAAGTGCTGGGATTACAAGCTTGAGCCACCGCGCCCGGCCCATTGAATTTCTTTTAGGAAGCTCTGTGAAGTTTTCCAAGGTGGCCAACTAAATCTGCATTCCTACCAACAGTTTACAAGTGTTTCCTTTTCTCTACACCTTCAGCACCACCTATCTCTTGTCTTTTTCATAATAAGCATCCCAGCAGATGTTAGGGGATAAATCAGTGTGGTTTTGATTTGTATTTCCCTGATGACCAGTGATGTTGAGCATCCTTTCATATACTTGGCCATTTTTATGTCTTCTCTGGAGATAAGTCTGTTCAGGTCCTTTACCTATTTTTTAATCAGGTTATCATATTGTTTTGCTATTGGGTTGTTTGAATTCCTTACATATTTTAGGTATTAACCTTTTAAGAGAGACTATGGTTGGTAAATCTATTCTCCCAGTATTTAAGTTGTCTCTTTAGCCTCCTTACCATTGTTTCATGGTAAAAACAGTGTTGAGACAGGGATAAATCCAACTCGGTCACTATGTGTAATTTCTCTGATGTGTTCTTAAGTTCATTTTGCTGGTGTTTTCTTGATTTTTCCATGTATGTTCATCTTAGATAGTGGTTTTTAGTTTTCTTATTGTGTCTGACTTTGACATAGGAATGATGCTGGCCCCAAAAATGGGTTTGAAAGTATTCCCTCTAGTTCTCAACTTTAGAAAAGCTTAGGCCGGGCGCGGTGGCTCAAGCCTGTAATCCCAGCCCTTTGGGAGGCCGAGGCGGGCAGATCAAGAGGTCAAGAGATCGAGACCATCCTGGCCAACATGGTGAAACCCCGTCTCTACTGAAAATACAAAAATTAGCTGGGTGGTGGCGCGTGCCTGTAGTCCTAGCTACTTGGGAGGCTGAGGCGGAAGAATTGCTTGAACCCAGGAGGTCGAGGTTGCAGTGAGCCGAGATTGTGTGTCACTGCACTCCAGCCTGGCGCCTGGCAACAGAGTGAGACTCTGTCTCAAAAAAAAAAAAAAAAAAAAAAGTTTAAGAAGAATTTGAGATGTTCCATGGATATCTAGTTCATTGTGCGTTTTTAACATGAAGGGATGTTAAATTTTATCAAAGGCTTTTTCTGCATGTATTGAGATAATCATGTGGTTTTTCTCCTTGGTTCGGTTTATGTGGTTTGTTTATCGATTTGCATATGTTGAACCAGCCTTAGATCCCAGGGATGAAGCCAACTTGATCGTAGTGGATAAACTTTTTGATGTATTGCTGGATTCAGTTTGCCAATATCTTATTGAGGATTTTCACATTGATGTTCATTAGGGATATTGGCCTGAAGTTTTCTATTTTTTGTCTGTCTGCCACGTATTTGTATCGGATGATGTTGGCATCATAGAATGAATTAGAAAGAAGTCTCTCCTTTTCAGCTGTTTGGAATAGTTTCAGAAGGAATGGTACAGGCTCCTCTTTGTACCTCTGGTAGAATTGGTCTTTGAATCTGTCTGTTCCTGGGTTTCTTTTTTGGTAGGTAGGCTATTAATTACTCCCTCAATTTCAGAACTTGTTATTGGTCTATTCAAGGATTTGACTTTTTCCCAGTTTATTCTTGGGAAGATGTATGTGTCCAGGAATTTATCCATTTCTGGTAAATTTTCTAATTTATTGGCATAGAAGTAATATAGTGTTCTCTGAGTTTGTATTTCTGTGGGGTCAGTTGTGATATCTCCTTTAATAACTTTTTACTCTGTCTGTTTGATTCTTCTCTCTTTTTTCTTCATTAGTCTAGCTAGGGTTTATCTATTTTGTTATTTTTTTCAAAAAACCAGCTCCTGGATTCATTGATTGTTTTGGAGGGTTTTTTATGTCTCTATCTCCTTCAATTCTTGTCTGATCTTAGTTATTTCTTGTCTTCTGCTAGCTTTTGGATTAGTTTGCTCTTGCCCATCTAGTTCTTTTAGTTGTGATGTTAGGTTGTCAATTTGAGATCTTTCTAACTTTCTTATGTGGGCCTTTAGTGCTATAAATTTCCCTCTTAACACTACTGTAGCTGTATCCCAGAGATTCTGGTATGTTGTCTCTTTGTTGTTGTTTTCAAAGAACTTTTACAAGGAGAATAATTGGTTATACTGTATTAGGAGAATAACAGTTTGTAACAATATTACTTGGAATGAACTCCATACTTTCCTTTGTTTTTTTTAAGACAGAGTTTCGCTCTTGTTACCCAGGCTGGAGTGCAATGGCGCGGTCTCGGCTCACTGCAACCTCCGCCTTCTGGGTTCAAGCAATTCTCCTGCCTCAACCTCCTGAGTAGCTGAGATTACAGGCATGTGCCACCATGCCCAGCTAATTTGTTTGTATTTTTAGTAGAGACGGGGTTTCACCATGTTGACCAGGATGGTCTCGATCTCTTGACCTCGTGATCCACCCGCCTCAGCCTCCCAAAGTGCTGGGATTACAGGCTTGAGCCACTGCGCCCAGCTCATACTTTCTTTTACTATTCAGTGAAGCAATTGTTTGGCTTTATGGCTACACAGGCAGTTTTTCTTTGATAGCTAAGTTAATTTCGTCATAAGGCAATCAGGTGGCACAAAAATATCAACAACTACAGGAAACCAACATCTGGCAAAGATATTTGAAGATCATGTTCACCCTGAATAAACAGGTGCCTTTAAAAAAAAATTCTTCCAACTTTTAACGTCAAACAGAAAAGTTGAAAAAGAAGTACAGTAAAGACACAAGCGCCCTTTATTTAGATTCACAAATTAACATTTTCTGGGATTGGCTTTGTGTGTGTTTCTGTCTCTTTTCCTCTTCACATACACACTCATTTTCTCTCTCTTACACACGCGTACATATGCATGCACACACTCACATTTTGGGGAGTTCTGAAATGCTTGAAAACAAATTGCAGACATTAAGATTATTTAAAAATACTTAAGGGATTTTTTCCCAAAATTAGCACATTCTTTTATATTACCACTATAACAATTACAAGACATTAGCTACTGATAATTAATATTATGTAGTATACAGTCTAAATGTCTCCACTTGCTCTCAGATATTCTCTATATCAGTCAGGGATCTTATATTGGAATTTTTGTCATGTTTCTTATTTTCATCAGTCTTGAATATTGCTTCCCCTCCACCCTTTTTTCTCATCTTTTACAACCTTGATATTTTTGAAGAGTCCAGACTAATTGTCTCATAGAATGTTTCTCAAACTGGATTTATCTAACTGTTCTTCTGGATTAGGCAAAATGTTTAGGCAAGTATTATGTTTCCTATTGCATTGCATCGGGAAGTTTATAATGTCACTTTATCTCAATATTTGTGAAGCTAAGTTTCATCTCTTCGATTTAAATTCCATGCTTAATAAACATTTGATGGGTAATAGAGATATATGAATATCCTTTTCCTAACAATATGTTAGTATATAGTGTTAGGAGTAATTTCATGCCAGAATCTTGTATTACCTTGGTGGTATTTGCAAAATGGTGATTTGAAAATTCAGGCATTTTTCTAGCTCAGGGGCCAGTAGATTTTTCCAGTAAAGAGCCACATTCTAAGTCTTTTAGGCTTTGTGGGCCACATATGGTCTCTGTTACATATTCTATTTCTTCTTTAGCTGTGTAAAATTATTAGCTCATGGACTGCAGGAAAATGGTCTGCAGCAGGATTTGAGCCATGAGTAGTAGTTTGTCAAAGTCCTGTTTGTGTTATAAAGAAGAGCTTTCCTTTTCCTTGTAACACCTGTGTGTGTGTGTGTGTGTGTGTGTGTGTGTGTGTGTGTGTGTGTCAGAGGGAGAGAATGAGATTCTTTTTTGTTTGTTTGTTTGTTTGTTTTTTGAGACGGAGTTTCGCTCTTGTTACCCAGGCTGGAGTGCAATGGCGCGATCTTGGCTCACTGCAACCTCCGCCTCCTGGGTTCAGGCAATTCTCCTGCCTCAGCCTCCTGAGTAGCTGGGATTACAGGCACGTGCCACCATGCCCAGCTAATGTTTTGTATTTTTAGTAGAGGCGGGGTTTCACCATGTTGACCAGGATGGTCTTGATCTCCTGACCTCGTGATCCACCCGCCTCGGCCTCCCAAAGTACTGGGATTACGGGCTTGAGCCACCGCGCCCGGGAGAATGAGATTCTTTAGTAACTTTATGTCTTTTGTAGAGTTGGTCTGTTTAAACTTTTTTTAAAAATAAATACTCTTGGATTTAACTTTGGTAAATAATATTGTCTTAAGAAAATTTCAATTTCATATTCTGTGCTTTCTGATACAATACCACTAGCTGCATGAGACTATTCAAATTTAAACTAATTATAATGCAGTTAAAAATTAAGTAAATTAATAATCAGAAAAATTCAATTTCTCAGTCACATGAGCCACATTTAAGTGTACAAGTATTCACTCAACACACGTAGCTAGTGGCTACATATTCAACAGTGCAGATGTAGGACATTTTTATGATTTAGAAGTTGTATTGGATAGTAATCAATGCAGATTTCAAATATATTTGTATATTTGAAAGTTGTATAAAATAGTCCCTTATAATTAGAGTTAACTTATAATGTTTCTCTTGCCTTTTTTTTTGCATTTATGCTTATTTCCTTTCTTACTAATTTGTCTATTTTTTTTTTCAAGGCACCAAACTATTATGTCTACTATTTTTTGGTTTTTGTCTCACATTTTCCTTTCCTTATGCTTTCTTTTGATTTAGTTTATCCATTATTCTTGAAATTTTAGGTTCAGAGGTACTGTGCAGGTTTATTATATAGGTGTCACTGGGGATTTGTGTACAGATTATTTATTCACCTATGTGGTAGGCACTGACCTCTTGGGCTCAAGTGATCATTTCCCCTCAGCCTCCTGAGTAGCTGGGACTATAGGTGTGCACCACCATTCTGGGCTAATTTAAAAAAAGTTTGTTTTTTCCTGTAGAGACAGGGTCTTACTATGTTGCCAGGCTGGTCCCAAACTCCTGGTCACAAGCGATCCTCCCTTCTCGGCCTCCCAAAGTGTTTGGTGTTACAGGTGTGAGCCATCACACCTGGCCTCTTTGTGTTTCTTTAGAGTAGAGCCGTCCTAGTATGCATCTCTAGCCCATAACTGTTCCCCAGCATTGTTATGTCTTTTAATCCTCTTTCAATCTCCCAAGTTGGTTGGCTGGGTGAGTGCTCACACCTGTAATCCTGATGTGATAGGATCATTTAAGTTCAGAGGTTTGAGACCAACCTGGACAACACTGGGAGACTCCTGTCTCTACAAAACCTAATTTTCTTCTTTTTTTAAACTCTACCCAGGCTGCAGTGCAGTGGTGTGATCTCACCTCACTGCAACCTTCGCTTCCTGGGTTCAAGCCATTCTTCTGTCTCAGCCTCCCAAGTAGCTGAGATTATAGGCCCATGGGACAATTCCCAGCTAATTTTTGTACTTTTAATAGAGTCGGGGTTTCACCATGTTGGCCTGGCTGTCCTCAAACTCCTGACCTCAGGTGATCTGCCCACCTCAGTCTCTCAAAGTGCAAAGATTGGGATCACAGGTGTGAACAACCATGCCCGGCCAAAAACTAAAATTAAAAAAAAAGACACAAGTTATAATTTTCTCCTGTATTCCTTTTTCTTTTTCTTTCTTTCTTTTTTTTTTTTTTTTTGTGAGACGGAGTTTCGCACTTGTTACCTAGGCTGGAGTGCAATGGCACCATCTTGGCTCACCGCAACCTCCGCCCCCTGGGTTCAGGCAATTCTCCTGCCTCAGCCTCCTGAGTAGCTGGGATTACAGGCATGCGCCACCATGCCCAGCTAATTTTTTGTATTTTTATTAGAGAGGGGGTTTCACCATGTTGACCAGGATGGTCTCGATCTCTTGACCTTGTGATCCACCCGCCTCGGCCTCCCAAAGTGCTGAGATTACAGGCTTGAGCCACAGCGCCCGGCCCTTTTCCTTTATTTATTTATTTATTTATTTATTTTTTGTTTTGTTTTGTTTTGTTTTTGTTATTGTTGAGACAGAGTCTTGCTCTGTCACCCAGGCCAGAGTACAATGGCACAATCTCAGTCCACTGCAACCTCTGACTCCCAGGTTCAAGCGATTCTCTTGCTTCAGCCTCCTAAATAACTTGAATTACAGGCATGTGCTACAACACCTGGCTAATTTTGGTATTTTTGGTAGAGATGGGGTTTCTCCATGTTGGTCAGGCTAGTCTCAAACTCCTGATCTTGTGATCTGCCCACCTTGGCCTCCCAATGTTCTGGGATTACAGGCCTGAGCCACCTTGCCTGGCCTCTCCCTTTTCCTTTCTATGGATTTTGGAAGACTCCACACTGTTGGGCCTGTAGCATTTCTCAAAGTCTGGATTTCCCTGGTGCAGGTGAACCCATTCTCTGTCTTTTGTATTTGTGGCATATTTGCAGCTGGATTTATGCTCACCGCATTAGAGTTTGATCATGTTGGCAAGATTCAGTGGGTGATGTGATTGATCTCTTATTGGTGATGAATACTATCCTATTGTCTCTCTTATTTTGTTAATTTTTTAAATTAGTTTTTTAGAAATGGGGGTCTCATTTGGTTACCCAGGCTGGAGTGCAGTGACTCCACCATAGCTCCCTAAAGCCTCAAATTCCTGGGCTCAAGTGATCCGCACACCTCAGCCTCCTGAGTAGCTCTGACTACACACACCACACTCAACTTTTTTTCTTTTTTGAGATGAAGTCTGTCTCTGTCGCCCAGGCTGGAGTACAGTGGCGTGATCTCAGCTCATTGCAAACTCCGCCTCCCAAGTTAATGCAATTCTCCTGCCTCAGCATTCTGAGTAGGTGGAATTATAGGCACCCGCCACCACACCCAGCTAATATTCATATTTTTAGTAGAGATGGGCTTTCACCATGTCAATCAGGCTGATCTGAAACTCCTAAACTCAAGTGATCTGCCTGCCACAGCCTCCCCAAGTGCTGAGATTACAGATGTGCCATTGCACCGCACCTGGCCAATGTCCAGCATTTTCTTTTTATAGACTGAGTGTTTTTTTGTCACCCAGGCTGGAGTGCAGTGGTGCAATCTCGGCTCAGTGCAATCTCCGCCTCCTGGGTTCAAGCGATTCTGTTGCCTCTGCCTCCTGAGTAGCTGGAATTACAGGCACCCACCACCACGCCCAGCTAATTTTTGTATTTTTAGTACAGATGGGGTTTTGTCATATTGGCCAGGCTGGTCTTGAACTAATCTAGTGATCCACCCACCTCAGCCTCCCAAAGTGTTGGGATTCCAGGCATGAGCCACCACGCCTGGTATCTAATTCCTATTCACTGGTCATGGATGGGAGCTATGGAACCTTTCCCCAGAATACATGCTGACCCCATCAGAACTTCAGGGTTCAGTCTCCTAAGAGATGTTCCTCTGTGCTACACACCCAAATAATCCATCTCAGTCCACTGTCAGACAACTTCCAGGAATGACAGTGGCTGTAGTCTAGCTGGAAAAACACTGAAGTAGGCGTCAGCAGACCCCGGGACTCTCTAGACTCAGCCACTAACAACTTAATGTGGCCTTAGGGAAAAAAAAGCTGGAACAACCATGCCTGTAATCCCAGCACCTTGGGAGGTCGATGTGGGAGGATTGCTTGAGCCCAGGAGTTTGAGAGCAGCCTGAGCAACATAGCAAGACCCCATTTCTACAAGAAATTTCAACAAATTTTCCAGGTGTTGCAGTGTTCCTCTGTAGTCCCAGCTACTTGGGAGGCTAAAGTGGGAGGATCACTTGAGTCCCGGAGGTCAAGACTGCAGTGAGCCAAGGTCATGCCACTGCACTCAAGCTTGGGCTTCAAAGTGAGACACTGTCTCAGAAAAAAAAAAGCTGGAGCTTTTTTTTTCGCATTTGTAAAAGGTAAATGATATTATCTCCTTTATGGAGTTACTGTGAGGATGGAAATACAATTATTTCTTTTCCCTCCCCTTTTAGAAATACAATGAGATAGGCATAGTAGACAGGTGAGGTGGCTCATGCCTGTAATCCCAGCACTTTGAGAGGCTGAGGCGGGTGGATCACCTGAGGTCAGGAGTTCAAGACCAGCCTGGCCAACATAGTGAAACCTTGACTCCACTAAAACTACAAAAATTAGCCCAGCGTGGTGGCATGTGCCTACAATCTCAGCTACTCGGGAAGCTGAGGCAGGAGAATTGCTTGAACCCGGGAGGTGGAGGTTGTAGTGAGCCGAGATCATCCCACTGCACTCCAGCCTGGGAGACAGAGCAAGACTCCATCTCAAAAAACAAACAAAAACCAAAACCCGGTGTGGTGGCTCATCCCTGTAATCTCAGCACTTTGGGAGGCCGAGTTGAATGGATCACCTGAGGTCAGGACTTTAAGACCAGCCTGACCAACATGCAAGAAACCCCACCTCTACTAAAAATACAAAATTAGGCAAGCATGGTGGCATGTGCCTGTAATCGCAGCTACTTGGGAGGCTGAGGCAGAAGAATTGCTTCAACCTGGGAAGCAGAGGTTGCAGTGAGCTGAGATTGCACTCCAGCATGGACAACGAGAAGGAAACTCCGTCTCAAAAATAATAATAATTAGATAGGCATAGGCCCATTGCATCGGTGGGATTCGAACCCCTGCGCCTCGGGCGGGGGAGACACTTGGAGAGAAAAGCTGAGTCCCAGGCTTTGGGACCTCGGGAGACCGAAATCTGTCCCGCGGGTTATTGGGCCAGGTGGGGGAAGCAGCTCCCAAGGCCTCCCGCCAGGGTCCTGGAAACAAAGGCCAAGTGTTTGCTCTGTGGCTGAAGGGACAATGGCCTCGCGGATCTGTCACTGCGGGGGGGCGGGTGTGCGCTCCTCCCCAGCGCGTTTCCTGGTTCTCTGGCCAAGTCCTCTGAACTCCAAAGTAGACCCTTGTTGGGGGGCCAGAGGACAGCACGAGGTCCCCGTGGGGTGTCTGCCAGCCCTGGGCGCCATGTCCTGTGGGGTGTCTGCCAGCCCTGGGTGCCATGTCCAGTGGGGTGTCTGCCAGCCCTGGGTGCCATGTCCTGTGGGGTGTCTGCCAGCCCTGGGCGCCATGTCCTGAGCAGCTGTGCTGTCAGTTACTTAAACATGTGTATGGCACTTTCTGGCAGCCAGGCGCTCAGCAGCATGCAGATAACCGAAACGGTTCCGTAAATGGCCTGTGAGGGAGGGGCAGCCGCGTGGAGTCGCCTGCTGGAGGCCGCACAGCCGGGAGGTGCCACCGGGGTGGGGTTGGGTGTGGCTGCTGCGTGCCAGGGGTGGCGGCCGGGCCGAGGGCACCTCCATCTGGAAGCTGCGGCCCGTCACAGTGCAGTTCACCTGCCTGTCCTGGTGATGGATGCCTGTAATTCCAACTACTCAGGAGGCTGAGGTGGGAGAATTGCTGGAACCCGGGAGGTGGAGGTTGCAGTGAACTGATTGTGCTCCAGCTCGGGAGACACGAGACTCTGTCTCAAGAAAAAAAATTGTTTTTGTTTTGCTCAAAACTATAGGAAAAAAATAAAAAGAAAAGGAAAAAAAAAGAGGATAAGCGAATAGAATAAAAACAAAGTTGTTTTTGTGTGTTTTTAGTGATTGAACACAGTGTATTCTTGTGTTTTGGAAGTTCATGTTGTAACATTCTGTCCTCTTTTGCTTTATGTATTTTGGAGTTCTGTGGTTTACTACATTTACATTTATAATTGTATTATTATTACATTTATAATTATAATTATTACATTTATAATTGCTATATCTTTTTGATAGATTGACCCTTTCATCATCATAGAATGATACATATGAGTTTTGCCTCAACAATTTTTGTCTTGATGTCCATTTGTCTGATATTAGTATAGCTATTCTGGCTCTCTTTTCGTTACTGTTTTGCATGGAATATTTTTTTTTCCAATCTTGTACTTTAAACCTATTCATGTCTCTGACTCTAAAGTAAGTCTCTTATACCTAGCATAAAATTGGGCCATTTTTTTTTTGTATTGTCCAGTCTCTGATTCTTTTCAAGACAGAGGCTCACTTTGTTGCCCAGGCTGGAGTACGGTGATCTCAGCTCCCTGCAGCCTTGGACTCACTCCCAGACCAAGCCATCTTCCAGCCTCAGCCTCCTGAGTGGCTAGGACTGGCCACTACATTCAGCTACTGTTTATTTATGTTTTTTGTAGAAATAGGGTTTTGCCATGTTGCCCAGGTTGGTCTTGAACTCCTCAGCTCAAGCGGTCCACCCTCTGTGGCCTCCCAAACTGCTGGGATTACAGGTGTGTGCCACCATGCCCAGCCAGATCTCTGACTTTTTATTTTTTGTGTTCCCCCCCCTCCCCGCATATGTTAATCTTTTTATTGAATTAAGGCATTTAACGAATCTCTGACTTTCAGTTGGAGTGTTTAATCTATTTATAGTCAGTGTAATTACTGATAAGGAAGGCCCTCTGTCATTTTGTTTAGGGTTGCTTAGGTTATGCCTTGCTTTTTCAGTTCCTTGTCACTGCCTTTTTTTTTTTTTTTTTGTCTTTAATTTTTTTTTTCTTTTAGCGATGAGGGTCTTGCTGTCTTGCCCAGGGCTTGAACTCCTGGGCTCAAACCATCTCTGCCTTCGAAGTAGCTGGGACTACAGGTATACATTATCACATCTGGCTGGTTTTGCCATTTTTTTTTTTTTTTTTTTTTTTTTTAGAAATAGGGTCTCACCATGTTGCCTAGGCTGGTCTAGAATGCCTGGGCTCAAGCAGTCCTTCTGCCTTGGCCTCCCAAAGTGTTGGGATTACAGGCGTGAGCCGCTGAGCCCATTCAGGCTAAATCATCTTTTTCTCTCTTTTTTTTTGAGACAGAGTCTGGCTGTGTTGCCCAGGCTGGAGTGCAGTGGTTCGATCTCTGCTCACTGCAACCTCCACTTCCTGAGTTCAAGCAATTCTCCTGTCTCAGCCTCCCCAGTAGCTGGAATTACAGGTGTGTACCACCACACCTGGCTAATTTTTGTATTTTCATTTCTATTATTTTTATTTATTTTATTTTTTGAGACGGAATCTCACTCCGTCACTCAGGCTCAGTGCAACCTCTGCCTCCTGGGTTCAAGTGATTCTCCTGCCTCGGCCTTCCAAGTCGCTGGAACTATGGGCATGTACCACCACATCCAGCTAATTTTTATTATTTTCAGTAGAGGATGGGGTTTCGTCATGTTTGCTAGGCTGGTCTCGAACTCCTGATCTCAGATGACCCACCCACCTTGGCCTCCCAAAGTGCTGGGATTACAGATGTAAGCCACTGTGACTGGCCTGGCTGAAAATTCTTAACTGACCTATTTTCTTTGTTTTTTTTTGAGACAGTCTCACTCTGTCACCCAGGCTGGCATGCAGCAGTGCGATCTTTGCTGTCCGCCACCTCCATCTCCTGGATTTAAACACTTCCCCTGCTTTAGTGTTCTGAGTGCTGGGATCACAGGCGTGCACCACCACACCTGGACAAGTTTTGTACTTTTAGTAGAGACAGGGTTTCACCATGTTGGCCAGGCTGGTCTCAAACTCCTGACCTCAGACGAGCCGTCTGCCTCAGCCTCCTAAAGCACTGGGATCACAGGCGTGAGCCACTGCATCTGACCTGTTTTATTTTGTTTTAAACTGTGTGTTTAGAGTATTGTAAAGCTACTCTGGAAATAGGAGTCTCCCTACTCCCCGGGGTGTGTTGTTGCTGTTTGTTGCAGTGGTTATTTGTTTAATGACTTTTCTGATTGTGAAGTCTCTATCTTTTGTCATGGATGGCCATTTCCTCCTGTTCTTTTAGCCTGGTGGTCAGCGAGTGATAGGACAGAGATGTCTTTAAACATCTGGAACAACAGCAACAACAAAAACCCACAACACCCTCCTAAGTCAGTAGAAGGGGTCTGCATGCCTGTGGGGTCAGCCCTTCCATGGTGAAACAGGTTTTCTCTGCCTTCATTTTCACTTCCTGCTTGTGCAGAGCTGGAAGGCCAGCTGGATGTGAGCGCAGGGCCCTCGCAGGCCTCTCGCAGGCCTCTTCCAAGCTCCCGCACCGCTCGGGTCTTGTAAGTTACAAGCCTTCATTCCCCAGAGCGTTTTATTCCCTGGCCTTTCCTCCTAGGCCGTTTGGCTCCTCTGTTTTTTGCCTCATCTGCTCTCATGGCCCCAGGCAGCAGACATTAACAAATTTGTTGTAAACATTTCCTGCAAATGTCCACCAGGTAGCACCTCAGCACTGGGAGAATGTCCAGTCAGGTGAGATCAAGATCAGCCCTTGAGCCATACCCCTGTCCACAGTTGCAAATAAGGCCCCTTCTTGGAAACTGTGCTGGGCGTGTGGTCTGTTACCCTTAGGCCACCACAGTCTAAGCAGTGGGAGAGGGACCAGGATGAGTTAAAATGCCACAAAGCTGTTTGTTCTGAGATCCAACTGAAATACCTCTGGTTTTTATTTGAGATGGAGTCTCGCTCTGTCGCCCAGGTAGTGGCATCATCTTGGCTCACCCCAACCTCCACCTCACAGGTTTTCAAGTGATTCTCCTGGTTCAGCCTCCCGAGTAGCTGGGATTATAGGCATGTTGGCACCATGCCTGGCTAATTTTTGTATTTTTAGTCGAGACGGGGTTTCACCATGTTGATCAGGCTGGTCTCAATCTCCTGGCCTCGTGATCCCGCTGTCTTGGTTCCCCAAAGTGCAGGGATTACAGGCGTGAGCCACCACGCCCGGCCTCAACTGGATTATGTTAATCAAGTATTCCTCTGGTTCCTGCAAGCTTTTGATTCTGTCCAAAAAAGTTGATTGTGACTTTTTTGCCAGTTTTTTGTTGCTTCCTGTTTTCTGTGTTTCATTCACATCCTTCACGGGATCTCAAATTTATATAAAAAGAAATCTTCCCTCAGATCCACAGATGGGAGAAAATCCTGAGAAGAAACGCAGTGAAAACGAAACCGGCGTTGCCTGCTTGCTGGACACTACCGTCCACCCTGGGTGTTGGGTTCAGGCCTCAGAGTCTTCACGGGGGAGGCGTCTCATGCCACAGCCCCAGCTGGAGACTCTGATCCATCATCAGATAACTGGAAAGGACAGAGGGAACAGCCTCTGCTCCTGGGATTTGCTGGCCTGTAACGTCGGCAGCTCTCGTGTTGACCCTCCCTTCTGCAGGAGGGGCGGTGGTGAAGGGAGGTTGGAAGACGCCGACTGAGCCGCCAGCCCTCCGACCTGCTGCCTCTCCTTCCCCAGGTTGTCTTTCTACTCGGGACACACCTCCTTTGGGATGTACTGCGTGGTGTTCCTGGCGGTGAGTCCATTTTTCTAGGGCTCGCCTGTCAAGTCACTCCCTTCCCTGGACCTCAGTTTTCCCAGCTGTAGAATGGGTGGGTCGTGGTGGTGATGGGCACACTCACTGACTTGTTTGTAAAGACAGGAGGCCCTGGGCTGGCCAGTTTTGTGCCTCCGGCCTCGGAGCTGCCATCCGTGCAGTGGGTGTGGGAGGGCCTGGCAGGGCACAGGCTGAGGCACCCTCTCCCGTCCCAGCTCTACGTGCAGGCGCGGCTCTGCTGGAAGAAGTGGGCATGGCTGCTGCGCCTCACGGTCCAGTTCTTCCTGGTGGCCTTCGCCCTCTATGTGGGCTACACCCGCGTGTCTGATCACAAACACCACTGGAGTGACGTCCTTGCTGGCCTCCTGCAGGGAATACTGGTGGCTGGCCTCACTGCGAGCTTCTGACCTTGACTCACCCCCTGTGCTGTCCAGAGACCACTCCCTGCCCAACCCTGGTCCTGCCCTGCACACTCTTGCCCCACGGAGTCCTTCCCTGGGACCCCTTCCTCCAATCCTGGTCCTTCCCTGGGACCCCTTCTTCCCCCGGTTTCTCCCCTGGGACCCCTACCACAAACTCCAGTCCTTATCTGGACCCCTCCTTTTCCCCCCATCCTCCCCTGGGACCTCTTCCCCCAACCCCAGGCTTTTCTGAGGGCCCCTCCCTTCCCCCATTCCTCCCCTTGGGACCCTTTTCCCCAACCCCAGTCCATCCCTGGGACCCCTCCTTCCCCCATTCCTCTGCTGATACTACTTCCCCCAACCCCAGTCCTCCCTTAGATCCCTCCCTTCCTCCCCCACATCCTACCCTGGGACCCCTTGTCCCAACCCCAGTCCATTCATGGAACCCCTCCTTCCCCCATTCCTCCCCGGGACCCCTCTCTTCAAAGCCAGTCCTTCCCTGGACACCTTCCTCCCCCAGTTCCTTCCCTGGGTCTCCTGCCTGCACACCGCAGCCCTTCCCTGGGCTCATCGGTGCCCCAGTGTTCTCCACTGGTCCTCCACTAAGAGGGCTCTCTTCCCCCACAGGCACTCTTCCTCTCATTGCCCACCTGAGACCCTGTTCCTCCCCCTCCTGCTCATGCCCATGTCCCTGGTGCCTGCCCAGCCCCTGCCCAGTCTCACCTTCCTCCACTCTGCCCGGTCCGCTCCATCTCAGACTTTTTCAAAGCCCGACCCCCACAGCACTGCCCAAAAGAGGAGGAGCTGGAACGGAAGCCCAGCCTGTCACTGACAGTGACCCTGGGCGAGGCTGACCACAACCACTATAGGTACCTGCACTCCTCCTCCTGACACTGTACCCCGCCCGGCAGGGAGTGCTGTGAGTCCAACTGAGGCCGGCCCCCCAGGTGGTCCCTCTGGCCCTGGGTAGGCAGTGAGGGCTCCGGACAGGCTCCAGGAACCCTGAGTAGGCTCTGCTGCCCCCTGCCCTGCACTGGACCAGGGGTCTGGGGAGGCCTAGGTAGCCCTGAGCATTTGGAGGGGGACCTGTTTCTGTAGCTCCCCAAATATCCCCATTCTTTTATGGGGTTAAGGAAGGGACTGTTTTGTAAAATGTAATGTACATGTGGTTTTTAGTAAAATGGGGCATTGGTTTGATGAGTGGTCTCAGTGCCTCTGTTCCTTATGGCCGTTCTGGGACGGTGTTCCTCCT
This sequence comes from Saimiri boliviensis, assembly GCF_048565385.1. Lineage (NCBI taxonomy): Eukaryota > Metazoa > Chordata > Mammalia > Primates > Cebidae > Saimiri > Saimiri boliviensis. Next base: position 64,330 of record NC_133458.1, on the reverse strand, counting down.
GTCAGAGGGCTCCGTGGAGCTCAGGCATCAGGCAAACTCACAGGCTGTTTTTGGTGGAGGGCAGCAGCCAAGCCCGCCCCTTGCGTTTCTCCCTGCAGGGCGCTGGGGTCAAGGGTCATATGGGTCAGCACACCCTTCCCCTCTGCTCATGTCCACCCTGTGCACCTGGGGGCCACACTTCTGAAATGGGTAATTCAGGGGCTGGTTTCCCTGAAGTGATGGTAGAACACACAGAGCTTACTTTTTCAACAGGAGGGTAAAGGGTACATTTGGTTTTTGTACAGGTGGTAACTCAAGTGTCTGCTGATGTTTTGTTTGCACCTGAAACCTCTCTTATTCCCTCACCCTGCAGGGTGTTCCTATCAGGCCTTAGCCTTCAGGAAGGGTGGTGTAGCCCTGGGGGCAAAAGTGCAGCCTGGGAGCCCCACCCAGGGTGCCTCTGTGGAGACCTGCTCCTGGTGGATGGGAAGGAAGGTGACGCAGACCCTGCAGAACTCCAGCTGGACGTCAGGGACTTGCCTCCATGCAGGTGTCAGACGGGATCCTGGCCGGGAAAGTCACACTGAAGCCTCCCAGGTATCCTAGGGTCCCACAGCAGGCAGTGACACCCGAGGACTAAGGAGGCTGTGTCTGGGCTCAGAATGGGTGGGAGAGAGGTTCCCAGCCAGATCCCACAGGGACAGTCACTGCATCAGGAGCAAATGCGAATGAGCCAGGTGCCCTGACAGCCGCCGACACCTCCATCTCCTCCCAGGCACAATGGCCTTGAAAGCCAGGACTGCAGTGAGGGTTGAGTGCGAGTCTGTGGGAGCAGCTGCAGTGCACAGGACACCGGTGTAGTCTGCTGGGAGCAGGTGGCCGTGTTGGGATGAGCTGTGAAGACTGAGGAGTGGAGGAAGTTTGGAGTGAGGGAGAGGACATGGCTGAGTCCAGCGGCTGGCCTCGGCTGGGGGGGGTCTCAGTGCTTCAGAAAGAGCATGTGCACCCCACGGCTATGAGAGCGGAGAAAGAAAGGGCTGTACTGACCAGAGCCATCCCCCGAAGGTCCTCAGGAACCAGGAGGGCCCAGCTCTGGGAGCCGGTGGCCTGTCTCGCCATTTGGATGCTGCCCAGCTGGGCTACACATGCACTGCTCTGCATCTGTTGGAAAAAGGCGGGACGCAGGGTGTCAGGCTCGGAAATTCTCACAGGTTCCCAGTACCAAGATGGCAGACAGGGCGGCAGTTAGGACACATTTCTCCACCCACACGGAGCTCTGGGGAAGCTCTCATGCATAATTTTGGGTTTACACTGCCCACACCCTTATGGTTTCATGGAAAAAAATAGTATTTTCTCTTGTTGTACAAGGAGGATTTTTTTTTTTCTGTTGTTTCTCACAGGAAACTCAGATTCTTAGCCATGTAAATATCAATTCCCATGGCTGTGTCCTCGTGGCCTGGCATTTCTCCCACCTTCTGAGGTTAATTGGTTTCTGAAGACCTCCTCCTGGCCGGGCACAGTGGCTCACACCTGTAATCCCAGCACTTTGGGAGGCTGAGGCGGGTGGATCACAAGGTCAGGAGATCGAGACCATCCTGGCAACATGATGAAACCCCGTCTGTACCAAAAAATGCAAAACTTAACCGGGCATGGTGGTGGACCCCTGTAATCCCAGCTATTCGGGAGGCTGAGGCAGGAGAATTGCTCAAACCCAGGAGGCAGAGGTTGCAGTGAGCTGAGACTGCACTACTGCTCTCTGGCCTGGCGACAGAGTGAGACTAGGTCTCAAAAAAGAAAAGAAAAGAAAAGAAAAGAAAACTCCTGAGTATTTGATGATATGCAGGGTTTTTTTTAATGTGTCAGCTACCATATGTTATTCTGGTTTTGTAGGAAACCATACATACTTTGTTTTTTAGACACAGGGTCTCATTCTGTCACCCAGGTTGGAGTGCAGTGGTGCAATTACTGCTCACTGCAGCCATGACCTCCCAGGCTCAAGCGATGCTCCTTCCTCAGCCTCCTCAGTAGCTGGGACTACAGGTGCTCACCACCACACCCCACTTTCATGCTTACTTTTTTTTATAAGTGCATACTGAAGTATTTAGGAGTGAAATTTTGTGAGATCTGCAAATTACAATATTTCATAATATAAAAACATGAAGCAGACATGGCAACATATGAGTAACTGTTAAATCTGTTTTGTGTATGTGGGTATCATTATGCCATGCTCTGGACTGCATCTGGAAATGTTTTAAGTCAAAAAAGTAAAACTCTGCCTGAGAAAATTTTCCTAAGTTCCAAATGTCACTACCTTTACTTTTAGTGAGACAATATTTCTTCTTCTTTTTTTTTTTTTGGAGGAGTCTTGCCCTGTTGCCCAGCCTAGAGTGCAGTGGTGTGATCTTGGCTCACTGTAACATCCACCTCCTGGATTGAAGCAATTCTCCTGCCTCAGCCTCCCAAGTAACTGAGATAACAGGCACCCTCCACCATGACCAGCTAATTTTTGTATTTTTAGTAGAGATGCTATTTTACCATGTTGGCCAGGCTGGTCTCAAACTCCTGACGTCAGGTGATCCACCTGCCTCAGCCTCACAAAGCGCTGGGATTACAGGTGTGAGCCACCATGCATGGCTATTAATTTCTCATCTGAATTTCTGTTTGAATTGAAACAACATAAAATCCTAATTTCGATAACATTATTTACATTTTTTACGTTAGCTGATAGAATCTGATGAGAGAAGGCAGCGTTTCCTCAACCTCACCCAGCAGTGGTGTGGCCTGCGACCTTCTGGACAGCATTGGGGGTGGGGATTTGCAGGGGTGTGAGTCCCCGGGCTGGCTCAGCAGTGCGGTTGGAGCCTTTTCCCAGAGGCTTCTTAGCTCCAAGCCTGATTGTCCACCCCAAGTCTCCTCAACAGCGAGAGGCACATTGTCCTGCTGTGTAGAGAATCTTAGCTCTTCTGTCTCCTGTCACATATTTTCAGGAGCTGGACAGCTCCCAGGTCTCATCCCCTGTCTCAGAAATGACTTCTCAAGTCATACCCTGCTGCAGCATTTTGTTAGCCTGTTTTGTTGTTGTTCTTTGTTTGTTTTGAGATAGGGTTTCACTCCTCTTGCCCAGGCTGGAGTGCAGTGGCACAACCTCGGCTCACTGCAACCTCCGCCCTCCAGGTTCAAGCAATTCTCCTGCCTCAGCTTCCCGAATAGCTGAGATTACAGGCACCTGCCACCATGCCCAGCTAAGGTTTTTGTATTTTTAGTAGAGACGGGGTTTCACCATGTTGGCCAGACCGGTTTCAAACTCCTGACCTCAAGTGATCCACCCGCCTCAGCCTCCCAAAATGCTGGGATTACAGGCGTGAGCCACTGCACCCTGCCGAGCCTCTTTTGTGACAGTTGTGATTTGTTGGATCTAAGCCCAGTTTTGTTTTTACTCTGACTTGCTGTTTTATAAGCCGGCGGACTAGTTCAGACATTTTAACGGCATTACAGGGATGGGAAATCCCTGAGAAGAATTAGCCAACCAGGCAAGGTGTGTGGTAAGGGCATTGCATGGCATGTGGAAGTTTAGGTTATTTGGGATTACTAAGTTACAGCAATGGAATTTAGGAACGATTTAGACGAGTGAATGAATAAATGACTGAGTAAAGAAGACTTACCTGAGGCCGGGTGCAGTGACTCACACCTGTAATCCCAGCACTTTGGGAGGCCCAGGTGGGCGGAGCAGGAGTTTGAGACCAGCCTGACCTACATGGAGAAACCCTGTCTCTACTAAAAAAAAAAAAAAAAAAAAAAAAAAAAATACCAATTTAGCCTGGAGTGGTGGTACATTTCTGTGATCCCAGCTACTCGAGAGGCTGAGGCAGGAGAATCACTTGAACCTGAGAGGTGGAGGTTGCGGTGAGCCGAGGTTACGCCATTGTACTCCTTCCTGGGTGACAGGAGGGAAACGCCATCTCAAAAAAAAAAAAAAAAAAAACGACTTACCTGTAATTCCGAGGCCCTCTGCCCTCACCTGGAGTCAGGGCAGGAAGGATGACAGGTGTGGACGGGAGGGCATCGCTGCAGGTGCTCTTCCATCTGGCTGGAAACCCCGTGTGGACAGGCAATGCAGCCACAGCAGCTGGTGCGCTTCCCTCCTTCAGGGTCTTCCTGAGTCCGGGGCCACACCATAGGCTGCACCTCAGGGAATCCAAAATGGAACATGAGAGACGTGTCATCACAACTGAGCAATATGTACAGCAGTGGAGGTATCTAACAGGAAAGGCAGTTCTATGCTTTTGGCGGGGTTTGGATGTTTTTCTTTTTTGAGACAGGGTCTCACTCTGCTGCCCAGGCTGGAGTGCAGTGGTGAAATCACTGCTCACTGCAGCCTCGACCTCCCAGGCTCAAGCAATCCTCCCGCCTCAAGCTCCCAAGTAGCTGGAAGTACAGATGTGTGTCACCACATCCGGCTCATTTTTGTATTTTTTGTAGAGACAGGGGTTCTGCCATGTTGCCCAGACTGGTCTAGAATTCCCGGTCTCAAGCAGTCCTCCTGCCAGCCTCTCAGAGTGCTGGAATTACAAGTGTGAGCCCCCGCACCTGGCCAATAGTATGGGTTGTCTTTGTTTTGTTATTTGATATAGATTGAATAATAGAGGCTTTAAGTTAACACACTTGTGGATAATTAACATGGTTGAAAGAGTGGTTTTGAATGATAAAAAGTTTTTGGTTTGGGGCCCAGAGAAAACACCCTTCACATGTTATTCCCCTTTGACCTCCTGCTGAGAGGGCTGTTCAGTACAGGGGTTACAGGAGTCAACAGTTAGAATAGAGACAAAGGGATGTGGGTAAACAGGCCACTGGGGAAGCTTGATTGTCCCTACCTTTCACCCTACGACTTTTATGAACTTTATGCTAAAATTTTAGCGGAAAGAACTGATTGCCTTTAGCCCATTCCATTAAAACCTTTTGGCCAGCCAGGCATGGTGGCTCAAGCCTGTAATCCCAGCACTTTGGGAGGCTGAGGCAGGTGGATCACGAGGTCAAGAGATCAAGACCAGCCTGGTCAACATCGTGAAACCCCGTCTCTACTAAAAATACAAAAAATTTGCTGGGCATGGTGGTGCGTGCCTGTAGTCCCAGCTACTCAGGAGGCTGAGGCAGGAGAATTGCCTGAACCCAGGAGGCAGAGGTTGCAGTGAGCAGAGATCGCGCCATTGCACTCCAGCCTGGGTAACAAGAGCGAAACTTCGTCGCAAAAAAAAAAAAAAACACCTTTCGGCCTGCCAAAAGGTTTGAGACTATAAATTTCTAACTTTTCCTAATATTTTCCTCCTGTTTTGCCAGCCACCCCGAGTAAATCCCAACGCATGGTGAAAACCACATTTGGAATATTTTAGCTGCTGGCTGTGTGGAAAATCACTTGGATCCCCAGTGTTTAACAATAAAAAGACAAGTATTTATACTGAAGAGCACAGAATTTTGTGACTATAATAAAAGATAATATGAGAGACTCCTGGCAAAATTAGATGCATGAAAATGCTCATACATAGATTGCAGACAAACATCTGTACATGTTAATGGAAGTGCCAGTCACACTTTGGATCTTGTAATCAGGAGGCCGTCATCACACCCTGTGAACGTGAGAACCTAGTTCCAAATCAGCTACTGCCAACAAACTTGGGTCAGGTGCTTGGTCACAGCCTCCGCTAGCCTCGTAATCCTTGTCTTTTATTTTTATTTTTGAGATGGAATCTTGCTCTGTTGCCCAGGCTGGAGTGTAGTGGAGCGATCTCGGCTCACTGCAACTTCTGCCTCCCAGGTGTTGAAAATTCGTGCTTTGAATGAAGAGACCCCCCCCAGACAGGCTTTGTGTGGGTAATGTGGCTGTTTATTCACCTGGGTGCAGGTCGGCTATGGGTGAAAAGGGTGTTAGCAAAGTGCAGTGGGATGGGAGTTGGTTTTACAGGTTTGGGGCAGGCGGTGGAAAGTCACAGAGTGAGATCAGTTACTGTGGGGTAGGGGAAAGGAGTGTACATGACCCCAAGTTCAGTTACAGTGGGAGCTGGGGTGAGGCAGAAGAGCAGTTAGGATGACAGGATGGGTGAGAGGCATTCACATTATCATAAGAACAGTTGGAATGGCAGGGATGGGTGAGGGGCTTTCCTGGGGAAGCTCCGCTGGGCACTCAGGGACAATGGCGAACACAGGTTGGGGAGTGGGAGACAATCAGCCTAGGCAGGCAGGACATCAGGCCTGCATATGGAGACCTGACATACCTGTCTTTATCTATATATAGAGAAAGAATTAGAGAAGAGGGGGTGAGCACAGGTTTCTGGGGGTGAGGATGAAGTTTCTTAAGGTTACTTTGTGCCTGACAGGGGACTGCGGGGGCACGTAAAATATTTTTTTTGAGCGGGGGAGACAGGGTGGAAATGGGAACAGGACAGGTGTGCAAATAAGGAAGGTCTGGACAATACATTCTGCCTTACGAATGCTTAAGCTGCTGGGGGACTTAGAGGCACTCCGCGGTACTGTGGGTCATCCAGAGCAGCATCGGCTAATTTGTGGTCACCTGGATGCGGTTTTGTATGAATTGGGAGACTAAACAGAAGATACAGTGTCCGAAGGGGAGAAGAAGAAAGATGGGTTTAAAGGAGTAAGGATTGGGAGGAGCCGTGACTCCAGTTAGGCAGCATCCAGCCCAACCAGCCAGGTCCAGAATAACCATTTGCCTGATTTGTGTGCTTTTGGGCTCTGTCTCTTCATTAATTGATGTCATTAAATATGAGGTCATGCTGCTTTACATATTAACAACATTTTTTCTGGAGCTTTGGACCTGAAAGCCAAGGGAACCAGCAAGGGCTGCTGCTGTTACAGGGCTTGGTGGGGTAACTGTGTGCAGCGAGAGCTTTTGTTTTCATGGCATGTGAGGAAGCGTGCGGTATCTATAAGCAAACACTCACTTTTATTAACAAGATTGTGTTTGAGCAGAGAACGGGAGCCAGATGAAGAGTGAAATGTCAGCTGTAATTGCCTGGAGGAAACGTGTAAACCGGCAACTTAAAGAAAAGCAGGGCATGTAAAAGTAAATGAGTGCAGTGAATTTGGGCTCAGTTAGGAAATAATAGAAACAGACATTTTGAGGTGTGGTTTAAGCAGTAGGGGTGAGGTGTAAAGACAAAACTTTGGAGGCAGTGAGAGCAGGAGGGTAAGTGGGGCAGAGCCTGTGACTTTGAGGGATTCTAAGAGTATCAGGGCAGCAGCTGCTGTTGCATGTTGTCATGAGGGCCTGCCCGGGGCTGTGAGCTTAAGTTGTTTGGATAAAAAGGCTGCAGGCCATGGGCCTGGATCCTGTGTGAGAATCCTGACCACACAGCCCTGGACTTTAGCAGTATAGAATGAAACAGTGTTGAGACAGGTTGGGGAGAGCTAGGGAGGGAGTAGTTTTTAGAGCTGTTTTTTAAGGAGCAAAAGGAGGAGTGAGGAAAGGATTTGGGATTAATAGGGTTGGATACGTTTTCTTTAGTGAGTTTATACAATGGCTCAGTTAGAATAGCAAAACCTGGTATCCTGAGGTGAAGTAGCAGCCACACCCAGGAAGGAGATAAGCTGTTGTTTGGTGGAGGGGGTTGGGGTTTGGGAAATTTACTGGATGCGGTTGGCAGGGGGAGCATGTGTATGCTGGCAAAAGATTATAAAAGATGGGAAGAAATTTGGGCCTCGGAAGGGGATATATGATGCCCCTTTGAGTACAGATGCCGAAGAAGCAGACGGGTGAATTAAAAGGCCGTGTTTCAACAGACAGGTGGTAACAGGCTTTACTTTTAAAAGCTGTTGTGGGATGGGGTACAGGGCTGGGCAGGGTAAGGGTGGTTAGGTTCTAAGGCGATGAGAAGGGGTGAGTGACTTGTAGCAACGGATGGGAAGGTGGTGTTTTACACCCAGGCTTAAGGTTGGGGGACATAAGGGGAGCTATTGAGGGAGGTATGGGTTTGGGGAGGAGGGCGGCAATGAGGTGTTGACGAGGGAGCCCCAGGCATCTCAGATCAACTTCCCTTTTCCTAAGACTGTAAACTTCCCCTTTTCATTCCCAAGACTGTAAACTGAAGGCCTTTTCATATGTAATTCCTTAGACTGTAAACTGAAACTCTTTTCATATGGAATTCCTAAGAAGGTAGACTGAGACCCTTTTTATATGTTAAGCTATAAACCTAAGATTCTTCCAGGTAACATCTAAAGTATAAGCCTATATAAAGAGGGAAACTTCTTTTGTTAGGCGAGCTTGGATATTAGGCAAATATGCCACCCGGCTTCTGGCCGAATAAACTCCTTCCTCCAATATTCGGTGTTCAAGAGATCTGTTTCCTGTGGCCGCTCCTGCAACAGTGTAGCTGTAGCCCAGGAACAGTCAAGGAGGCAGACAATTTCCCTAGCATATCCCGGCCTAACAGGGAAACCGGACAGGTGGGGATGATTAGGAAAGAACGTGGAAGGGAGTGCTGGCCTGATTGGCACCACATGTGGGGAGTTATGAGCGGCCTGGAGCCTGGCCGTCAATTTCCACAACAGCACGGCGGCCAAGGGGACAGATCCTTGAAAAGAAGGCAGCATGGGGTGGATGCCTCCGTGCTGATTAAGAAGGAGATGGACTTGCCCTCCACGTAAGAGTTACCCTAAGTTTGGCATCTGTGAACGTCCAGGGGGCTTCTGAGATGGTCGGGCAGCATCAGTCTTTAGCCACCAAGCCGAGGGTTGGAGCTTCAAGAGCTCTGGGAGCAGCGACCTGAGTTGGACAGTCGACTTTCTGTGGGGGCCCAGCACAGACGGGGCAGGGCTCAGGAGGAGTCCCAGGCTGCGGGCATTCCTTGGCCCAGTGGCCAGGTTTCTGACACGTGAAGCAAGGTCTGGGGGGTCGGCTGGAATCGCTACAGTCCGGGTGCTCTGAAGTCTCTGTGAGCCGGTGGCGTGGCTGGGGTTTGTCTTACTGAGGAGGCAGCGTCTGCAGTTCTGAGATGTGCAGCCGGGCAGATTTCTCCCTGTTATTGAACACCTTGAAGGTAGGGTTGCCTAATTCCTGTTGCTGTGTTTGAGGGCCAGATTTTAATTTTTGTGCCTTTTTGTAATGTTGGGGTTGACTGGGTGATAAAATGCACATAAAGCATTTTTTAGGGGTGAGAGTGGAAGTAAGGATGGCATTTAAGTCACTCCAGGTGAGAGTATTGGACTGGGTGAAGTATTGGAGGATCTGAAGAAAAGGAGCCTAACCAGTGGTCGATGTGGGAAAGGTCAGATAAAGGGAAGAAACGTCACCCTAACTGTGCCTTTGGCTCCAGCCACCTCTGGAAGGGGGATTGTCAGGCATGGGTACAGGACAAAGCCGCAGGACTAATTGTAAGCTGGGTGGGGAGGTGGGGAGGTGACAGGAGGGGCATGAGGAGGTGGGTTGTGGGCAGAGGAAGAGGAGGAAGGCTCTGGGGTGGGGTTAGGTCCTGGATGAGGGCCTGGTTCACAGGCAGGAAGGAAGGTGCCAATTTTTTGCCAGTTGGAGCCATTGTTTCACTTGTATTGCGACCATGCAGTGGCCCAGTAAAGAGAACGCAGTGTTTACAGAGACGTTTGGGTTTTAGGTTAGGGCACAGTTGGAGAGGTTTGAGGTTCTTTAAACACAGGCCAGCGGAGAGGAGGGAGGGATAGAGGATGGACGATTGCCCAGGGTTCTGGAAAGACAGCAGAGACAAGGAGAACAGGCACGCATCCCAGCCGCTCAACAGGCGTCCCTCAGTGAGCCTGCGTTGAACCTCGTCGTTGGTGAGCAGTCAAAAAAAGCATCTTGAATGTTGACCTGCCACCAATATCGGCCCTGAGCCTGGTGGGTGAGTGACTAGGGTGAACGTCTCCATGATAGTCAAACTTCTGGGGAAACTGGGTACAAGGATCCGTGACCTACATAGGGTTTTTTGGGTCCCAAACCTCATGGAAGAACCTGGTTTACCTGATTTTCCTTGTGTTTGTGGTGGAAAAACGATGAAACTGAAAGGGGGAGGAAGTGGAAAGGAAAAGATAAAAGAATGAGAAAGCAAAAAAGTGTGACTGCTTACCAAAACAGCCAGTGGTGTGTGTTTGGGCTGGTCTGATGACGGGTCGGGTTGGTAGGTCAATCTCTTCATGGAAGGAGCACAAGAGCAGGGACAGGGGTTTGGTCTCCTGTAGGAGTTCCTCCATCCTGGGTTTTGGTACCAAAATGTTGAAAATTCACGCTTTGAATGAAGAGACCCCCCAGACAGGCTTTGTGTGGGCAACGTGGCTGTTTATTCACCTGGGTGCAGGTCGGCTAAGGCCGAAACAGCGTTAGCAAAGGGTAGTGGGATAGGAGTTGGTTTTACAGGTTTGGGGCGGGCAGTGGAAAGTCACAGAGTAAGATCAGTTACAGCGGTGGGTAGGGGCAAGGAGTGTACATGACCCCAAGTTCAGTTACAGTGGCAGTGCGGTGAGGCAGAAGAGCAGTTAAGATGACAGGATGGGTGAGAGGCATTCACATTATCATAAGAACAGTTGAGATGGCAGGGTTGGGTGAGGGGCTTGTCCAGGGAAGCTCCGCTTGACACCCGGACAATGGTGAACGCGGGGGGCAGGGGTTGGGAGACGATCAGGAGGTAAGCAGGACTTCAGACTTTCAGGTTTCAGGTTTACCTATGGAGACCTGACACCGGGTTTAAGCAATTTCCTGCCTCAGTCTCCCGAATAGCTGGGATTATCGGTGCCCGCCACCACGCCCGGCTAATTTTTGTGTTTTCAGTAGAGACTGGGTTTCTCCATCTTGGCCAGGCTGGTCTTGAACTCCTGACCTCATGATCCACCTGCCTCAGTCTCCCAGAGTGCTGGGATGACAGGTGTGAGTCACCGTGCCTGACCACCTCATAGTCTTTGAAATACAGGGGCAGAAGTATTCTTCCCAGGGCGGTCCAGGGTCCAGTGAGACGAGTTATCAGGTCTCTCAGCAGAGTGACTTGGACAAGGAAGAGGCTCCACAGCTGTCCTCTTTCCACAGTTGCTCAGAGCGATTGTGAGTGAGACTGGAAAGTAGCCCAGGTAGGAGAGTGGCCGTGTGCAGGGAGGAGGTGACCTGGTGAGAGAGCCAAGCATCTAAGATCACCGCCCCCTCGACTTCCAAACTGCATTTCAATAGAAGTAAAGGCTGCCGACCGGGCGCCACCTTATAGATCGCAGGCTTGGCGTGGGGGAATCTTTCCGGAGGCATTGTTTTAACTTACACGAATTCAAGCCCCCACCCCACACCTACTCCATGCACCAAGACCCTTTCCCATGTAATTTCCAGAACTGTAACCCCAAGACCCTTTCACGTGTCGTATCTGGAGTTGTCAGCCTCTGTAAAGCCGGGCTTCTGATTGTTAGACGAGCTTGGCCATCAGGCAGTTACGCCGCCTTGCTCCAGCGCGCCCTCTGCTGGCGGCCGGGGCACTGCAGGGCCCTCGCGCTCACAGCGCTGGCCGAGGCCGCGCGCCCTCTGGTGGCCGTCCCGCTGCACCACCTGAAGTCGGAGCGCGGAGTGTTCAGCGCCCTCCGTTCTGGAAATGCAAACTGATGCAGAGCCCACTAGCCCGTGTGTTTCCAAAAAGGAAGAAGGGACAATTAACTGGAAACCATAGGAATGAGATAAACATGGATGCACGTTTTACAACTGATGGAAAAATTCACTCAACATAGTCTTTGCACTTAAAATGCAAAACTGTCAGAGGCATCTTAACCACAGTGACTTTATTTTAAATAAAAGCTTTAGAAAAAGCTAAATCTGGGCAGGGTGCAGGGCTCAGGAATGTAATCCCAGCACTCTGGAAGGCCAAGGCGGGAGGATCACTTGAGATCAGGAGTTCAAGACCAGGCTGGGAAAATAGCGAGATCCCCATGCCTACAAAAAATATAAAAATTAGCTGGCGTGGTGGCTTGTGCCTGTGGTCCCAGCTACCCAAGAGGCTGCGATGGGAGGATCGCTTGAGCCCAGGAGTTTGAGGCTGCATTCAGCCAGCCATGATCACACCACTGTTCTCAAGCCTGGGAGACAGAGTGAGACACACACTCTCTCTCTCTCTCTCTCTCGCTCTCTCTCTCTCTCTCTCTCTCTCACACACACACACACACACCGGTTAAATCTGTCGGATCATATATTTAGGGATTGAGCACCTTTGATTATAAAATATTTATGGTTGCAGGAACAAGTTAATAACTAAATAAAGACCCAAAACTTATAAAAATATACCAGTACTTTAAGCCAAAAGTATTCTTAATATAAAAATAAGTTTTAAAGGTAATAGTACACTAATAAATTATTGTTAAAATCAATAATAACAAAGAAAAGTAGCAATACTAATAGCCTGACACAAACTGATCATAATCCTTCATAAGAGACAACACTATTCTTAATAACCTATATAAACGAATATTAAGTAATTTTGTTTGTACGTTAATGTCTGGCCATCAGCATGGCTAACATGGTGAAACTCAGTGTTTACTAAAAATTAAAAAAAAAATAGCTTTGCACAGTGGCAGTATTGTAGACAATGAGGTTTATCTGAGGTACGATTATGGCTAATTGAAAACTTTTCCCAATACCCCACAATGATGACTGGAAATATAGTCGGCATTGGCAATTTTTGGAAGTTTCTACAGAAATGGAATTTAAAAATTAAATAAAAAAATAAAAATAAATTAAAATGGAAAAGAAATACAAAAAGATTAGCTGGATGTGTTGGTGCACACCTGTAATCCACCTACTTGGGAGGTTGAGGCAGGAGAATCCTTAAACCCAGGAAGCAGAGGTTTTAGTGAGCCGAGATCATGTTTTACAAGAGTAAAACTCCGTCTCAAAAAAATTTTTTTTTCTTTAAAACAGGTGTGTTCCTCCTCTTGCTTTCTGAGGACTCCCTGTTCTGTCACTTAGTAGTGGCTAAGAAACCCTTTTAACGTCACTAGACTGTGCGACTTGCCGTAAATTCCATTTCGTGTGAGATCCAAAATCCTGTTGCTGGGGCCTGGGACAAGACCTCTCTTCTGGAGACAAAATTATACTAATTCTTTTCTTTCTTTTGAGACAGAGTCTTGCTCTGTTGCTCAGCCTGGAGCGAAATGATGTGATCTGGGCTCACTGCAGCCTGTGCCTCCCAGGTTCAAGCAATTCTCCTGTTTCAGCCTCTTGAGTAGCTGGGATTACAGGCACCTGCCACCACACTGGCTAGTTTTTGAATTTCTAGTAGAGGCAGGGTTTTCCAATGTTGGCCAGGCCAGTCTCGAACTCCTGACCTCAGGTCATCCACATGCCTCAGCTGCCTAAAGTACTGGGCTTATAGGCATGAGCTACCTTGTCTGGCCGGTGTGTATCCTTGGTGATCACTTGGATATGGAGGGTGGAGGAGGAGGCGTGTCACACAGATAACACTCTTGGATTACCACCTGGGATATTAGGCTCAAGGCTCTATTATTGGTTCAAACCCTGAGAGCGCCAGCAAACAGCTTGAGGTGGTGTGGAGCAACATGCTGTTTTCATGAGCGCCTGGGTGCAGACGGGCTGAGGCCTAAAATGGTGTCAGCCCCAAGTGAGGGTGAGGCTGGGGTTTTCTAATCTCCTGTAAATGGGACGTGTTCCAGTCTGACGTAACTGCTCCGTGGTACCTAGACAGCCTCTCTCCTGATCTTCAGGGTGTACTTATCATCTGGCCTGTCCTCTTCTGGCTTCTGCTTGCTTGCTGACCCAAGCTGCTGGTGCATGTGGTCTTGTACCTTGGGGCCAAGCCTGAGGAGGGAGGAGTTATCGCCCCAAGCTTTCAGGCCCCGGGGAGAATCTTTCATTAGGGAGAGTAGGCTGGCTGATTCTTCTTTGTTAGGCACACCTTGGTTTCTCAGGTGCAGTGGGGTGCCTCAAGCTGAAAGCCTGACTCCTTGTATGGACCAGACCCCACGTGGCTGCCAGGCCACTTTGAGGCTGAGAGACAGTTTTATCTGGCCTCTGTCCTGCACATGTTTACGGTACCTTCTCTATGTTGGCAGATCTGGGGGTCCACCAGATAGGATCCTGTGAAGAGATCTCAAAGGTCGTTAGTCCACTGTTTATTACATCATTTCCACAATCAAAGATGAATAAAATACGGAGGAGTATTTAGTGATAAGGCTGATGGTGCACCTGTGCTAGGCAGTGTTTTAGTTCCTTGAGACACCAAGGAGTTGAGACAATCCTTTGCCTTAGAGTTTTGCCTCTGTAAGTCTTGCTATCGCGAGCTGTGTGTGTTAAAATGTCTGATTTATCAGGCGGGATCTGGGCTGTCTGTAAGCTTAGGTGAGGGGAGGCTGGTGTTCAGCAAGTAGCCAGTACCCCTCAACATCCCAGTTCTTCTCCACCAATCTTCCAATTCTAGGACTGATGCAGAGGCCCTCAGAGTGACTTAAGAGGGGAAGTAGTCAGTGTGCTCTGTGGCTAGCTTGTTTGGGAGCGTACATTTTAAATCCTCTCCCGACAAAACGTTGGAAACAAGTGGTGTTTCAGCTTGAGTTTCTCATAAATGGCTTGCAGTCGTATAAACCAGAGCATGCATACCACAGGGCAACATGAGGGTCCCTGTACCACCCTTTCTCCCAGCGGCCTAAGTGGGCATTTACACAGAATAATGTGTGCAGCCTCACTGTGTGAAAGTTCAGTGCTTTGTGCTTGGAGTGTCATCAGGGAAGGGCCCCTGACTTGGAAGTTTGCCGAGCTGCCGCGGAGGGAAGGAGGGGGCATGCAGTGCTGCTGCATCTGTGTCTTGCTCTGTGACAGGAGGCATGAGATAGCCTTGGTTTCATGAAGACCTTGGGTGTCCCAGCTCACTTCAGCCCTGAGCAGCCTGATGCAGGCGCTGGACCCTGGTTCTGGAGGTGAGAATATAGCGTGGGCTTCCACTGCATGGCTGGCACAGTGGGCATTCAGGTGCCTGTTTGGGGACTGCTATGGAGTCCTGTGCCAGATGCAGTGGTGCACAGCTAGGAGCCAAGGGTCCCTGCTTTTGCTGGAGAATCTGAGCAGATGTAAAGTGTTAAGGTTAGTGGTAGAGTTAGGGGTTAAATTTAGGGTTGGTGTTGGGGTTTTGGGGTTAGGGTCAAGGGTCAGGGCTAAAGAGTAGGATGAGGGATTGGGGTAGGGGTAGGGTTAGGGTCACGGGGTTAGGGTTTAGGGTTAGAGGTTAAGGAGGTGACGTTGAGGATAATAAGCAGATTACTAAAAGCAATTCTGCTTCACTTCAATAACAACCTTCTCCAACTCATTTTTTCTCCATAAACTTATTTTTCCAAGAAGAATCCCAGGCTTCTTAAAGCACCCTGTGATTTTTCACACCTTAAATCTGTGAAATTCTGTCTTCTTCTGCTGTATGCATAGTTCAAACATACAAGGCGAGGCAAAGCCAGATGCCCTCCTGAAGGGACCCGAAAAATTCCTCTCTTTCTCTCTCTGGAATGAAATGAAATCCTCTCTTTCTCTCTCTGGACAAAAATGAATTATCTGGACCATCAGTGCTAACCTTCGAAAGCCAAACCCGTTTGTGAGATCTCCTTTAAAACTACTGTAGACCCAAGTGTTTATATTTATATGATGTTAATTTAGTATTTATATTAATATAAGGGAGAACACTTAAATCTCTCTACGCCACATGTACCTCTGGCTTATTGCCCAGTTAAATGTTGCCTCAGGCGAAAATTTGGTTTCTGTCTCTAATTTTTGTTGGAAAGAATATAACTGATCTCAAAACATCTGCTATTATTTTAGGGACTCTTGCTGCCATCTCCATTCTTCCCTCTTTTTTTGCAATCTGTGTGGAAGTTCTTTAATGTGAACATTTTGACCACCTTCACACTCCGATGTCTACTGTCAGCACATTCAGACTTACTCAGCCAAGGCTGTCATCTTAGGCCAGGGATTTTTTAGGGATCTTTATTTTGTATGATATGGTTGGCACTCCTTTGACTCACTGTATCACCCTAGAGTTCTTTTCATTTTAGGAACCCAAGAGGGCCGAAAAAGAAGTAGGTGAGCAATTTAACCTTCTGAGTGGGGAGAGAGTCCCGTTGTGTTAAGCAGCATTGCAGAGCATCGTATGTAGTAATCTAGCAGATGAGTCACCTGGCTGCTGAGCACACATGCTCGCTTGCTGCTGTGAGCTCAGACTCCCTCATCATTAGTCTTTTCTATCTCTGGAGGGAATTATAAGGGCCACTTACTAACCCTTAAGTCAGAGAGAGTTAAAGGTGTTTCCCCAAAACACTGAGGACAGAATGAAAGGTGAGGAGTGTTAGCCACAGCTCAGAAGTGCAGGAAAGTCTCTAGATGTGGGTTGTTGGAGAAATGCAGGTCTTTTTTCTTTTGGAAGTCTCCCTAGAATGGGGTCAAGGACTCTGCCCATTCTAGGATGAATAATTGGTATATTAGACACCCTCAGATATTTATCCCAAGCCTTCATTTAGGGATCTTAATGAGTTTGTTCAGCCATCACAGTCTCAAATGCTAAGTAGGACATTGGAATCTCTCCACAGTCCAAATTAGCACTGTCTTTTAAAGTTGAGTTTCTCATTATTCTCACTTGACATACCTTATGTATCCCACACGCATGCTAATAACACATCGTGCTCACTGTTACCTTTGCAACAAGACTTGAACTTTACTTAGCCTGGAGGAGTGCACTTCACATGTCCAGACTCAGTTCTGACTCATTCTTCAGCCCTGCATCAGTCAGTGGGGGCTGGGTTAAACCACGGTGACAAACAACCTCCAAGTTTCAGTGGCTGAAAAATCTTCTTCCTCATTTATTTGTATCTCATCGTGGGTCAGGTGAGATGTCGCTCTGTGCTGTATTGTCCTAACACAGGAATCGAGGCTGAAGGAGAAACCATCAATAAGATCCCCATTGCCCTAGAAAAGACAAAAAGCATGCTGGGTAGAACTGTTTCTTGGAGATTTCTCCTGAAAAAGTCACATATTATTTCTACTCACCTCCAATGGCAAAAAAAAAAAAAAAAAAAAAAAAAAAAAGAAGAAGAAGAAGTCACATGGCCATGCAAACATTTAAGTAGGTGGGATGGAGCAGTCAGAATGCATTCATAAAAAATGAACTGAAAATATGTGGAGAACAGCGCCAATGACTATTGTGAATGCCAGAATGCATTCCTGACAACCCAGTGCTGCTACCCTTCACACTTCTTCTGTCTTGCAAAGTGTTAGAACTTCTTATCTGAAGCCACACCACTCAGAGGGACTGCAGAATACATGACATCTCCTTTAGGATGTCCTTAGAGAATTCAAGGAAAAGAAGTTACATAATCAAAAAGTGCTTTTTGGTACAGCTGTTTGGCACTAGAGGGTAAGATTAGAGATAGAGTGTAGTGATAATAATAGGGTTAGAATTGGGGTCTGGGTCAGGGTCAGGGCTGGAAGTATGGTTAGAGGTGGGGTCACGGTCAGGGTCAAGATAAAAGTCAGGGTCAAAGTTAGGGTCAGAATTATAGACCAGGGTATGGATCAGGGTTTAGGGCCAGGGTCAAAGTCTAGGGATGAGGTTAGGATTAGAAGCAGAGCTTTGTTCTCCTCAGGACCCACCTGAGGAGAGGCCATGTCTTTGGAGCACCTGGTAGCTTGTCCACAGTGAAGATCAAAGTTTTGTTCTCCTCAAGTCTGACCTGGGGAGATGTGGCTGCAGGCCACGTGAGGAAGGTGAGGCAAAAGCTTCCTGTCTGCTCCCCGTGTGCAGAGGAAGGAACTCTGACACTGGCTTTACTTCCACACATTATATTCTACAAGTCTTGTTTTCAGAAACATCTCTTGCCTGAGGCTTTGGCTGCTCATCATCTTAGCGTGCCCTAACATATTGTAAGATTTGGGTTTGTTTTTGGGGTGAGGTCTACATATAGAGAAAGGAGAAATGCTTAGAGCTACCATCAGGACAGCTGGGATGAAAGCTGGGGATGGGCAGGTGCTTTCAAGTCACCCCAATCCTGAGGCTGGAGGAAACATGTCCACCCTCTGTAAACACTTTTATTCATGTTTTCATTACTCATTTTTCTTACAGCATTAAAGTAGTCAAAACAGGCATATTAAATAATAAAATGTAGGCATATGAAAACTTGCAACATGATTTAAGTTTAAATATATTATTTGTACCTCAACATTTTTATTTTATTTTTTTATTTTTTATTTTTTATTTTTTTGAGATGGAGTTTCGCTTTTGTTACCCAGGCTGGAGTGCAATGGCACGATCTCGGCTCACCGCAACCTCTGCCTCCTGGGCTCAGGCAATTCTCCTGCCTCAGCCTCCAAAGCAGCTGGTATGTCAGGCAAACACCACCACGCCCAGCTAGTTTTTTGTATTTTTAGTAGAGATGGGGTTTCACCATGTTGACCAGGATGGTCTCAATCTCTTGACCTCGTGATCCACCCGCCTCGGCCTCCCAAAGTGCTGGGATTACAGGCTTGAGCCACTGCGCCCGGCAACATTTTTATTTTGTTGAGAAAGTCTAAAGTTAATTGGCAGTATAGTTTTAATAGTAGATAGAATAATGTGTGTTTTAGAAACATTAACATCCTACATTACATGTATGAACCCCAAAAATCTCAGACAGGTCTTAGATTTTTTAGGGAGTTAATTTTGCCAAGTTTGAGGATCCCCACCCCCGTGATGTATCTTCATGAGGTCCTGACAACATGTGCCCCAGGTAGTAGGAGCACAGCTTGGTTTTATACATTTCAGAGAGACATGAGACTTCAATCATTATGTGTAAAATGTACATTGGTTCAGTCCAGAAAGGTAGAAACTCAGTCTCTACTAAAAATTAAAAAAAAAATAGCTTTGCACAGTGGCAGTATTGTAGACAATGAGGTTTATCTGAGGTACAATTATGGCTAATTGAAAACTTTTCCCAATACCCCACAATGATAACTGGAAATATAGTCGGCATTGGCAATTTTTGGAAGTTTCTACAGGAATGGAATTTAAAAATTAAATAAAAAAATAAAAATAAATTAAAATGGAAAAGAAATACAAAAAGATTAGCTGGATGTGTTGGTGCACACCTGTAATCCACCTACTTGGGAGGTTGAGGCAGGAGAATCCTTAAACCCAGGAAGCAGAGGTTTTAGTGAGCCGAGATCATGTTTTACAAGAGTAAAACTCCGTCTCAAAAAAATTTTTTTTTCTTTAAAACAGGTGTGTTCCTCCTCTTGCTTTCTGAGGACTCCCTGCTCTGTCACTTAGTAGTGGCTAAGAAACCCTTTTAACGTCACTAGACTGTGCGACTTGCCGTAAATTCCATTTCGTGTGAGATCCAAAATCCTGTTGCTGGGACCTCTCTTCTGGAGACAAAATTATACTAATTCTTTTCTTGTTTTTTGAGACAGTCTTGCTCTGTTGCCCAGGCTGGAATAAAATGGTGTGATCTCGGCTCACTGCAGCCTGTGCCTTCCAGGTTCAAGCAATTCTCCTGTTTCAGCCTCTTGAGTAGCTGGGATTACAGGTGCCTGCCACCACACTGGCTAGTTTTTGAATTTCTAGTAGAGACAGGCTTTTCCAATGTTGGCCAGGCCAGTTTCGAACTCCTGACCTTAGGTGATCCACATGTGTCAGCTGCCTAAAGTACTGGGCTTATAGGTGTGAGCTACCTTGCCTGGCCAGCTTGTATCCTTGGTGATTGCTTGGATATGGAGGGTGGAGGAGGAGGCGTGTCATGCAGATATCGCTCTTGGATTACCACCTGGGATATTAGGCACAAGCCTCTATTATTGGTTCGAACCCTAAGAGCGCCAGCAAACAGCTTGAGGTGGTGTGGAGCAACATGCTGTTTTCATGAGCGCCTGGGTGCAGACGGGCTGAGGCCTAAAAGGGTGTCAGCCCCAAGTGAGGGTGAGGCTGGGGTTTTCTAATCTCCTGTAAATGGAACGTGTTCCAGTCTGATGTAACTGCTCCATGGTACCTAGACAGTCTCTCTCCTGATATTCAGGGGCTCCTTATCTTCCGGCCTGCCCTTTTCTGGCTTCTGCTGGCTTGCTGACCCATGCTGCTGGTGCACGCGGTCTTGTACCTTGGGACCGAGCCTAAGGAGGGAGGAGTTACCCCCAAGTTGTCAGGCCCCGGGGAGAATCTTTCATTAGAGAGAGTAGGCTGGCTGATTCTTCTTTGTTAGGCACAACTTGGTTTTGCAGGTGCAGTGGGGTGCCTCAAGCCAAAAGCTTTACTCCTGGTATGGGCCAGACCCCAGGTGGCCGTTCCTGTGACTGCCAGGCCACTTTGAGGCTGAGAAACAGTTTTTATCTGGCCTCTGTCCTGCACATGTTTACGATGCCTTCTCTGTTTTGGCATATCTGGGGGTCCACCAGATAGGCTCCCATGAAGAGATCTCAAAGGTTATTAGTCCACTGCGTTTATCACATCAGTTCCACAATCAAAGATGTATAAAATATAGAGGAGTATTTTGTGATAAGGCTGATGGTGCACCTGTGCTAGGCAGTGTTTTAGTTCCTTGAGACACCAAGGAGTTGAGACAATCCTTTGCCTTAGAGTTTTGCCTCTCTAAGTCCTGCTATTGCGAGCTGTGTGTGTTAAAATGTCTGATTTATCAGGCGGGATCTGGGCTGTCTGTAAGCTTAGGTGAGGGGAGGCTGGTGTCCAGCAAGTATCCAGTACCCCTCAACATCCCAGTTCTTCTCCACCAATCTTCCAATTCTAGGACTGATATGGAGGCCCTCAGAGTGACTTAAGAGGGGAAGCAGTCAGTGTGCTCTGTGGCTAGCTTGTTTGGGGGCGTACATTTTAAATTCTCTCCCGAAAAAACGTTGGAAACAAGTAGTGTTTCAGCTTGAGTTTCTCATAAATGGCTTGCAGTCGTATAAACCAGAGCATGCATACCACAGGGCAACATGAGGGTCCCTCTACCAGCCTTTCTCCCAGTGGCCTAAGTGGGTACCTACACAGAACAATGTGTGCAGCCTCACTGTGTGAAAGTCCAGTGCTTTGTGCTTGGAGTGTCATCAGGGAAGTGTCAACTTGGAAGGTTGCCGAGCTGCTGCGGAGGGAAGGAGGGGGCGTGTAGTGCTGCTGGATCTGCGTCTCGCTCTGTGACATGAGGCATGAGATAGCCTTGGTCTTATGAAGACCTTGGGTGTCCCAGCTCACTTCAGCCCTGAGCAGACTGATGCAGGTGCTGGGCCCTGGTTCTGGAGGTGACAATATAGCGCGGGCTTCCACTGCATGGCTGGCACAGTGGGCATTCAGGTGCCTATTTGGGGACTACTATGGAGTCCTGTGCCAGATGCAGGGGTGCACAGCTGGGAGCCAAGGGTCCCTGCTTTTGCTAGAGAATCTGAGCAGATGTAAAGTGTTAAGGTTAGTGGTAGGGTTAGGGGTTAAGTTTAGGGTTGGTGTTGGGGTTTGGGGGTTGGGGTCAAGGGTCAGGGCTAAAGAGTAGGATGAGGAATTGGGGTAGGGTTAGGGTCACAGGGTTAGGGTTTAGGGTTAGAGGTTAAGGAGGTGAGGGTGAGGGTAATCAGATTACTAAAAGCAATTCTGCTTCACTTCAATAACAACCTTCTGCAACTCATTTTGTCTCCACAAACTTATTTTTCCAAGAAGAATCCCAGGCTTCTTAAAGCACCCAGTGACTTTTCACACCTTAAATCTGTGAAATTCTGTCTTCTGCCATATGCATAGTTCAAACATACAAGGCAAGGCAAAGCCAGACGCCTTCCTGAAGGGACCCGAAAAATTCCTCTCTTTCTCTCTCTGGAACAAAATGAATTCCTCTGTTTCTCTTTTTGGACAAAAATGAATTATCTGGACCATCATTGCTAACCTTCAAAAGCCAAACCCATTTGTGAGATCTTTAAAACTACTGTAGACCCAAGTGTTTATATTTATATTATGTTAATTTAGTATTTCTATTAATATAAGGGAAAATGTTTAAATCTGTCTACGCCACATGTGCCTCTGGCTTATTGCCCAGTTAATTGTCGCCTCAGGCTAAACTTTGGTTTCTGTCTCTAATTTTTGTCGGAAAGAATATAACTGATCTCAAAACATCTGCTTTTTTTTTTTTTTTTTTTGAGGCAGAGTTTCGCTCTTGTTACCCAGGCTGGAGTGCAATGGTGCGATCTCGGCTCACCGCAACCTCCGCCTCCTGGGTTCAGGCAATTCTCCTTCCTCAGCCTCCTTAGTAGCTGGGATTACAGGCACAAGCCACCATGCCCAGCTAATTTTTTGTGTTTTTAGTAGAGACGGGGTTTCATGATGTTGACCAGGATGGTCTCGATCTCTCGAACTCGTGATCCACCCGCCTCGGCCTCCCAAAGTGCTGGGATTACAGGTTTGAGCCACCGCACCCGGCAAAACATCTGCTTTTATTTTAGGGACTCATGCTGCCATCTCCATTCCTCCCTCTTTTCTTGTGGTCTGTGCAGAAGTTCTTTAATGTGAACATTTTGACCGCTTTAATGCTCCCATGTCCACTGTTAGCACATTCAGACTAACCCAACCAAGGCTGTCATCTTAGGCCAGGAAATTTTTTAGGGATGTTTATTTTGCTGTGATACGCTTGGCACTCCTTTGACTCACTGTATCACCCTAGAGTTCTTTTCATTTTAGGAGCCCAAGAGGGCAGAAAAAGAAGTAGGTGAGCAATCAAACCTGAGTAGGGAGAGAGTCCCGTTGTGTTAAGCAACATTGCAGAACATCGTATGTAGCAATCTAGCAGATGAGCCACCTGGCTGCTGAGCACACATGCCCGCTTGCTGCCGTGAGCTCAGACTCCCTCATCATTAGTCTTTTCTATCTCTGGAGGGAATTATAAGGGCCACTAATTAGCCTGTAAGTCATAGAGAGTTAAAGGTGTTTCCCCAAAACGCTGAGAACAGAATGAAAGGTGAGGAGTGTTAGCCACAGCTCAGAAGTGCAGGAAAGTCTTTGGATATGGGTTGTTGGAGAAATGCAGGTCTTTTTTCTTTTGGAAGACTCCCTAGAATGGGGTCAAGGACTCTGCCCATTCTAGGATGAATAATTGGTATATTAGACACCCTCGGATGTTTATTCCAAGCCTTCATTTAGGATTCTTTTTTTTTTTTTTTTAACAGTGGTTTATTAAATGAAAGGAAGTAGCACTTTGCTTATCCAACATAGATGATTTTACACTGTGCCCTAGTAGACAAAACATCAGCTTTGTGACCACAGACCTCAGTTTAAGGCCTGGCTCTACCACTTTCTGCCTGGAAAATTTATGGCAGCTTCTTAACTCCCAGTACTTGCCTCACAGTAGTATTGGGGTCCGTGTGTGACAGTAACCTTCTGTTTGACTTTGGGAAACTTAACCCCTAAGCCTCAGAGGCTTCATTTCCTAAATGCATTTAGGGTTCTTAATGAGTTTGTTCAGCCATCACAGTCTCAAATGCTAAGTAGGACATTGTAATCTCTCCACAGTCCAAATTAGCACTGTCTTTAAAAGTTGAGTTTCTCATTATTCTCACCTGACATACCTTATGTCAGGTATGACATGCTAATAACACATTGTGCTCACTGTTACCTTTGCAACAAGACTTGAACTTTACTTAGCCTGGAGGAGTGCACTTCACATGTCCAGACCCAGTTCTGACTCATTCTTCAGCCCTACGTCAGTCAGTGGGGGCTGGTTAAACCACGGTGACAAACAACCTCCAAGTTTCAGTGGCTCAAAAATCTTCCTCCTCATTTATTTGCATCTCATCATGGGTCAGGCGAGTGGTCGCTCTGTGCTGTGTCGTCCTAACACAGGTATCGAGGCTGAAGGAGGTACCATCAATAATATCCCCATTGCTCTAGAAAAGACAAAAAGCATACTGGATAGAACTCTTTCTTGGTTATTACTCCTGAAAAAGTCACATATTATTTCTTCTCACCTGCGATGGCAAAAAAAAAAAAAAAAAAAAAAAAAAAGTTATGTGGCCATGCAAAAATTTAAGTAGGTAGGATGGAACACTCAGAATGCATTAATAAAAAATGAACTGAAAATATGTGGAGAACAGCGCCAATGACTCTCGTGAATGCTAACATGCATTCCTGACAACCCAGTGCTGCTACCCTTCACACTTCTGTCTTGCAAAGTATTAGAACTTTTTATCTGAAGCCATGCCACTCACAGGGACTGCAGAATACATAATGACATCTCCTTTAGGATGTCCTTAGAGAATTCAAAGAAAAGAAGTTAAATAACCAAAAAGTGCTTTTGGGTACAGCTGTTTAGCACTAGAGGGTAAGATTAGAGAGAGATTGTAGTGATAATAATAGGGTTAGAATTGGGGTCTGGGTCAGGGTCAGGGCTGGAAGTATGGTTAGAGTTGGGGTCAAGGTCAGGGTCAAGATAAAAGTCAGGGTCAAAGTTTCAAAGATAGGGTCAGAATTATAGACCAGGTTATGGATCAGGGTTTAGGGTCAGGGTCAAAGTCTAGAGATGGGGTTAGGATTAGAAGCAGAGCTTTGTTCTCCTCAGGACCCACCTGAGGAGAGGCCATGGCTTTGGAGCACCTGGTAGCATGTCCACAATGACGACCAAAGTTTTGTTCTCCTCAAGTCTGACCTGGGGAGACGTGACTCCAGGCCACGTGAGGAAGGTGAGGCAAAAGCTTCCTGTCTGCTCCCCGTGTGCAGAGGAAGGAACTCCAACACTGGCTTTACTTTCACACATTATATTCTACAAGTCTTGTTTTCAGAAGCATCCCTTGCCTGAGGCTTTGGCTGCTCATCATCTTAGCGTGCCCTAACGTATTGTAAGATTTGGGTTTGTTTTTTGGGGTGAGGTCTTCATATAGAGAAAGGAGAAACACTTAGAGCCACCCTCAGGACAGCTGGGATAAAAGCTCAGGATGGGCAGTTGCCTTTCAAGTCACCCATATCCTGAGGCTGGAGGAAACATGTCCACCCCCTGTAAACACTTTTATTGATGTTTTAATTACTCATTTTTCTTACAGCATTAAAGTAGTCAAAATAGGCATATTAAAAAAATAAAAAGTAGGCATATTAAAACTTGCAACATTATTTAAATTTAAATATATTATTCATACCTCATCAACATTTTTATTTTGTTGAGAAAGTCTAAGGTTAATTGGCAGTATAGTTTTAATAGTAGATAGAATAATGTGTGTTTTACAAACATTAACATCCTACATTACATGTATAAACCCCAAAAATCTGAGCCAGGCCTTAGATTTTTTTAGGGAGTTTATTTTGCCAAGTTTGATGATGCACGCACCCATGATGTATCCTCATGAGGTCCCGACAACATGTGCCCCAGGTGGGAGGAGCACAGCTTGTTTTTTTTTTTTTTTGAGACGGAGTTTCGCTCTTGTTACCCAGGCTGGAGTGCAATGGCGCCATCTCAGCTCACCGCAACCTCCGCCTCCTGGGTTCAGGCAATTCTCCTGCCTCAGCCTCCTGAGTAGCTGGGATTACAGGCATGTGCCACCATGCCCAGCTAATTTTTTGTATCTTTAGTAGAGACGGGGTTTCACCATGTTGACCAGGATGGTCTCGATCTCTTGACCTCGTGATCCACCCGCCTCGGCCTCCCAAAGTGCTGGGATTACAGGCTTGAGCCACCGCGCCCGGCACACAGCTTGGTTTTATACATTTCAGGGAGATATGAGACATCAATGATTATGTGTAAGATGTACATTGGTTCAGTCCAGAAAGGTGAGACAACTTGAAAAGAAGGCCAAACAGGGGGCTTACAGATCATAGGTAGATCAAGATGAATGATTTCATTCATTTGAGTTGCTGATTTCCCTTTCCAAATGAGGCATTCAGATATGCATTTATCTCGGTGAGCAGATGGGTGACTTTGGATAGAATGGAAGGCAGGTTTGCCCTAAGCAGTTCCCAGCTTGACTTTTCCCTATAGCTTAGTGATTTTGGGTCCCCAAGATTTATTTTCTTTTCACAAGGTCTAACATGTTTTCCCATGAGCATTAATTATTCATTGTGTATTTTATTACACAAGGCAGAGATTTTTAAAAATACATCAAGTTCATGACTAGCTAAATAATTACATAGAAGTTCAACTAAATTTGGAAACATTCCAGAGTTTGGGTTTCCAGTAATTCTTTGTAATTATTTTAAAGGTAAAGTATTTTTTCCCCATAAAATATGGAAATATCTAAAATCACCCATAGGATGTTCTGCCAATTTTGTATCTCTAGTTTCCTCATTTTCTGCAAAGCCTTATTGAGGAAATAGACTTTGAATATCCTTTTAAACATTTTTGTTTTAGGAAGTGTTGTGGTAAAACATTGAATTATCATGGTCACAAGTTCGGTTCACATTCTTTTTTTCTTTGAATATTTTTTCCCAGTGGCCAATATTTGATTCTGGTGTATTATGGCTAAAAGGTAGACATTGGAAAAAAATAAAGAAAAGAAGTATTTGGAATAAGTGATCCAGTCACAATGAATCAATCAGCCATTGGAACATAATTTTACAAAGTCGCTCTTATAAAATATCCATGAATTGAAATAGAATCTGTAAGGTTATTATTATTTTTCCTGGTCTAAGGTGAAAAGCATTTTAGAGAATGAACCCAGGACACATCCACAGCACAAGAAAAAAATGTGAAAACAAGTTTATACATATGCAAAGCCCACACTCATGGAGTGAGGCGTTAGCTCCACCTTCTTGATGGCTGAGTGTCTACATTAAGTATTTGGAATTCTTTTGCAAAGGAGATTTCTATTCAACTCCATTTGCTTATTCACCTACACACACAAATGGAGACACCTAGATGATTACTTGAAGCTTTAGTTAGTATTAAACACTGCAGCAGTATGTTGAACAGTTCATTCCTGTGTTGGCCAGCGGTAGCTCTTTTTATTGGCTGCAATTTTCCTTTGACATATTTCAATTTTTTTTTTAATTCTTACTTTCTGATACTTTGAGATTATCCTGGCTCATATATTTACTGTTCCAGTTCTAGTATCACACATTTCTTCAAAGAACCTGATTTCTTTCAGAATGGTAGAAAGAAATCTGGCTGCTGAGTAAGCACATTGTGTCTTGTCTCTCATTAGCAATGCTAGGAAGTATATGTGTGTATGTCGCCTACCTTTACACACCTAGTTAGGAAGGTTTCGATGTGGAACTGTATGTATCTGTATTAAACTAAACATAAGTTTATGTTGATGTCTTCACCTCTGATCTACTATCACATGAATCTTTCTACCCTTCTCCCCTTGCTAATTTATAACCTCCCATTTCAACAGTGAGGGACCTGGTTCCTACCATCTGCGACTTTTTGAAGTGGAATCCAATGATGAAGTATAGTTTATTTTCCTTCAGCCTACAGATTCTACTCATTGTTAAAGAGACTTAGGTCAGCACCGTTTTCGCTACACCTTCAGAGAGTTGGTTCCCACATTTGCGTCTTAGTCCATTTTGTGCTTCTGTAACACAATACCTGAGGCAGGGTAATTTGTAAGTAAAGAAGGTTCATTTGGCTCACAATACTGCTGGCTGGAATGTCCGAGATTGGGCAGTTGCATCTGGCGGGGCCTCAGTCTTTTTCACCTCATGGTGAAAGTGGAAGGGGAGCAAGGGGTGCACCAGAGATCACAGCAAGAGTGAAAGCACGAGGGAAGCCAAGGAACCAAGACTCTTTTTGACAATCTACTCTTGCAGGATTTAATCCATTTATGTCACAGCAGACAGAACTCACCCCCATGGGAGAGCATAAATCTATTCATGAGAGATCGATCTACATAATCCAAACACCTTCCACTAGGCCACACCTCCCCACACTGCCACCTTGGGGGTCTAATTTCAACATGAATTTTTGCAGGGACAAACAACATCCAAACCAGTGTAATTTGTAACATAGTTAAATTATTTTTCACATTATGGATTCTGTGCTGGGATACTCCACATCCTGAATAATATTTAATTTGAATAGAGTTTGATTTACCCATTTAGCTGTAAATTCTGCATGTTTTGACAAATGGATAGTGGCCGGTATGTACTATTAAAGTATCATAAAGAACACTTAAAACCCCCTCCCCACGCAGCCAATGGCTTCCCATCTGTGTAGTTTCCCTTCTCCAGAATCTCATTAAATGAGGTCACACTGTGTCAATTCTCCTCACACTGTGAGGATTCTCCTTCCACTTAGCAATGTGCATGAAAGATCACTTGTGTCTTCATCTGAGTTTATAGCTTGTTCCTTTCTATGGTGAAATAGTATTCCATTGCATAAATGTATTACAATTTGGTTATGCATTTCGGGGACCAAACCTTCCTCTCCTTTGTTCCAGGGTTGGAGGCCTGCAAGTTGTCTAACAATAGATACATTAATAGGGGAGACAATACTTGGTTGCTTTTTCCACCTGTATCATCATGTGACAAAATTCATGAGATGGCAGGATCCAGTTTACAAAGAGGTAAAAATAGCCCAAAGAAAAGAAACAAGACTAGAATCTGATAACCCACAAGGGCTGTAGTTTTCCTATTAAAAAAAAATTTTTTTTAGACAGGGTCTGGCTCTATGGCCGAGGCTGGAGTGCAGTGGTGCAAGTTCAGCTCACTTCACCCTCTATCTCCTGGGTACGAGAAAGCCTCCCTCCTCAGCCTCCTGAGTAGCTGGAACCACAGGCACATGCCATCATGCCCAGCTAATTTTTGTACTTTTAGTAGAGACGGGGTTTTGCCGTGTTGCCCACGCTGGTCTTGAACTCCTGGCCTCACAAAGTGTTGGAATTATAGGCATGTGCCACCATGCCTGGCTGAGTTATAGTTTTTCATTGAAACAGAAAATTTCTCTCTTTAGTAACCTTAATTTTTGATCATAGATAATCACAGATTATTCTTGTTTTAATATAAGTCTAGTTTTGTTAGATTTTGCCTGATTATTTATGTAAGTGCAGCAAGAAAAGGAGCTGATCACATAGGTGCTTTCAAGCTTCTTTGCTGCAAGTTTTCCTACAGAATCTCAGATTGGAGTTTTAAAGGCCTTATTGAGGCTAAAAGCCAAGCCCAGAACATACTATCAAATTTCAGCTGCAGTCCTAATAGCTTTGAGTGAATTCCTCTCTTCTATAGGCTCCCAAACTATCCCCAAATTTCTGGGCCTACAAGAAAGGACCTTTCTTACTAACCTGTAAGGATGTGAATCCTGTAATCTAGGTATCAGGCTGGCTTTTCTCAGACTGCTTTGTAAGGATTGGGTCCATAAAAATCAACCTTAGTTCCTTAAAATTGCTGGTCATAGCTGATCTTAGGTACACTATTGCTAAATATGATATTCCAGTAAAAGCCTTGATAATATAAACAAAGTTTCCAATTATGTCCTGTTCTAAGGTGAACAGATTCTTATTGGACTTCTGCTAACAACTATATTGTCATGAAAATAAGAGTGTTCAGTAAGAATTTCAAAATTCTGGAGAAATCAGTCAAGAAAAAAGATAAATGCTTCATTTCTATTTAAATAAATGTAATCTACTAAATTGTTGTGAGTTATAGTTAGCTCAAGAGAAAGAGATTTCTTAAATCCAGAAACTATAACATTAAAGAATCAGCAATGCTTAAAATAAGCTATAAAATTATCATCAATTTTCATCAGTTTATTCAATGCCATGTACTCAATTCCAGTTTTGCTGAATCTTGGGTTAGCTGTGTCATGAACCCATCAGTTTCTCAACTAGACTTCTGGACATTTTCACTGAGTCTAGTGCATGGTCTTAAAGTTATTTGAGCAATATCATCAGAAAACTGTAACCAGAGTACCTGTCACAGTCTTTTTTGTGAGTCTCAGAGGGAGTCCTGTGTTGGAGACGAACATTCTGATCCATAGCTGATTGCAGGAGCTTTTCGGAAAGCATCAGGGCTAAATAATATCTAAATGACAAAGAGCATGAAATGACTATGACAGAAGACCTGATGAGAATTCATTCTACCACAATTGACAAGGATATTCAATTTTGTCTGTGGCATATGACATTTAAAATAATAATTGAATATATGACTCATAACACTATACCAGCAGATAGCATAAATAAGGAAGACATTGACAAATTTCCAGGAATTTTATATAATTTTTGAAAACATAACATTTTACCAATTCAAATATAACCCAGGGAAGGTTAGATATCTCTTTTTACTTGTGTATTTGGTATAGTTTTTCTTATAAAAAATACAACGTACTTTATTTGCATAACTTGCCTTACTTTTCCTGCATACTTTGCATAGAGTTTCTAGTTATTCTGTTATTTCTAGTAATTTTATTTATGTATAGATTATATTTTAAACACTTAATCTTTATTTTCCAGAGTAAACTAGGAAGTAGACAATTTTAAATTGTCATATATTAACATTCTATAGTAGATTAGAAAATGTATGAGGAGCTGGGCACGGTGGCTCAAGCATGTAATCCCAGCACTTTGAGAGGCCGAGTGGATCACGAAGTCAAGAGATTGAGATCATCCTGGTCAACACGGTGAAACCCCGTCTCTACTAAAAAAACAAAAAAATTAGCTGTGCATGGTGGCATGTGCCTGTAATCCCAGCTACTCAGGAGGCTGAGGCAGGAGAATTGTCCGAACCCAGGAGGAAGAGGTTGCGGTGAGCTGAGATCGCGCCATTGCACTCCAGCCTGGGTAACAAGAGCGAAACTCTGTCTCAAAAAAAAAAAAAAAAAAGGAAAATGTATGAGTATATGATCTCTCCCGACATCTAGAGTGATGTTTCCTCATAGTATAATTTCTCAGTGTTGTATATAAAAAAAAAATTATTAACAGGCCAAAATATCTTTACTCTCTCCATAAAAATACGGGACAAAAGTATATAAAATTGAATTAGCTATGCTCAGTAATTAATGTTTTAGTATAGTATCTTATTTATAAATGATTAGATATGAGAACCATGGTTAAGCCTCACGCCATGGCATTCCTATAACAAGAGTCACCTTTGCTAATTCAGGGTAACTTGTTGGCTGCAAACTATAACCATAGGCAACTTCTTTAGCAATATAAACCTCTAGATGAAAGAAACACTCGACAATCATAATAGAAACATATATGGTCAATAAAATATCTTTATGGGAACATGTGTTTTACAGCCTCAAAAGAATATTTTCACCTAGACTGCACTAAAAGAACAAGATAAATCTGAAACTGAAACTTAAAACGGCCTTTATGAACAGAAACACTTTGACCCCTCAGGTAAAGGGCTACATATTTCCCTCTATATTTTCATATCTTAGCTTTAAGATGAAATGACATTGTCCTTTTACTTATAATAGGAGAACCTAGGAATAGGAGAACTTAAATAACATGGTCATTTTACTTAAAATAGGACAACCTAGAAACTTGATTTCCGCTTATTAGTGCAAACCAAAGGGGTTATTTCCAAATATTTTCAGTTTAGTTTTTGTTCATGTGTAATATAAATGATTTAAAAGCCAGGTTTTGGGGGAAGCTGTCACAAATGTGTGTAATAGTTGCTGCCTCAGCATCCAGTTTCAGACCTGACCTAAGTTGTCTGAAGCCCAGTCTCACTGTATCCCCTCTGATCTGGGTAACCCTCCCCCTCCCTGAGTGGTTGTGATGTGGCCCATTTGCTCTTCATCCCACTGCGCCAGAACCCACCCATCACAGAGCTGCTGATCATGATAAAACCTAATGGTCAACACCAGAACCCTGTAAATAAGCCCAGCTCCACGTGTTCTCTTAAATCAGCAAAGCCACACCCTCACAGGAAAGCCCGAGAACAAAGCTTCAGGCCCTCCCTCTGCTCTCTGGTTCCTCACGGCCTTCAGACTACACCTCAGGCTGCAGACGTTCCCCGAACTTCTCCAGGATGCATAAAAGTTAGAGATTTCTTCTGTTCCTGCGTTTTGATGTTGCCTCCTCCTCGTGCCTTACCTGACTGACACCCCAGAGCCTGCCTTTCCCCCTGGCCAGGGCTCTCCTGGAGATGGGCTGGTTTCTAGCCTCCTTTAAAGAGAGACCTCAAGACCAAATTAGAGAGAAACCTAAATAAATAAATCACAACAGAAAGCTTGGTTGTTTACTTACAATACATATTTATAATGTAAAGTGTGTTTATGCTAGATTTAGAACACACTAGGCCTGTTCTAGCTCTAAATTGCACTGCTATCTTGTAGTATGCAGTTATTCCTCATTTTATTTTCCACTTGAAGTCATTGTATTCCCTCAGTTTATAAACACCTTGAATTCTTTAGCTGAAAAGACAAGGTAACTTGATAGGGCACCCCCCTTAGGAACCATAACCCTCAATGGAGAACAAATTAAATGTGCAAAACTGTGAGCACCATATCCTATGTTATTAAAGATAGAATATAATGCTGAAAGGCAGGAAAGTCTTTATGAAGAAGTTTAAAGGAGTAGAAGAATGGACAGATGAACTGGAAATGGAAAATCAGTTTTCCTTTCCTTTAGGAGTAAGCCCCTTTGGAAACTAGCTGGTAAATGTCACAGTCCCTTTAGATGGCAAGGTTAGTGAATACTAAGAAAGCACTAGGGTACAAGTGTTCATCACGCAAAGCCCACCTGTAATATTTCATCTGGTCTCTCAGTGACCCTATAAGAAACAAGAGACGTTTTCAGATGAGGAGATTGGGCTTCACGGTGAAATTAGGAGACTGGTATGACTCACATAGTCAGTGGTTGAATGGAGTTCAGATCCCATTCTTCCAACTGCAAGTACAGGGCATTTTCCACTAATCAGCGCACTAACCCAAGAAATCTAATTTTTCCAAACATTTAAAATGATGCTATGGCCATTTGAGTAAAACCAGTTTTGGCCTATACCTCTGATTTCTCATTATCAGCCTACCATTGTTCATCTGATACGGGCAGCAGAATTAAGATTTAATGAAGTCTAACAGAACCCCTCATTATCTGTGTAGATACAGTAGTAACAGAGATGGTGATATCGTTTGGATGTTTGGCCCCTTCAAATCTCATGTTGAAATGTGATTCCCAGTGTTGGAGCTAGGGCCTGCTGGGAGGGAGGTGTTGGCTCATTGGACAGATCCTTCATGAATGGCTTGGTGCCCTCCTCACGGTAATGGCTGAATTCCTGCTCTCTTCACTCACTGAGATCTGGTTGTTAAAGTGTGATACTGCCCCCGTCTGTCTCTTGCTTCCTCTCTCACTATGTTAGGTGCCAGCTCCCCTTTGCCTTCTGCCATGATTGTAAGCTCCCTGAGGTCTCACAAAAAGCAGATGCTGGTGCCATGTTTCTTGGGCAGTCTGTACAACCATGAGTCTAATCACCCTCATTTCCCTATAAATTACCCAGCCTCAGGTATCCCTTTATTACAGCAATGCAAATTGGACTAATACAGATGAAGAGATAAAATACTAATTTAAAAGATGTTTATATATATATATATATAATGTTTAATATTCTCACTGAGACTGGGAGGTGTTAGAGACAAATAATTGAAAACAAAATTTCCTCCCAACCAAGGAAACTTCGCCACAAAAGTAGAAGAGAAAGAAATACTATTATTACACTTTAATTTCCAGGGTACATGTGTAGAACGTGCAGGTTTGTTACATAGCTATCCACGTATCTTGGTGCTTTGCTGCATCTGATCCTCCCGTCAACTATACTAGGTATTTCTCCTGTTATCCCTTCCCAATCCCCCACCCCTGCCTGTTCCTCCCCACCCCTCCCCTACCACCCACAGGCCCCAGTGTGTGATGTTCCCCTCCCTATGTCCATGTGTTCTCATTGTTCACTATCCACCTATTTTTTAGAAAAATTTATTGTGTTTTAAGTTCTGCAATACATGTGCAGATCATGTAGGCTTGTTCAATATGTATACACATGCCATGGTGGTTGTTACTGCATCCATTGCCCCATCATCTACATTAGGTATTCCTCCTAATGCTATTCCTCCCTGGCCCCTCAACCCCCTGGGCCCCAGTGTGTGATGTTCCCCCACCTGTGTCTGTGTGTTCTCATTATTCAACACCCACTTATGAGTGAGAACATGCAATGTTGGGTTTTCTGTTCTCGTGTCAGTTAGCTGAGAATGATGGTTTTCAGCTTCATCCATGTTGCAGTAAAGGACATGAAGTTATTTTTTATGGCTGCACAGTATTCCATGGTGTATATGTGACATATTTTCCTTGTCCAGTCTATCTATGATGGGCATTTGGGTTAGTTCAAAGTCTTTGCTATTGTAAACAGTGCCACAATAAACATACGTGTACACGTGTCTTTATAATTGAATGTTTTATAATCCTTTGGGTACATATCCAATAATGGGATTCCTGAGTCAAACGATATTTCTATTTCTAGATCCTTAAGGAATCACCACACTGTCTTCCACAATGGTTGAACAATTTACATTCTCAACAGCAGTGTAAAAGCATTCCTGTTTCTCCACATTGTCTCCAGCATCTGTTGTCTCCAGATTTTTTAATGATTGCCATTCTAATTGGCATGAGATGGTATCTCAAAGTGGTTTTGATATGCATTTCTCTAATTATCAGTGATGATGAGCTTTTTTTTCATGTTTGTTGGCTGCATGAATGTCTTCATTTGAAAAGTGTCTCTTCATCTCTGTCACAAAATATTTTGCCCATTTTTGGTTGCCAGTTCACTCTAATGCTAGTTTCTTTTGCTGTGCAGAAGTTCTTATGTTTACTTAGATCTCATTTGTCTGTTTTGGCTTCTGTTGCCATTGCTTTTGCTGTTTTAGTCATGAAGTCCTTGCCTATGGTTATGTCCAGAATGGTATTGCCTAGGTTTTTCACGGGGCTTTTTATGGTGTTAGGTCTTATGTTTAAATCTTGAATCCATCCAGAGTTGATTTTTGTATAAGGTTCAAGGAAGGGATCCAGTTTCAGCTTTCTGCATGTGGCTAGCCAGTTTTCCAACACCATTTGTTACCTGGGGTATCCTTTCCCATGGCTTGTTTTTGTCAGGTTTGTCAAAGATCAGACAGTTGTAGCTGTGTGGTGGTACTTTCAAGGCCTCTGTTCTGTCCCGTTGGTCTATATATCTGTTTTGGTACCGGTACCACCGTGTTTTGATTACTGTGGCCTTGTAGTATAGTTTGAAGTCAGGTAGTATGATGTCTCTATAATTGTGTGCTTAGGATTGTCTTGGCTATGTTGGTTCACTTTTGGTTCTATTTAAAGCTTAAGGTGTTTATTTTCCAATTCTGTGAGGAAAGTCATTGGTAGCTTGATGCGGATAGCACTGGATATGTAAATTATTTTGGGCAGTATGGCCATTTTCACAATATCGATTCCTCCTAACCATGAGCATGAAATGTTTTTATATCTGTTTCTGTCCTCTCTTATTTTCTTAAGCAGTGGTTTGTCCTTCTTTTTGAGGAGGTCCTTCACATGTTTTGTTAGTTGTATTTCTAGGTATTTTATTCTCTTTGTAGCAACTGTGAATGGGAGTTCACTCGTGATTTGGCTCTCTGTGTGTCTGTTGCTGGTGTATAGGAATGCTCATAATTTTTACACATTGATTTTGTATCCTGAGACTTTGCTGAATTTGCTTATCAACTTAAGGAGATTTGGGTTAAGACAATGGGGTCTTTTAAATATACAATCATGTCATCCGCAAATAGAGAAAATGTGACTTCCTCTTTTTCTAATTGAATAACCTTTATTTCTTTTAGCATTAAACAACAGAGTAAGATGCACTTCTCAGGAAATCAGCTCAGAAATTGCAAAGACAGAAAAAAAAAACCTCACCTTTTTATATAACAGGCAGATACAACCTTTAACGTACTAATTCTCAAGGTAAGCAATAACTTGTCCTCAAGAGGACTTTACATTCCCATTTGTCACACACCTTTCATTTTAAATTTACTTAGTAATTGGGGTAACCATCTCTTTTAGACAATTGGCTTTTCCAAGAAAAAATAAACTTCTTATGTCTTTATAAAAGGAGGTTTCTTGCAACTTGGAGTAAGATACCTGCTGAACTTACCCTCCCAGCCTCCTACTGAACCTGAGAAATGGAGGTGTTATCTTCCTTGATAATTTTCAAAGTGATGATTCCCAGGCTTTCAGAACAGCATCCTTGGGTCTTAAAACTAATGAGACTAAGTTATCTTTTAAGAATATTTACATACATTTCAAAATGACAAAGATGTACAAGCTCTCTAAAGTAAACACCCAAAGCAAAAGGTGCTTCTTTTCTTATTTTTAACATGGAGAATATATTATTCAGTTAGTAATTATAGGCTTCCTAACAAAATACTACAGATTGGGTAACTTAAACAACAGATATTTATTTCCTCACTGTTCTTGAGGCCGAAAGTCCAAGATGAAGGTGCCAGTGGGGTTAGCTTTTGGTGAGACTGCTCTTCCTATCTTGGAGACAGTTACCTTTTCACTCTCTCCCATGTGGCCTTTTCCACATGCACAGGGAGAGAGATCTCTTGTGTCTCTTTCTCCTCTTAGAAGAATACCAGTCTTATCAAACTGAAGCCCAATCCTTGTCATCTCATCTAACCTTAATTAACTCTTTAAAGGCCCTCTCTTCCAATAAAGTCACACTGGAGGGTGGGACTTCCACATACAAATTTAGTGTGGGGCACAATTCAGTCCTTTACACAGAGTTGAGCTTCTTATTTTTAGTTGTCTTTTGTCCTTATGGGAATAACAAGCCAGGCTGAGTCCTTCTCATCATGGGGCATGTATTGGAAGAAGAGATGATGAAAAGCAAGTACATTTTTTTTTTTTTTGAGATGGAGTTTCGCTCTTGTTACCCAGGCTGGAGTGCAATGGTGCGATCTCGGCTCACCGCAACCTCCGCCTCCTGGGTTCAGGCAATTCTCCTGCCTCAGCCTCCTGAGTAGCTGGGATTATAGGCACGCAACACCATGCCCAGCTAATTTTTTGTATTTTTAGTAGAGACGGGGTTTCACCATGTTGACCAAGTTGGTCTCGATCTCTCGACCTTGTGATCCACCCGCCTCGGCCTCCCGAGGTGCTGGGATTACAGGCTTGAGCCACCGCGCATGGCTGAAAAGCAAGTACATTTATCACTTGCAAGTAATAATCAAGGAAAGAAATAGTGATGAGTGAAGGCCCTTGGCTCAAGGATGAGAAGATACCTGTGAAGCTCCTGGTTAGTCAGGCAGTAAATCAAGCATTCCTGATGATTTGGAAAGAATGGAGCTAGAAAAACCAATTCATGGAAGCAGAATCATCTAGATAGTCAGTGATATAACTAAGTTGTATGTACTATTTAGGCCATCAATCTATAATTAACTCATTTATTTATGCACTCAACATTTAATCACCCCTAGATTCATTGTACACATCAGTATGGCTGAAAATTACCCAGATAATTTTTTCCTTCCTGCAATCACTCACTACCACTGTAGATTTTATGAAACTATTAATCAGGTTTGAACTTAGATTTCAATTTTAAGCTATTGTCATGTTGATTTTACACAAACAGTTATGAGGTGACATGACAGAATTCTCCTCCTACCAGTACAGTTCACAAAACCCATGAAACATTTATATGGCTTGAAGCATCATATGTGCTCAGTTTATGGTGAGAAAACAGTTATCTGCATTTCTTCCCTGTTTTAAAAAAGAACCATCAACTAATTGAAAAAGCATAACTCACTCAAAATAACTAAAAGACGGTCTGGATAAATTTACAAGATTATGTAGTCTGATAACATCCACAGATAGATAGTAAACTTACATCTAAGGAGTTTGGGACGAGTCTTCACTCATGAAGTACTGAGTTTCAGAACTCAGTACTTCACTCTTCTCAATTTATGGCCGTTCTGTTGAGAGGGTGGATTTTCATCACTGGAGGCAGATGTTACACTGCTCCTCCCCTCAGGCAATCTGGCTTAGAGGAAGGCAAGCGAAGGCCAGATGAGCCTGAGCCTGCACCCAGCTCCCCATGCCCATCCAACCCTCTGATTCTCTGCCCTGTGAATCTTGAAGTCAAGTTAGATATGTTTTAATGACTGTGTCATATTTTTAAGAGATGAAAGAGATGATGATTCATTGTGCATTTGTTAAACCAAGTTTCAGACATGATTAACATGGTCCCTGGACACCAACCATGGGTGAATCATTTTAGTCTCAGGTAGACAGGTTTTGTACTGTATTCTGTATTAGGCAGAATCAGAAAGTAGAGAGATTGGAGAGTCCTAGATAAGCTGATAGAGAATGGGTAGGACACCACTGGCACTTTCTCACCCTTCTTCTGACCAGCAGACTGCTGGTTAACCCCGACTTTGGCCTCACCTAGCTTCCCACATGGTTCATCAGTAGCAGTGGGGCACAATGCGTTATCTGCTGAAATGCAAAGGAAACACTGATGCGTTTTAAATTTATTTCCTCAAGTCAATTGAGTTTTCCCCTGAAATATGGTCACATTATTAATTACTTTAAATCTTGGCTTTGCCACGTATTATGTGTAACATTGAGTAAGTAATTTAACTTTTCTACGTCTCATTCCCTCATCTGTAAAATGAGGTTGACAATAGTGTCCCCTGAGGGTGGTTGGTGAGAATATTAAATAAATCAACATATGTAAACCTCCTAGAACGATGCCTAGTGCATAACAAATACTTCATAAGAAGATTCTTGGTTATTTTATTTTCCACAAGTTATTGGGGTGCAGGTGGTATTTGGTTACATGAGTAAATTCTTTAGTAATGTGTGAGATCCTAGTGCACCCATCGCCTGAGCAGTATACACGGCATTGTATTTGTTGCTTTTGTCCCTTGTGCCTCCCCCCCTCCACCAAGTCACCGAAGTCCACTGTGTCACTCTTAAGCCTTTGTGTACTCATAGCTTAGTTCCCGCATATCAGTGAGAACATACAATATTTGGTTTTCCATTCTCGAGTCGCTTCACTTAGAATAAGTCACCAATCTCATCTAGGTTATGGCAAATGCTGCTAATTTATTCCTTTTTTGGCTGAGTAGTATTCCATCATGTATATGTATGCCAGTTTCTTTATCCACTCATTTATTGATGAGTATTTGGGTTGGTCCCATGATTTTGCAGTTGTGAATTGTGTTGCTATAAACATGCATGTGCAAGTATGTTTTTTCAAATAATGACTTTTTTTCTGAGTAGATATCCCGTAGTGGTATTGCTTGATCAAATGGTAATTCTACTTTTAGTTCTTTAAGGAACTCCACCCTGTTTTCCGTAGTGGCCGTACTAGTTTACATTTCTTCTAGCAGTGTTGAAGTGTTCTCTAATTGTCGCAACCACACCAACATCTACTGCTGTTGTTGTTGTTGTTGTTGTTGTTGTTTTTAAATTCTTTGATTATGGCCATTCTTGCAGGAGTAAGGTGGTATTGCATTGTAGTTTTGATTTGCATTTCCCACATCATTAGTGATGTTGAGCATTTTTTTAACTTTTTGCTAGCCATTTGCAT
This sequence comes from Saimiri boliviensis, assembly GCF_048565385.1. Lineage (NCBI taxonomy): Eukaryota > Metazoa > Chordata > Mammalia > Primates > Cebidae > Saimiri > Saimiri boliviensis. The sequence continues at coordinate 24,911 of NC_133458.1, read as the reverse complement.
GTCTTCTTTGGAGAATTGTCTATTCATGTCTTAGCCCACTTTTGGATGGGGTTGGTTGATTTTTTATCACTGATTTGTTTGAGTTTGTTGTAGATTCTGGATATGAGGAGTCCTTTGTCAAAAGTATATATTGTGAACATTTTCTCTCACTCTGTGAGTTAACTGTTTATTCTGCTGACTGTTATTTTTGCCATGCAAAAGCTCTTTAGTTATCTCCCAGCTATTTATCTTTGTTTATATTGCAGTTGCTTTTGGGTTTTTAGTCATAAAATCTTTGCCTAAGCCAATGCTTAAAAGGGTTTTTCCGGTGTCATATTCTGGAATTTTTATAGTTGCAGGTGTTTGGTTTAAGTCCTTAATCTGTCTGAGTTGATTTTTGTATAACGTGAGAGATGAGGATTCAGCTTTATTCTCCTACATGTGGCTGGCCAATTATCCCAGCACCACTTGTTGAAAAGGGTGTCCTTTTTCCACTTTATGTTTTTGCTTGCTTTACTGAAGATCAGTTGGCTGTAAGTATTTGGGTTTATTTCTGAGTTTTCTATTCTGTTCCCATTGATCTCTGTGCCTGTGTTTATACCAGTACCATGCTGTTTTGGTGACCACGGCCTTATAGTTTGGAATTAGGAAGTGTGATGCCTCCAGATTTGTTCCTTTTACTTAGTCGTGCTTTGGCTATGTTGGCTGTTGTTTGTTTCCATATGAATTTTAGAACTGCTTTTCCTGAACTCCCGACCTAAGGTGATCCACCCGCCTTGGCCTCCAAAGTGCTCAGATTACAGGCGTGAGCCACCATGCCCAGCCTTAGAACTGTTTTTCTAACTCCGTGAAGAACGACGGTGAAGTTTTGATGGGAATTGCATCTTGTTTGTGCATTGCATGTATTTGTACATTGCAGTATGCTCATTTTTACAATATTAATTCTACCCATCCAGGACCATGTGATGTGTTTTCATTTGTTTGCATCACCTATGTTTTCTTTCATCAGTGTTATGTAGTTTTCCTACTAGACGTCTATCCACCCTTTTGTTAGCTATATTCCTAAGTTAGTTTTTTTTTTTTCTTTTTTTTTTCTTTTGGCAGCAATTGTGAAAGGGTTTGAGTTCTTGATTTGGTTCTCCTTTTTGTCGTTGTTGGTGTATAGAAGAGATGATTTGTGTACATTAATCTCCTATTGGGAAATCTGCTAAATTCTTTTATCAGTTCTATGAGCTTTCTGGAGGAGTCCTTTGGGGTTTTCAAGGTAGATGATCATATTGTTAACAAACAGAGTCAGTTTGACTTCCTCTTTACCTGTTTGGATGCCCTTTATTTCTTTCACTTGTCTGTTTGCCCTGGCTAGGATTTTCAGTACTATCTGGAAGAGGAATGGTGAGAGTAGCCATCTGTGTCTTGTTTCCATTCTCAGGGGGAATGCTTTCAACTTTTCCCCATTCAGGGGAAAGTATTATGTTGGCTGTGGGTATGACATAGATGGCCTTTATTAAATTAAGGTATGTCCCTTGTGTACCGAATTTGCTGAGAGTTTTAATCAGAAAACGATGCTGGATTTTGTTAAATGCTTTTTCTGCATCTATTGAGATGATCATGTAATATTTGTCTTTAATTCTGTTAATGTGTTACAGCACATTTATTGACTTGTTTATGTTACCCCATCCCTGCATCCCTGGTATGAAAGTACTTGATCTTGGTGGATTATCTGTTTGATATGTTGTTTGATTTGCTTAGCAAGTATTTTATTAAGAATTTTAGCATGTATCTTTATCTAGGACATTGCTGTGTAGTTTTCTTTTTAGTTGTGTCCTTTCCTGGCTTTGGTAACAGGGTGATGCTGGCTCCATAGAATGAATTAAGGAGGGTTCCTTCTTTCTCTGTCTTGTGGAATAGTGTCAAAAGGATTGCTGCCAATTCTTTGAATATCTGGTAGGATTCTGTGATGAATCCGTCTGCTTCTGAACTTCTTTTTATTGTTGGTAACTTTTAAATTCCATTTCAGTCTTGCTACTTGTTATTTGTTTGGGGCATCTAATTCTTTCTGATTGAAGCTAAGAGGGCTGTATATTTCCAGGAATTCATCCATCTCTTCTAGCTTTTCTAGTTTGTTTCTGTCAAGGTGTTCATAATATCTTCGGTTGTGCTTCTCAGTGAGGTTATTGGGATGTTTCTCTCTCTCGGGTAATCTTGTTAATGGTCTCTCAGTTTTATTTATTTTTTCAAAGAACCAGCTCTTTGTTTCATTTATCTTTTGTTTGTTTGTTTCCATTACATTTAGTCTGGTGTTGGCTATTTCCTTTCTTCTGGGTTTGGGTTTGGTTTGTTATGTTTTTCCTCTCATTCCTTGAGGCACGACCTTAGATTGTCTGTTTGTGCTCTTTCTTTTTTTTTTTTTTTTGAGACGGAGTTTCGCTCTTGTTACCCAGGCTGGAGTGCAATGGCGCGATCTCGGCTCACCGCAACCTCTGCCTCCTGGGTTCAGGCAATTCTCCTGTCTCAGCCTCCTGAGTAGTTGGGATTACAGGCATGCACCACCATGCCCAGCTAATTTTTTGTATTTTTAGTAGAGACGGGGTTTCACCATGTTGATCAGGATGGTCTCGATCTTTTGACCTCGTGATCCACCCGCCTCGGCCTCCCAAAGTGCTGGGATTACAGGCTTGAGCCACCGCGCCCGGCCTGTTTGTGCTCTTTCAGACTTTTTGACGTAGGTGTTAAGGGCTATGAAGTTTTCTCTTAGCACCTCCTTAGTTGTAGCTCAGAGGTTTTGATAGGTTGTGTAATTTAAATAGGTCATTGAGTTTGATAAATTTTTACATTTCTATCTCAATTTCTTTTTGGACCCAGTGCTCTTTCAGGAGCAGGTTATTTAATTTCCATGTATTTGTGTGGTGTTGAAGGTTCCTTTTGGAGTTTATTTCCAGTTTTATTCCACTGTTGGTATGATGGAATGCTTGATATAATTTCAGTTGTCTGAAACTTCCTGGGGGTCGTTTTATGGCCTATCATATGGTCTATAATGGAGAAAGTTCCATGCATTGTTGAACAGAATGTGTATTCTGTGGTTGTTGGATGAAGCATTCTGTATATATCTGTTAAGTCTATTTATTCCAAGGTATAGTTTAAATCCATTGTATCTTTCTTGACTTTCTGTCTTGATGACCTGTCTAATGCTGTCAGTGGAGTATTGAAGTCTCCCACTATTATGATGTTGCTGTCTATCTCATTTCGTAGGTCCATTAGTAATTGTTTTATGAATTTGGGAACTCCAGTGTTAGCTGCATATATGTTTAGGATCGTGGTATTTTTCTGTTGGACAAGGCCTTTTACCATTATGTAATATCTCTCTTTGTCTGTTTTAACTGCTGTTGCTTTAAAGTTTGTTTTGTCTGATCTAAGAACAATTATCCCTGCTCAGTTTGGTGTCCTTTTGTATGAAATGCCTTTTTCCAGCCTTTTACTTTAAGTTTCTGTGAGTCCTTATGTGTTAGGCCAGACTCCTGAAGGCAGCAGATGGTTGGTTGGTGAGTTCTTTCCCATTTTGCAGTTCCGTATCTTTTAAGTGGAGCATTTGGGCCATTTACATTCGATGTTAGTATTGAAATGTGAGGTATCATTGCAGTCATCATGCTCTTTGTTGCCTGCATACTTTGTATGGTTTGTTTTGTTTTGTTTTTGCTTTTTACCTTGTATTTTTGTTTTATTGGTTTTGTGTGATTTATGCTTTAAAGAGATTCTGTTTGCATGTGATTCCAGGATTTTGTTTCAAGATTTAGAGCTCCTTTTATAGCGGTTCTTGTAGTGGTGGTTTGGTAATGGTCAATTCTGTCAGTGTGTGTTTGTCTGAAAATGACTGTATCTTTCCTTCTTAAATAATGCTTAGTTTCACTGGATGCAAAATTCTTGGCTGCTAACTGTTTTGTTTGAGGAGGCTGAAGATAGGGCACCAATCCCTTCTAGCTTGTAGGGTTTATGCAGGTAAATCTGCTTTTAATCGGGTAAGTTTTGTTTTACAGGTTACCTGGTGCTTCTCTCTCACAGCTCTTAAGAGTCTTTCTTTCCTCTTAACTTTGGATAATTTGATGGCAATATGCCTAGGCAAAGACCTTTTTCTGATGAATTTCCCAGGGCTTCTTCATGCTTCTTGTATTTGCATGCCTAGGTCTCTATCTAGTCCAGGGAAGTTTTCCTCAGTTATTTCCCTAAATATGTTTTCCAAACTTTTAGAATTTTCTTCTTCCTCAGGAATACCAATTATTCTTAGGTTTAGTCATTTAACATAATCCCATAATTTGTGGAGGCTTTGTTCCTAATTTCTTATTCATTTTTCTTTGTCTTTGTTGGGTTGGGTTAATTCAAAGTCCTTATCTTTGAGCTCTGAATTTCTCTCTTCTACTTGTTCAATTCCATGGCTGAGACTTCCCAGAGCATTTTACATTTCTAAAAGTATGATCAAAGTTTCCTGAATTTTGGATTTTTTTTTCTTTAAGCTGTCTGTTTCCTTTAATATTTCTCCATTCACTTCTAGTATCATTTTTTGGATTCTTTTTTTTCCCACCCCCACAGGGCTTTGCCTTTCTCTGGTCCCTCCCTGAGTAGCTTAACTAACCTCCTGAATTCTTTTTCAGGGGAATCAGGGATGTCTTCTTGGGTTGAATCCATTGCTGGTGAACTAGTGTGATTTTTGTGGGGTGTTGACATGCCTTGTTTTGCCATATTACCAGGGTTGGTTTTCTGGTTCTTTCTCATTGGGCTAGGCTGTGTTAGAGCAAGGTCTAGGGCTGAAGGCTGTTCTGATTTTTTGTCCCATGGGGTGTTCCTGTGGTGTAGTATTCTCCCCATTCTCCTGTGGATGTGGCTTCCTGTGAGCTGACTGCAGTGATTGTTGTCTCTTCTGGATCCAGCCACCCGGTGAGTCTACCTGGTTCTGGGCTGGTACTGGAGATTGTTTGCAGAGTCCTGTGATGTGAACCATCTATGGATCTCTCAGCTATGGATACCAGTGCCTGTTCAGGAGTAGGTGGTGTAGGGTGCAGCGAACCCATGAGGGTTCTTAACTTTGTTGATTTAGAGGTCTATTTTTGTGCTGATTGGCCTCCTGCAAGGAGGTGGCACATTCCAGAAAGCATCAGCTGCAGTAGTGTGGAGAGAAACCATTGGTGGGTGGGGCCTTAGAACTCCCAAGATTATATGCCCTTTGTCTTTCCCTACAAAGGTGGGTAGGGAAGGACCATCATGTAGGGCAGGGCTAGGTGTGTGTGAGCTCAGACTCTCCTTGGGCAGGTCTTGCTGTGGTTGCTGTGGTGGGTGGGGATGAGACTCCCAGGTCACTGGCATTGTGTACCTAGGATTATGGCTGCCTCTGCTGGGTCTTGCAGGTTGTCAGGGAAGTGGGGGAAAGCTGGCAGTCACAGGCCTCACCCAGCTCCCAGGAAACCTGAAGGGCCAGTCTCACTCCCACGATGCCCCCTGCAGCATCCCCGAGTCTGTTTCCAGGTGAATGACGAATCGGGCTCAGAGACTTGCCAGAGGGTTTCCTTCTTTCAGCTTCAGCTTCTCCATTGGGGACGTTTTCCACTTCCAAAGCCGGGTCTCTCATAGTATTCGGGGTGTCTCTGGGTTCCTGAGAAAGGAGTCTGTTTTCTTCAGAGGGTCTGTCAGTCATCTCAGTATTGCTGGTTTGTTCTTGGAGTCAATCTGGAGCTAAAATTCACAGTGGAAGCCTCCACATGCTGCTCTGACTGGAGCTGCCACCTACTCCTGACTCTCGTGTGCGTTGATCCATAAGTAGATTCCTAATTATGGAATTTGTGATTATTTTAAGTTATTTAAGGCAATTGTGTTCAGATCTTATTTTGCCACTAAATCTGCCTTGGAAATACATTCTCTACCACTCATGCTAAGAGTGATTATAGTGACGCAATTGCATAACAGTTTCTACAGAAATAATTCCGAATTCTCGGACAGTTTTTATTTGTGTCATTCTTTGGTTTATTTGGACAGATTCCGTTTTCCCATGAATTATACTTGACCTTGTACAGAAATGTAACCACATAATTGAAAAGTAATTTTCTATTCATTATACTAGTTATTTAATCTCTTAAATGATTATATAAAATAAATTTCTTCAGAGCATAAGAAATTGCACATATAAAAATACCTTTAAGAACTTGAAAAAAAAATGTTTTCAAGAGGAGTTTTGGTTGTCTGCTTTAGCTTGGTTTGTTTTTACTAAGCTCATTGGTAATTTCTGTCCAACACCCAGCATGACTGAGTCTAGTTGAGTTGGACAGGGTTTGTGTATTGAGTCTGAAGGTTAAAATCAAAAATACATGTTGAATTCCATCTCAGAGGTTATATTTACCAGAAAGTTGTATGTTTTTCATGGCATATAATATGAATGTCCCAAGTGTGGGTATTCTTTCTACCAAAAGCACTACATTAAAAAGGATCATTTCTATATCCCATTCCAAACATGCCTCCCTGTGAATTTTAGATAACTCATTTCCCACAAGGGAGGTGGCTATGGAGGTCAGCTTTGTTGTTTTTAGTTTCATGGGATTTTCTTCCAGGAACTGGAATATAAAGAGTATGGCCATGATGCGAACTTAAATGACGATAAGTCCCAGGCTTGCTTTGAGGAGTTACCACTGATATGCATATGCACACGCCCATATGCAACAAAAACTTCAGAGGCCGAATGACAGCACCACCAGCTTTATGTATGACCCGGATTGGAGGCACTGCACAGGTGTGAGAACTGGGGATATTGTTTGGATGTTTTGTCTTTTCTGACTCTCATGATGACACGTGATTCACCCAGTGTTGGAGGTGGGGTCTAGCGGGAGGTGTTTGTGTTATGGGAGCAGATCTCTCATGAATGGCTTGATGCCCTCCCCATGGAAATGAGTGATTTATTGCTCTATTAGTTTAGCTGGTTAAGAGTCTGGGACCTCCCTCTTCTCTTGCAATGTGAAACACTGGCTTCCCCTTTGCCTTCCACCATGAGTAAAAGCTCCCAGAGGTCTGACCACTAGTTGAGTGGGTGGTGGTGCCATGCTCGTATTGTCTGCAGAACTGTGAGCCAAAGAAACCTGTTTTCTGAATAAGTTACTCAGTCTCAGATATTCCTTTAGAGCAATACAAAATGGACTAACACAACTGGGAAGTCCCGTCCTTGGGAAGAGCTGTCCCTAGTCTTTTTGACAACAGAGACTGGTTTCCATCTTGGGCAGCTTTATCCCAAAACCAGTTGGGATGGTTTTTGGATGAAACTGTTCTACCTTGGATCATCAGGTAATAGTTAGATTCTCATAAGGATTGCACAAGCTAGATCCCTCACATGTGCAGTTGACAACAGAGTTTATGCTCCTGTCAGAATCTAATGGTGGCTGATGTAACAGGAGGCAGGTCTCAGGTGGTAATGCTCACTTGCCTGCCACTTACCTCCTGCTGTACAGCCCAGTTCATAGCAGGCCGCAGACCAGTCTCAGTCCACTGCCTGGGGGGTTAGGAACCCCTGCTCAGGAAGGTAAGAGCCAAAGGCAATTGTAGTGCCAGCAAAGAATTCTACCAGGTGCATTAGGAGATGGCCTAACACCTTTGGAATCCAGGGTCCTCTGGTAGAAGGACATTCTACCGAACCTGCAGGCCAAAGTTTCTGTGCTTGTAAGGGGTTTATTTTAGGTAGCCCAAGGGTTGTGGTCCTCCACTTATGAACCCCAAATATGTCTGGGGTAAGACATGGAAGGAGAGGGAAGATTGTTGGGCATGGAGAATTGTCTGAGATGCTGCAGAAGAGGCAAGAGAGTCACCCCTGTGTAACACATAAGAATTACAATAAAGAATTGAATTTTGATCTTTTTCATGGACTGGTAATCTACACGACATATACTAAGAATGTAAAATATTTGAGTAAATTAATTAGTAAATACTGTATTAACATAATGTAAGAGATGAGGAGACTACTAACATTAGTGATAATTTCGGGCGTTAAAAAGCAAATATGTACGTATTTTATTCTGAGGGTCTAAAAATACATTAAGTCCAGCTAATAATTTAAAAAATTTTCTAGTTCTACCTAATTTTGATGGAGGACAATAATGACTTTTTTTTTTTCAAAATTGAGGCATTAAATATGTTCCAGGAATATGGACTTTGTCTTAATATTTTACCAATGAAATAATCATTTGGGCTACCTAATGAAAGAATATGATGCTTTTTTTTTTTTAGATGTTTACATAATAGAAAGGAGTCTAGCTTTAAGACAGGTCAAAATTGTCCATGAATATTTTATAAGACTCCTAGAATGAGTGGAAGATTTTAACCTGTAAGGTCCTTTTGTAATTCTAAAATTCTATGATATTGAAGTGGGATTTAAAAATTGAGTGAAAAGCTGTTCGTGTACAGGGAGAGTTTGATGGTCTCCAGAGGCACATCCAGGCCCAGCACATATGATCTGGGTGGATTAAAGTTCTGTTGAATCAACCTGAAGGAAGCAACACTAGTAAGGGTTGAAGTTTTCTCAAAAGAATTCAATCAATATTGATTCAGTTCAAGCACTGTAAAGTTTAAGTGGTAAAAACTGAGTCAATTTCTATTAATTTGATGTCATAACTTTTACTAAGCATTCTAAATTTTTTATCTTTTTGAAAGAAAACCTGGGCTCTTTCCATGTCAGAAAATAGTTTAAGCAAAAAGATTAAGCTCTGAATGGAAACATTCATGCACTTGTTGTCTAGCCGGCAGTCAGGAAATGTTAGCTGTATTGTACTGAGGCACAAACATGTATTTGACAAGAGTTTGCTTTCCTTCAATCACTGCAGGAATATTTGTTTTGTTTATTTCTCTACCCTGGGAACCTGGTGCTCAACAAGTATTAAATGGAAAATCGGCAATTGTGCTGTGGTAAAATAATAATAATATAGTAAAATGCCATTCTAATCATATTCTACTTTCCCCACCAAATTTCCCATAATAATCATACATTTCAGTAATAGCTCACTTTACTTTAGCAAATATGTTCATATTCATGACAGCATCTGGTCGCACCTATATAGGTAGATAAGTATTCTCATTCTCATCTTATCAATGGGGGAAAAACAGAGGTTCAGGGAGATTAAATAACCCCATTAGTGACTAGGATACACATCCCTGCTTCAAGATTCCCTGTTCAGAACATTTCTAATAAACATGAGGGTTTATGCCAGCTTCAGAGGTACAGATCAAGAAAAGAGAAAGGCTGAATAATTTCTTCTCCATTTGATGACTTTTTGCTTGCTTTTGCTTTGACTTTGTGTCTTCTATAAACCTGCAGTGTCATCTCTATTTCTTCAGTATCTACTTGCAATCATTGTTACATTTTTATGTTATTTGTGGATAAAAATGGTAAGAACTATTTCTTTCACTCCAGTAAGACTATCCAACTTTCTAAATGTAAGATTTTTCCAAAGACACTTGTTCATGATGGATCTAGGGCAGGGGGAGGAGAGTCAAGAAAGCGATTGTTCCTATAGTAGTAAAATGTTCCAACGAATTGAAACACATCATTGTCTACATGGTTTTTGAAATTTCCTTTAAGAAGCTTGCTTCAGTGGTTAGCTGTGCAGTGAAAAATTCTTCCTCACATATAAACAAATTTACTCAGGGTCTGTGTGAAGCCTGTTACATCACATATTTCTGGTCTGTATGGAAATGAAGGACATCTGCTTCTTTGCTTCTTGAGTAGTACTTAGAACATTAAAAAATTGCATTGTCCTCACTCGTCTTTCCTCCGACCTCTTCCGAAGAATTGCACTTAAACTTGAAGATAATAGTAATTACCTAGGCCACTTAAAATAAAGACATTATGAAGATTAACCTCTTCTCTTGCTTTTGTTGTAATTGTTTTAAGTACTTTGTTTTTTTAGGAAGAAATTTTTTAGGTCTAAAATAGCAAGTATATGACCATTTATTAACCTCTTATTCAACCAGGTGATTTGGAACAAAGAGAACAATGGACACCATTCTTACTCCATAATAGTTTATGATTTAATTTGGCAGGACACAATAAACAAGTGTGGTACAGTGAGAGAGTCATTTCATGGTAACACATATTTGTGTGAGAACGTGGCAGGTCCGGGACTGTTTCTTGATCTTATCTAAGTGAGTCCTCTCTAAATTCGGCAAGAATAGTATTGTTATGTAGGGAACACTGGGAGGAAAAGGTGTATCTAGGGAGGGATTTTAATGGAGGCATGTGATTTAGGGATTAGAGGATTTTTCCATGAACATCAAAAGGTGTCACCAAAGGCAAAGATGTATGAATGAGTAAGCTGTATTCAGAGTATAGGGAAATGGGCCAGATAAGCTGGAGTCAAAGGTCCAATTTGAGAACAAGATGAACTCAGCTAGCTTATGTTAGATTATAGGGGGTCTTTGAGATTCCTTTGCCCCTGTGGTACTGTCCTATTGCTAAATGCACAATAATTGTCAGATTGTAATATTCCCTGTAACTCACTTTTTTGTACCTTATTTTTCAGATATTTATCAACCAATAACATGTCTGAATTATGGATTATTCTCACAAATCAGTGTTTGGTTTCTATCTTTTCTATAAAAAAATGTGTTTTACCTTTGAAAACAAGTCTTTTTTGCTCTGCATTGATTCTTTTATTTTATTTATTTATTTATTTTATTGTACTTTAAGTTCTGGGATACACGTACAGATCTTGCAGGATTGTTGTAAAGGTGCACACGTGCCATGGTGGTTTGCTGCCCCCATCCCCCCATCACCCACATCAGGCATTTCTCCCAATGTTACGCTTACCCAGCCTCCCCACTCCCTGCTGTTCCTCCCCTACCTCTGCACCCCCCAACAGAACCCAGTGTGCGATGTTCCCCTCCTGTGCTCATGTGTGCTTATTGTTCATCACCCACCTGTGAGTGAGAACATGTGGTGTTTGGTTTTCTGTTCTTGTGTCAGTTTGCTGAGAATGATGGTTTCCAGATTCATCCACGAACATATGTGTGCATGGGTATTTATAATAGAATGATTTATAATCCTTTGGGCATATTCTGTTGTCTCCAGATTTTTTAATGATCAGCATTCTAAATGGCCTGAAATGGTATCTCAGTGTAGTTTTGACTTGCATTTCTCTAATGACCAGAGATGATGAGCATTTTCTCATATATTTATTAGTCTCATCTATGTCTTCTTTTGAAAAGTGTCTGTTTATATCCTTTGTCCACTTTTGAATAGGTTTGTTTTTTCTTGTAAACCTGTTTTAGTTCTTTGTAGATTCCGGATAGCAGTCCTTTGTCAGATGGGTAGGTTGCAAAATTCCTTTCCCATTCTGTTGGTTGCCAGTTCACCCTAGTGATTGTTTCTTTTGCTATGCAGAAACTCTTCAGTTTAATTAGATCCCATTTGTCTATTTTGGCTTTTGTTGCCAGTACTTTTGGTGTTTTATTCATGAAGTCCTTGCCTGTGCCTATGTCCTGAATGGCTTTGCCTAGGCTTTCTTCTAGGGTTTTTATGGTGTTAGGTCTTATGTTTAAATCTTTAATCTAACTGGAGTTAATTTTTGTATAAGGTGTAAGGAAGGGGTCCAGTTTCAGTTTTCTGTGCATGGCTAGCCATTTTTCCCAACACCATTCATTAAAGATGGAATCCTTTCCCCATTGCTTGTTTTTGTCAAGTTTGTCAAAGATCAGATGGTTGTGGATGTGTGGCATTACTTCTGAGGTCTTGGTTCTGTTCCATTGCTCTACATTTCATTTTTGGTACCAGTACCATGCTGTTTTGATTACTGTAGCTTTGAGAATGGTTTGAAGTCAGGTAGTGTGATGCTTCCAGCTTTGTTTATTTTGCTTAGGATTGTCGTTTTGTGGGCTCTTTTTTTTTGGTTCCATATGAAGTTTAAAGTGTTTTTTTTTTTTTTTTTTTTTTTTTTTTTTTTTTCTAGTTCTGTGAAGAAGGTCAGTGGTAGCTTGATGGGGGATAGCACTGAATCTATAGATTACTTTGGAAAATAGGGCCATTTTAACGATACCAATTTTTCCTGACCATAAGCATGGAATGTTTTTCCATCTGTTTGTGTCCTCTCTTATTTCCTTGAGTAGTGGTTTGTAATCCTCCTTGAAGAGGTCCTTCACAGCCTTTGTTAGTTGTATTCCTAGGCATTTTATTTTCTTTGTGGCAATCGTAAATGGGAATTTACTCATTATTTGGCTCTCTGTCTTTTACTGGTGTATAGGAATGCTTGTGATTTTTGCACATCGATTTTGTATTGTGAGACTTTGCTGAAGTTGCTTATCAGCTTAAGGAGATTTTGGGCCGAGACAATGAGATCTTCTAAATATCCAATCATGTCATCTGCAAATAGAGACAATTTAATTTCTTTTTTTTCTTAATGGAATACGCTTTATGTTGTTTTTCTTGCCCGATTGCTCTAGCTTGTACTTCCAATACTATGTTGAATAGAAAGGATGAGATAGAGCACCTTTGTCTAGTGCCAGTTTTCAAAGGGAATGCTTCCAGTTTTTGCTCATTAAGTTAGATGTTGGCTGTGGGTTTGTCATAAATAGCTTTTTTATTTTGAAATATGTTCCATTGATACCTAGTTTATTGAGAGTTTTTTTTTTTAGCATAAAGGGCTGTAGAAGTTCGTTGAAGGTCTTCTCTGCATCCTTTGAGATGATGTGTTTTTTTTCTTTGTTTATGTGATGGATTACATTGATAGATTTAAGTATGCTGAACCAGGCTTGCATCCCCACGGTGAAGCCTACTTGATTGTGATGGGTAAGCTTCTTGATGTGCTGTTGGATTCAGTTTGCCAGTATTTTATTGAAGATTTTTGCGTCAATGTTCATTATGGATATTGGCCTGAATTTTTTTCTTTTAGTTGTATGTCTGTCAGGTTTTGTCTGAGGATGATGATGGTCTCATAAAATATGTTAGGGAGTATTCCTTCTTTTTGTATTGTTTCGAAGCGTTTTAGAAGGAGCGATATGAACTCCTCTTTGTACATCTGGTAGAATTCTGCTGTGAACCCATCTGGGCCTGGACTTTCTTGGTTGGTAGGCTATTAATTGCTGCCTCAACTTCAGACCTTATTGTTGGTCTATTAAGGGATTTAACTCCTTCTTGATTTAGTCTTGGGAGGGTGTAACTGTCCAGGAGTTTATCCATTTCTTCCAGATTTACTGGTTTATATGCATAGAGTTGTTTGTAGTAATCTCTGATGGTAGTTTGTATTTCTTTGGAATTGGTGGTGATACCCTTTTTATCATTTTGTATTGCATCCATTTGAGTCTTCTCTCTTTTCTATGTTATTAGTATGGCTATCTTGTCTATTTTGTTGATCTTTTGAAAAAACCAGCTGCTTGATTTACCGATTTCTTGAAGAGTTTTTCTTTGTCTCTATCTCCACTTCTGCTTTGATCTTAGTTACTTCTTGTCTTCTGCTAGGTTTTGAATCTTTTTGATCTTGCTCCTCTAGCTCTTTCCATTTTGATGATAGGGTGATGATTTTAGATCTTTCCTCACTTCAATGTGGGCATTTATTGCTATAATTTTTCCTGTAGTCACTGCTTTAAATGTGTCTCAGAAATTTTGGCATGTCGTGTTTTCATTCATTCATTTCATTGGTTTCGAAGAACATCTTTATTTCTGCCTTCATTTCATTGTTTATCTTGTTGCTGTTCTGGAGCAAGTTGTTCAGGTTCCATGTACTTGTGTGGTTTTGAGTGACTTTCTTAATCCTGAGTTCTAATTTGATTTCACAGTGTTCTGAGAGATTGTTAGGATTTTCGTTCTTTTGCATTTGCTGAGGAGCGACTTACAACCAATTATGTGGTCAGTTTTAGACTAGGTATCATGCAGTGCTGAGAAGAATATATATTCTGTGGATTTGCTGTGGAGATTTCTGTAGATGTCTGTTAGGTCCACTTGGTCCAGATCTGCGTTAAAGTCCCGGATATCCTTGTTGATTTTCTGTCTTGTTGATCTGTCAAATAGTGACAGTGGAATGTTAGTCTCCAACTATTATATTTTGGGAGTCTAAGTCTCTTTGTGGGTCATTAAAAACACCTCATGTTCTCACTCATAGGCGACTGTTGAACAATGAGAACACATGGACACAGGGAGGGGAGCACTACACACTGGGGTCTGTCGGGGGAAAATAGGGGAGGGACAGCAGGGGGTGGGTAGTTGGGCAGAGAGAGCATGGGGAGAAATGCCAGATACAGGTGAAGGGGAGGAAGGCAGCAAATCACACTGCCATGTTGTACCTATGCAACAATCTTGCATGTTCTTCACATGTACCCCAAAACCTGAAATGTAATTTTAAAAAAAGGGAGTGTTCCTTCTTTTTGTATTGTTTCAAAGAGTTTTAGAAGGAGTGATATGCTTTATGTATCTCAGTGCTTCTGTATTGGGTGCATACATATTTAGGATAGTTAGCTCTTCTTTCATTTATCCTTTTACCGTTATGTAAAAGACCTTGTCTCTTTTGATCTTTGTTGGTTGAAAGTCCATTTTATCAGACCAGGATTGCAACCCCTGCTTCTTTTTGCTCTCCATTTGCTTGGTAAATCTTCTTCCATCCCTTTATTTTGAGTCTTTGTGTGTATTTGCACATGAGATGAGTCTCCTGAATACAGCACAACAAAGGATCTTGACTGTTTATCCCGTTTGTCTGTGTCTTTCAATGGGTGCATTTAGACCATTTATATTTAACATTAATATTTATATGTGTGAATTTGATCCTGCCGTTTTGTCACTGGTTGGTGGTTTTGTCCATTAGTCAATGCAGTTTCTTCATTATGTCCTTGGTCTTTACCTTTTGATACGTTTTTGTAGTGGCTGGTAGTGGTTGTTCCTTTCCATGTTTAGTGCTTCTTTCAGGAACTCTTGTAAGGCAGGTCTGGTGGTGATAAAATCTCTCAGCAGTTGCTTGTCTGTAAAGCATTTTATTTCTCCTTCACTTATGAAACTTAGTTTGACTGGATATGAAACTCTGGGTTGAAAGTTCTTTTCTTTAAGGATGTTGAATATTGGGCCCCACTCTCTTCCGGCCCATAGGGTTTCTGCTGAGAGATCCACTGTAAGTCTAATGGGCTTCCATTTGTTGGTGACCCAACCTTTCTCTCTAGCTGCGCTTAACATTTTTTCCTTCATTTCAACCCCGGTCAATCTGATGGTTATGTGCCTTGGGGTTGCTCTTTTTGAGAAATATCTTTGTGGTGTTCTCCGTATTTCCAGAATTTGAATGTCGGCCTGCCTTGTGAGGTTGGGGTAGTTCTCTTGGGTAATATTCTGAAGTGTGTTTTCCAGCTCGGATTCATTCTCCCTGCCACATTCAGGTACATCAATCATGCATAGATTTGGTTTTTTCACATATTCCCTTAGGTCTTGTAGTCTTTGTTCATTTCTTTTCACTCCTTTTTTCCTCTAATGTGGCCTTCTCATTTTATTTCATTGAGTTGATCTTCAATTTTTGATATTCCTTCTTCCACTTTATTGATTAAACTATTAAAACTGGCGTGTGCTTTGTGAAGTTCTCCTGCTGTGTTTTTCAGCTCTATTAAGTCGTTTATGTTCTTTTCTAAGCTGGTTATTCTAGTTAGAATTTTGTCAAACCTTTTTTCAAGGTTTTAAGTTTCTTTGCATTGGATTAGAACAAGTTCCTTTAGCTTGATTGAAGATAGTTATTACCCACCTTCTGAAGCCTGCTTCTGTCAGTTCATCAAACTCATTCTCCAACGTGATTTGTTCCCTTGCTTGTGAGGAGTTGTTTGCTTGTTTGTCAAGTATACTTGTCAATCAGGATGCTCATACACCTATGGTTTATGATTAACTCTTTTACCTCTGCTAGGAATTAACATGGAAAATTCACATTTGATTGACAAGAATGAGAATCGTGTCTCAAGAATTAAAAAAAAACTGAATCCTTTATTACTAAAAGAATGCTCAACTCAAGTGGACACAGATTACTCATTTTGACTGCATTTGCTATCGGACTTAGAGACAACTTTTTCAAAATATGTAGCTAAAACTGTCCCTGCTTAAAGTGCTAGACAAGTTTTTCAAAATAGTTTGAAAAAGTTGTACACTCTACAAATAAAAAGCCACTTCTGTTGTAACTTACGGTCCCCAGGAGAAATTGGAGCTGTTTGCAGAGAGCATAGGAGACACATGAGTCCTTTGCAGGGCTCTTGGCTGCCTCTGAGGGTGAAATGAGATTGTGAAGCACTTTGGGAGGTGTCCAGGCCCAAAGCTAGGCTAGAAGCAAACCAGAGCTTCTTTTTGTTGGTGTGTCTCCAGTCATCATGGGCCATGTCTGAAAGAATTAATCACATATCATATGCAAGCATGCTCTCTGTTTGACTGTGCTGTTGTTTTTAATGAGAGCATCATTGAAGATGCTTTAACCTGATAGCACTGCCTATTTTTTTTCTACCTAATAATGCGTGGGCTGGAGGAGGAGCCAGTGTTGGTCGAGAAGGGGGAAGGATGTACGTGTGTACTAGGGAAACGTGTGTCTCCCTTTGGAGCACGGATGGGTCCAAAGCCCTCCTCATACTACTAAATATTTCACTGAACACTACCAGTTGTGTGTCTAGACTGTGTGTGTGTGTGTGTGTGTGTGTGTGTGTGTGTGTGTTTATGTGTGTCTGTCTCCAGGCCTGAGCAGCACCTCCTTCTTTCTGTGGTAGCATGATGGAATCGAATATCTTTTAATGTTGAATTCAATTCAGTAAAGCCCTTGTTAATTCATTTACTGTAAAATTGAGCCTTGGAGAGGCAGTGCACCCTCTGAAATTAGAGGTGAGGTGATTTGGATTTGATTTCCAACCCACTGCCAGTCAGCCAGACACTCACTTTCAATTGACAAGCCTTAGGCGAGTCCCTTTCTGTCTCTGTTTCTCGATTTCTGCACAGGGATTTATGTGGGCCTTAAGGCCCACTGAGAACCAATCCCTCTTCCAGCATAGTGCCTGGATTTTTGAGTACACTTGTAAATCAGGACTTTCATACACCTATGATTTTTGATTAACTGTTTTACCTCTGCTAGAAATTAACACAGAAAACTCACATCTGATTGACAAGAATCAGAATCATGTCTCAAGAATTAAAAAATAACCGAATTCTTTATTACTAAAAGAATGCTCAATTCAAGTGGACAGAGATCTCTCAAGCTAACTTCATCATCTATAGCACTTAGAGTCTACGTTTTGAAAATACACAGCTAAAATATTCAGTTTCCACTGTGTATTTTGAGAGAGTGGAGTGTTCTACAAATAAAAAGCTACTTTTGTTGTTATGTTTGTTTCCTAGGAGACAAGGGAGTTCTTTTCAGAGAGCACGGGAGACACATGAGTTCTTTGCAGTCCACTTGTCTGCCTCCGAAGGTGAAATGAGAGTGCGAAGCGCT